>NC_026000.2:88450226-88600195 GCF_000442705.2 Elaeis guineensis
GAAACTTTTTCAAGATCATACAGCGGAAGACTAAAATAAATTAAAATTTATTTTCTAAAATTAAAAAATCTCTAGATCTAAGATTCTATTACATGATTTACATAGCATTAAATCAGAAATTAAAATATATAAATATAGCATGAACTACATGTTGATCATATCAACATGTTTCTATACTAGCTACATCTAATGTATGTATTAAACAATAGATCAGATCTATTACCTTGCAAGTTAGATGCTCTAACCTCGCTGATCCGGGCTTCAGGATGATGTTGCAAGCCGCACATACATCTGGCCTCTAGGAGTCATCCACACGAGCCCACGAATCTCGATCAGAAGTCCTGCTTCAGGAAATCAGCACAGTATGCTAGTACTGCGCTGATCCTTCTTTGGATGGTTGATCAGGTGCCTCCTTCTTCTTGATTTGGACTCTTCCAAAAAATAGAAAGTAAAAGAGGGGTTTCAGATCTGAGACACTCTCAGGAAACTCAAGATGGAGGGAGGAAAGATATGAAAATAAAAGCCCTAGAAGAAGACCCTCTTCTTCTTCACATTTTTCTCTCTAGACACCCAAACTTGCATCTTTTATATCTCTGCGACCCAAAGGTATTTCTCTATAATTTTTGGATGGCACAAAGGTCTCTCAAACCTCTGACTTCTCCTAAACTTTTATGAAGAAACTCATCTTATATAGAGAGATATGATAGAGTCATTGTCTAGGTCAAACACCTAGTCAAGGCTTATCCAAACATGGCAAGTTAAGGGATGCCCAACTCTTGAGCACCTCCTTCATATTTTTGTGCATGGATCACCAGAAAAGGGTTCACTATGTATACCCTAAAAGCCATAAAAATTTTAAAAAAAATTTGGATAAATTCGGTACAAAATTGAAAGAGTTTTGGATTTTAAAACTCTATCTCATAGAATTCAAAATCCAAACTTATTCCTTTTTGATTTGATCCAAACCACCTTCCATGTAAGAAAGACGAGAGGAGACTTTTGTGAACGTGGGAGAGATCTGAGAGAGGCTTTTGTCGCACAAAATAAGTGGAGATTGGCGTTGAATAAGAGAGAGGGCGTGGAGAAGCTTATGTGGCGTAAGGTGGAATCCTAGTCCTACTAGGATTCTGTCTTATGACTTGTTTTAATTTGGTTTTCCAAACCAAATCAAATCAAAATTAGATCAACCCAATTAAAATAGGTCTTAACCCAATTAAGAATCTAATTTAATCAGATTAAATTAGATTTAAATCTAATTTAGTTTTCTAATCAAATTAGAAATTAGATTGATCCAAGTCCTAGTTGAACTAGGACTAGTTTTTCCTTGCACTTGGCTTATCCAATAAATCAATTGGACTTGATCCAATCAAGCCCAAACTAAATCTAATTAAATCATATTTAATTAAACTTAATCTCATCCCATTGGCTTAATCAAATTAAGCCAATTAGCAATCAAATTGCTAATCGATCCTCCTGCAACACTTGTACTGGGTAAAATGTCAATCGTATTGATCATTTTAACCCTAGAACGATTCTTAATCATTGATTCAACCATCCGATCAGATCACGAACTCTAATGTGTGTGACCTCATAGGTCCGAACCTAAGCCGGTAGCATAGGAACAAATTTCTATACCAATCAAAGTGACCATCTAGCAATGGTACCCGATGATCGGATAGGTCGAATGTGTAGAACAACATCCTTAGAACCCATGCGGATATAGTTTTCATATAATTCATCCCTTGACCAAAATGATCATAGGACACCCCAGAGTTCAACTATCAACTCTGATCAGGTTGTCCACATTGTATTTTAAAATATCAAATTCATCTGATGGATTACCCTGGCCAAGGTTTTGCTAAATTGAAATACAGCGACTCATTATTCTCCAACTCTTGGAGTGGTCAATCCCATCTCGATCACACTCTGACTTTGGAAGTACTTGACTGTGCCCAGAAGCCTTCTGTCCCTGAATTAGAAATTCAGTTAGTCCAGTACCAAAGCACAGTGAGTTGCTTGCAAGTCACTAAGGCGATCTCAAGTCTAAGAGACACTTATACCTATATCCCATCAGAGACATTCTCGACAGCAGAATGCTCTAGAGTTGGTCACGTTCAATGACGATGTACCCTTACATCTCACCTGTATGCCATACCAGTGTCTCCACACTCCTTGGTTAAGAGGACAACCAACCCATATGGCCTACAGCGACCTATGCTCGATAGAAGCTGTCGTCCTTATTAACAGCTTATCATTTGGTCGTGAACAGTTTAAGGACTAATCAATAAATCCTCTCTTTATCGAACTTAAATAGTCCTAAGGACTTCATCATAACAACGGAGTTCATTAGAAGATGAAAGCTTATGATGAAGATGCCAAATATATTTTATTTATTAACAAATCAATTACAATACTTGGTTGCTCAACCGTCAACAGCTTGACGATTGGCTTTTGGGACACATTTCCCAACAACTCCCACTTGTCCTAAAGCCACTCAGCATAGTATCTAATACCCATCTTCGACTTGTGGTTGTCGAACTCCTTTATCGCCTGGGCTTTAGTGAAGGGGTCGGCTAGGTTCTCCTTTCCATCGATCTTCTGAAGGTCGACGTCACCTCGATCCACGATCTCTCGGACGAGGTGGAAGCGGCGCAAGATGTGCTTCATCCGCTGATGTGCTTTGGGTTCCTTCACCTGAGCTATGGTACCAGTGCTGTCGCAGTAGAGCAAGACTGGACCATCGAGGGAGGGTGCTACTCCGAGCTCAGTGATGGATTTTCAGCCACACAGCTTCCTTCGCGGCATCCGATATTGCGATGTACTCCGCTTCACAAACAGAGTCTGCCATAGTATGCTACTTGGAACTCTTCCAGTAGATGGCTCCACCATTCAGAGTAAAGATATAACCCGACACGCTCCTGCTGTCATCATGGTCAGATTGAAAGCTAGAGTCCGTGAACCCCACAAGTTTCAGATCGACTCGCCATAAACCAACCATTGGTCCTTAGTATTTTTTAAATACTTAAGGATGGCTTTAACCACTTTTCAGTGATTTTCTCCAGGACCAGATTGGTATCTACTCACTACTCCTAGTGAGTATGCCACATCTGGTCTTGTACATGTCATGGCGTACATGATAGATCCCATGGCTGAAGCATATGGGACTCTACTCATACGCTCTCTCTCTTCAGGAGTTATTGGACAATCCTTCTTAGAGAGAGAAATTTCTTGGCCTATCGATAAATAGCCCTTCTTGGAATTCTCCATGCTGAACCTCTTCAGCACAGTGTCTATGTACATGGATTGGGATAACCCAAGCATCCGTTTAGATCTATCCCTATAGATCTTCATCCCTAAGATGTAGGATGCTTTACCCAAGTCCTTCATGGAGAACTGTGATGACAACCAAACTTTTATTCCCTGTAGTGCGGGGATGTCATTCCCGATTAAGAGAATGTCATCCACGTACAAGACAAGGAATACCACAACTGGACCATTTGCCCATTTATAGATGCAGGGCTCTTCTCCATTCTTAATGAAGCCATACGTTTTGATCACCTTATCAAAACGCATGTTCCAACTCCGAGAAGCTTGCTTCAATCCATAAATGGATCTCTAAAGCTTGCACACCTTGGACTCATCTGTGCATGTAAACCCCTCAGGTTGTATCATATACACCTCTTCGGTCAGCTCTCCATTCAGGAAAGCTGTCTTTACATCCATCTGCCAGATCTCATAATCCAGATGGGCAGCTATTGCAAGCATTATCCGAATGGATTTGAGCATTGCCACAGGAGAAAACATCTCGTCATAGTCAATACCATAATGTTGACGATACCCCTTGGCAACCAGACGGACTTTATAGGTCTCCACCTTTCCGTCTGCGCCCCTCTTCCTTTTGAAGACCCATTTACACCCAATGGATTTAACCCCTTCAGGTAGATCAACCAATGTCCATACATTGTTGACCTTCATAGACTCCATTTCGGATTTCATGGCTTCAAGCCATTACTCGGAATCAGATCTCTGCATTGCATCCATATAGGTGATTGGATCCTCATTATTCTCATCAAGTTCGATGGGATCACCATCCCGGACCAAGAAATCGTAGTATCTGTCCGACTGACACGGTACTCTATCGGATCGCCTTAAGGTGTAGGTACATTGGGCTTCGGATCTGATCTAATCATATCCGACTCAGGTTCAGCTATTGGTGTCAGTCCTTTTACCTATTGAACTTCATCAAGTTCAACCTTAGAGGCAATGGTTCTTTCACCAAGGAACTCCTTTTCTAAAAAGATTGCCTTAAGGCTGACGAACACCTTTTGTTTATCAGCATGGTAGAAAAAATATCCTTTTGTCTCTTTGGGGTACCCTATGAATGAGCATTTGTCAGACCTAGGTCCAAGTTTGTCTGTGACTAATCGTTTGACATAGGTCGGGCACCCCCAGACCCTAAGGTGTGAAAGTGCTGGCTTACGTCTCGTCCATATCTCATATGGAGTCTTAATTAGAGACTAACTTGGAATCCTATTTAACAGATAACAGGCCGATTCGAGTGCATATCCCCAGAAGGATATCAGCAAGCTAGCAAAAACCTATCATGGATCGGACCATGTCTAACAGAGTCCGATTCCTCCTTTCAAACACACCATTATGCTGTGTGTTCTTGGAGGAGTCCATTGGGAGAGAATCCCATTCTCTCCTAGATATGTGAGAAACTTACTAGAAAGGTATTCTCCTCCTCGATCAGATCAAAGAGTTTTAATACTCTTCCCAGTTTGTTTTTCTACTTCACTTCGGAATCGTTTGAACATTTCAAATGAATCTGATTTATGTTTCATCAGATAGATATATCCATATCTGGATAGGTCATCCGTGAAAGTTATGAAGTAGAAATATCCACCTCTAGCACTTGTGCTCATGGGCCCGCATACATCAGTATGTATTAGGCCCAAGAGCTCAGTAGCTCTCTCACCTTTTTCAGTAAAAGATGACTTGGTCATTTTACCAAGAAGACAGGACTCACAGGTTGGAAGTGATTCACAATCACTGACTTCGAGGATTCCCTCTTGAGTCAACCTGTTTATTCTGTTCTTGTTTATATGACCTAGCCTACAGTGCCATAAGTAGATATCTGACACACTATCTAATCTAGGGTGCTTGCCAGTAGAATAGACTCTTATTGGGCTTGATCTTTTTGGTCTGACTCTGCACTGATGTCCCAGCCTGAACTTGCACCTTCTTCACTTTCTTCTTCTTGTTCTTCTTCTTTTTCTCAAAGGGTCGAGAACCAGAAGATGAACCTCCCACTAAGTTCACCAACTCCTTGTGAAGTTGGTGATCCTTCTCAAAGTTCTGAAGCAACCCCAGTAACCGTGGTAGTTCTCTTCAGGCTTTGTCATTCTATAATGAGTGAGGAATGGGAGATAAGACTTGGGCAGCGAGTTCAGTATTGCATCTTTCCCAAGCTGCTGATGCAAGCGAAAAGTAAGCTTGCTCAATCATTCCATCAGCTCGATCATGTACAATATATGATCAGTGACAGAGGCACCATCCCGCATTTTGACGTTGAAGATGGCACAACTAGTCTTGTGCCTCTCTACGTCATCGGGTGTGTCAAAGGCATCCTCCAACACTTGAAGCATGTCCTTTGGCTGAGCCGTCTCGAATCTGCGACTGAACTCGTCGCTCATAGCAGCCAGCATGATACAGCGCACCGTGGTCCGATCACTTAGCCACTTCTAGTAAGTGTCTCTGACTGTTCCACGTGCATTGATGGCTGGCTCCTTAGGTGCAGGTCTATTATCACATATAGGATCCATTCATGCTCTAGGACTATCTTCAACTTTTGGTACCAGCTACCGAAGTTGGGTCCCACCAACTTATCATTGTCCAACAATGATCGGAGCGATAGAGAAGTGGCCATATTTGCACAAAGGAGAACCATAACCTAATTAGTAATTGAATCATTAAACCTAAAGATTTAGACTTTAATCAAAAGGTTTCTTCCACTATTTTATTCGAATTGGTAGCCTCTACCTCCAATTCGAAGAATTACCCTAATTCCTTAGCGGGTACTAGAATCCACTTAGACTGCACACAAGCCCAACTTTGGTTGGCCAACCCATGTACATCTAAGGGTAGGTTCATAACCAATTATTTCTCTAAACAATTTCTAGTAATTTTAATTTTGCCCCAGAAACCTAATCAGTAGGCTTTGGCCTCCACTGTAAGGATCCAGTTAGGTCCAACCATTAACATGATCATACATGGTGTATCTAACCAATGAATGATTAAGCCCAACTTTGGTTGGCTCACCTAACCACCATTAGAGAGACACTTCCAAGTCATCATATGATGAGTGATAATTCTATTAGTCAACAAGCACCAGGCCTTTGGGTCTGCAATGATTATTGAGTTAATGGACTCATTATCAAACACCTTAATGGGAGGCTATGACTCAGTTATCTCCATAACTTTGTCATTTTAAGGACCTAATAATTTTAGAGGATTTAAATAATATAGAGGATGAGATCAGATGAACCAGCTTATCATGATCCTCCCACTGGCTTCACCAAGTCAGCTTAAGGGAGACCATTAAAAGGGCTGGTCTATGAGCACCTAAATCAGTCACACTGATTTACCTAGCTGACATAGGTCAGCTCGAATAGTCAAGTGATCTGATCAAACATAATTTCACCAAGAGGTCAGGTAAGTTCGATCAGTGGGAGGGTCTGCCAAAGCTTGCCTTAGACACCATCAGAAATGGCCAGGTAAGCGGGCTCCCAATTAAAAACCACCGATCTGGTTTACCTTAGACACCAACTGGTTTAATTAGTTTCGATTAGATCAACCTAACAGTTCGTGCTAGATCGCTTAGCCAAGAATCAAGTCCATTTGGTTCTCGTTAAAGACATGGACTTGACCAACTACAACTATTGTAATTGATCTAAAGAATCTTTGACCTAATCTAAGACAACAATTGATTAGATTTAGTCAATTCTCTAATTAAGTCCATCTTTAATCTAACCATAGGTCTAACCCAATTAATGGACCTAATTCCCACTAATCCATTAACCCAATGTGTTATGATTTGTGTCTTAGGTTCTTCAATTCACAATCCTAGAACCTAATCAAACAACTTCTTAATTCTTAATTAAGTTTTGGGCTGAGGGTTTGGTTCGGCCTTTCAAAAAAATAATTTTTATATTTATAAAATAATTTTATAATATGATTCTACCAACCATATTGTATGTTTGATTCATAATCAAGATACAAGTGAAATAAATATGAAACTACTTTAGATCTAATCTAAACAGGTTCATGTAATTGAAACAATTTCAACTTTAAACAATTTCTTTGCACAAAAATTATTAACAAAGAGATTTTATTTCAAATTTAAACATCTTTTAAATCTAATAAATCATAAATTTAATCTAGATCATATCTAACAAATTTATGATTAAAGATAGATCTACACAAACTAGGACAATCTTTGCACTGTAAGGGGTAAACATTACAGCAGGACAACCTTACAGTTTGTGATTGATCTAAAATTTTAATTTTAGATTTAATAATCAGATTATAAATTAGATCTAATCTAAGAAATAATCTAAGCATGTATAAATAATCATGCAATAAAGAACCTTGGCTCTGATACCAATTGTAGGAACCAGATCTAGGGTTTCAGGGTTAGATCTTGAAACTTTTTCAAGATCATACAGCGGAAGACTAAAATAAATCAAAATTTATTTTTAAAAATTAGAAAATCTCTAGATCTAAGATCCTATTATATGATTATTACATAGTATTAAATCAAAAATTAAAATATATAAATATAGCATGAACTACATGTTGATCATATCAACATGTTTCTATACTAGCTACATCTAATGTATGTATTAAACAATAGATCAGATCTATTACCTTGTAAGTTAGACGCTCTAACCTCGCTGATCCGGGCTTGAGGATGATGTTGCAAGCTGTACATGCATCCGGCCTCTAGGAGTCGTCCACACGAGCCCACGAATCTCGATTAGAAGTCCTGCTTCAGGAAATCAGCACAGTATGCTAGTACTGCGCTGATCCTTCTTTGATGGTTGATCAGGTGCCTCCTTCTTTTTGATTTGGACTCTTCAAAAGATGGAAAGTAAAAGGAGGGGTTTCAGATCTGAGATACTCTCAGAAAACTCAAGATGGAGGGAGGAAAGATATGAAAACAAAAGCCCTAGAAGAAGACCCTCTTCTTCTTCACGTTTTTCTCTCTAGACACCCAAACTTGCATCTTTTATATCTCCACGACCCAAAGGTATTTCTCTCTGATTTTTGGATGGCACAAAGGTCTCTCAAATATCTAATTCTTCTAAAATTTCACAAAAAAACTCATCTTATATAGAGAGATATGATAGAGTCCTTGTCTAGATCAAACACCTAGTCAAGGCTTATCCAAACATGGCAAGTTAAGGGACGCCCAACTCTTGAGCACCTCCTTCATATTTTCATGCATGGATCACCAGCAAAGGGTGCACTATGTATACCCTAAAAGCCATGAAAATTCCAAAAAAAATTTGGATAAATTCGGTGCAAAATTGAAAGAGTTTTGGATTTTTAAAACTCTATCTCATAGAATTCAAAATCCAAACTTATTCCTTTTTGATTTGATCCAAACCACCTTCCATGTAAGAAAGAAGAGAGGAGACCTTTTATGAATGTGAGAGAGATCTGGGAGAGGGCTTTTGTCACACAAAATAAGTGGAGATTGGCGTTGAATAAGAGAGAGGGTGTGGAGAAGGCTTATGTGGCGCAAGGTGGAATCCTAGTCCTACTAGGATTCTGTCTTATGAATTGTTTTAATTTGGTTTCCCAAACCAAATCAAATCAAAATTAGATCAACCTAATTAAAATAGGTCTTAACCCAATTAAGAATCTAATTTAATCAGATTAAATTAGATTTAAATTTAATTTAATTTTCTAATCAAATTAGAAATTAGATTGATCCAAGTCCTAGTTGAACTAGGACTAGTTTTTCCTTGCACTTGGCTTATCCAATAAACCAATTGAACTTGATCCAATCAAGCCCAAACTAAATCTAATTAAATCATATTTAATTAGACTTAATCTCAGCCTATTGGCTTAATCAAATTAAGCCAATTAGCAATCAAATTGCTAATCGATCCTCCTGCAACACTTGTACTGGGTTAAATGTCAATCGTATTGATCATTTAACCCTAGAACGATTCTTAATCGTTGATCAACCATCCGATTGGATCATGAACTCTAATGTGTGTGACCTCATAGGTCCGAACCTAAGTCAGTAGCATAGGAATAAATTTTTATACTAATCGAAGTGACCATCTAGCAATGGTACCCGACGATCGGATAGGTCGAATGTGTAGAACAACATCCTTAGAACCCATGCGGATATAGTTTTCATATAATTCATCCCCTTGACCAAAATGATCATAGAACACCCCAGAGTTCAACTATCAACTCTGATCAGGTTGTCCACATTGTATTTCAAAATATCAAATCCATCTGATGGATTACCCTGGCCAAGGTTTTGCTAAATTGAAATATAGTGACTCATTCTTCTCCAACTCTTGGAGTGGTCAATCCCATCTCGATCACACTCTGACTTCGCAAGTACTTGACTGTGCTCAGAAGCCTTCCATCTCTGAATTAGAAATTCAGTTAGTCCAGTACCAAAGCACAGTGAGTTGCTTGCAAGTCACTGAGGCGATCTCAAGTCTAACGGACACTTATACCTATATCCCATCAGAGACATTCTCGACAGCAGAATGCTCAGGAGTTGGTCACGTTCAATGATGATGTACCCTTACATCTCACCTGTATGCCATACCAGTATCTCCACACTCCTTAGTTAAAAGGACAACCAACCCATATGGCCTACAGCGACCTATGCTCGATAGAAGCTGTCGTCCTTATTAATAGCTTATCATTTGGTCGTGAACAGTTTTAAGGACTAATCGATAAATCCTCTCTTTATTGAACTTAAATAGTCCTAAGGACTTCATCATAACAACGGAGTTCATTAGAAGATGAAAGCTTATGATGAAGATGCCAAATATATTTTATTTATTAACAAATCAATTACAATACTTGGTTGCTCAACCGTCAACAGCTTGACGATTGGCTTTTTGTGATACATTTCCCAATAGTTTGGTGAGCAGAGCCATGCAGCATGCTTCGAGGTATTCAAAAGATTCTTCAATCTGAAGACGTGCCAAGGGTAGTCTATCCATGAGCACTATATGACAGTGATCAAGGACATTGAGGAGCTTGGGAAGCTTGGATTGAAATACAAAAGAAATTACAAATAGATTTATGTTGGGAATAGTGTCCCAAAGCCAATCATCAGTCTATTGATGGTTGTGCTCATTTTTGTATTGTACATGAATTATGAATTAATAAAAATTATTTTGATATTTTTCATCACAAAATATTTCATCTTCTAATGAACTCCTATGTTGTGGTGAAGTTCTTAGGACTATTTAGACTTGACAAAGGAGGATTTATCATTTAGTCCTTAAATCTGTTCGTGACCAAATGATATGTTGTTACCAAGGACGACAACGTTTATCAAACATAGATCGTTGTGTGTCATATAGGTTGGTTGTCCTCTCAACCAATGAGTGTGGAGACACTGGTATGGCATATAGGTGAGATGTAAGGGTACATCTGCACTGAACGTGACCGACTCTGAAGCTATTTCTGCTGTCAAGATTTGCTCCGATAGAATATGGGTACAAATGTCCCTCCGATGTGAGATCGCCATGGTGACTTGCAAGCAACTCACTGCATTAGGCACTGGACTACCTGAATTTCTAATTCAGTGATGGAAGGCTGCTGGGTGTAGTCAAGTACTTGACTTATCGGTGCGTGTGTCAAGATGAGATTGACCACTCCAGTTCAGGAGCTGTGTACAGTCATGTTTCAATTTAGCAAAATCTTGGCCAGGATAGTCCTTATGAGGAGTCACAGGACTGTTTGAGTTGAGCACTATTCGGATGATTTGATCAGGGTTGACAGTTTAACCCTGAGTCATCCTAAACACAGAGGTCAAAAGGATGAATTATACAGTAACCATATTCACGTAGGTTCTGAGTGTTGCGATTGCGACCATTCGACCTATCCGATCATCGGGTACCATTGCTAGATGGTCATGTCGATTAGTACAGGAATTGATTCCTGTGCTACCGGCTTAGGTTCGAACCTGCGGGGTCACACACATTAGAGGTTTCTATATGATCTGATGGCTGATGAAGTGTCCTAATGCTCATGGACTATGAGTCCTATGTGTCTGGGACTCTGTGATCGAGAATCAAAATTCTCTGATCATGAGTCCCACACATTTTGGGTACCGGGGCCAAGTGTCCCACTGGTTTGGGACTCTTCGATCAGGGTTACATATCGATAAATTTTGATATCCGATTACCCATCAAATTTGGACTTAATATTTATGAGAGATTTAATTAGTGATTTGATCGTTAATTAACTCAATTTGATTGAGTAATTATTTTTAGATCAAGTCCAATTGAATTAGTTTCAGTTGGGTTTGATCCGATTAGGTTAAGAGTTGACCTAATCGTCGAGATGGTTTGGTCCCTGATTTGATCAGGGGTTGGGGTTAGTCAATTCCTGATTTTATTAGAATTTTATTGAGTCTAATTAAGCCTAATTAAGTTGGGTTAAAATTAGTCTAATTGGACCTAACTTATTTGGTTCAATTAGGTTGGTTTAAATAATTAAACCACCTTGATCTAATCTCCATGCGCCACCTCACTTCCATTGCACCCATTTGGATTCATGAGAACGAACTTCTCATAAATTTTTTTCTCAAGCCAAGCTCTCTCCACACCCCACTTTAATGTGCCAAATGGATGGATAAAGATGATTGGTTGGCCATTCAAATTCAAATAAAGTTTGAATTTGAATGGGCAATCAATCTTTGCACCTTATCCTTTTTTTTACGCCCTATTTATTACATGAGAAAAGATTTCTCATGAAATCACTCCATGCACAATTTAAGCCATGCCTCACGCCTTTAGTGGATAAGGGATGAGTTAGTGTCCATTTGAATTCAAAATTTGATTTGAATTCAAATGTGCAATTACTCATCTTTATCCTTTCTTTTGGATAAGACGTTTGAAGTTGTTATAAAAGGAGGAGAAGAGTGGGGCATGCAAGAAGAAGTTTTTAGAGAAAAATTTTGAGGCATGAGAAGTCTTGTGCATGAGAAGGAAGTCCATATCCTTCCAAGAGAAAAAAAAAAAGAAAAGAAAGAAAAATGGGTGCAAAGTTTTCGATGAGTTCTCTAGAGTTTTAGTCTGGAGTTCGGGAAGTGAGAAAGTGAGCTACGAGTGTCGTGAGCCCACAAAATCTCAGAGAGATCTTCAACATCTTCTCAAGCACGTCTGTTGATGATCTAGAGTATCTGAAGAATCGACAAACATCGATCGAAGGAGTTCGATCAGCATCTACCGTCAAAAGGACTCTACAATGAGCTAGCACTCGTGAAGAGTCAATCAGATCGAGAGCTTCGTGTGGATGATCTACAGAGGCCAGATACACTGTGTGGCTGCATCGCGGTGATCAGATTGCGACGATCTACTATCCACACAAAGGTATTGCGTTCTGAACACATTACAGTAAAGTGTTTACTGTTCGAATTTGAATTTTAAATTTAAATGAATGCATGCTATATATCATATTTAGATCCTAGTGTAGGATAAATTTATGTTAATTAATTAAATTAATTAATAACTTTTCACTATAAAATCATAATTTTAAAAAAAAATTAAAATTACCATTTTACCCATTCACTGAATTTTCCCATAAATAGTATCAGAGCGAGTTCTTAGATATGATATATATATTTGCATGCGTAGGTTAAGTTATAATCTAAAAGTTTAAATTTGTTTAAAATTTAAAATTTAAAATTTGAAATTTAAAATTTGAAATTTAAAATTTGGGTAAAATTTCAAGTTTAAAATTCAAAATTTAAAATTTAAAAATTTAAAATTTGAAATTTATTTGAAATTTAAAATTTAAAATTTAAAATTTAAAATTTAAAATTTAAAATTTAAAATTTAAAATTTAAATTTTGAAATTGGATATACTTGATCCAAGTAGCAAGTAATCGAATTGGGTTGGTTGCTATGACCGGTCGGTCATAGGAGAAAAGTAGGGTTTAAAGGCCCTCTCCTCCCATTCGACGGGGTCTCCTATGGCGGTAGGGGTGCCGCTGTAATTATATCCCATATAGATGAAGCAGCGAAAGGAATTAATTATAAAGGTTAAATTGTGAAATTTATCATGAATATGTTAGATTAGATCTAAAGAAATATTCATGATTTATTTTGATTGAGTTATTTTCTGTTATGTAATTAGCAATAGGATTGCTATTTATGAAATGTGCTGATCTATTTGTGAAATGAGTCAACATATTTGGTGAACAGAAAATAAAATTTTTTAAATTTGAAAATTATTTTCAAAATGCCAAACCCTGACCCATCAGCCCAAATACTTAATTAAAAGAATTAAGTGTTGTCTAGTTGGTCTAGAATTGTGAATTAAGACCTAAGACAATTGCATAAACTTGTCGGTCAATGGGTTAGATGGATTAGGTCCATAATTGGGTTAGACCTAAGGTTAACTTAAAGAAATGGACTAAATTAGAGTAATTGGTCAAATCTAATCAAAAGTTGAATTAAATTAGGTCAAGGATACTCTAGACTCAAATGTGATAGCCCAAAATCTAGCCCAAGCCCAAGCCCAATCTCAGCCCACCAAAACGAAAAAAAGAAGAAGAAAAAAATAGAGGATTCAAAATCGGGAAGAAGACTCCCGATAGGAGTCTTCTTCTCCAGCGAAATCCGGACGAGACCGGGACACCTAGGACCCCTCGGAGTCCTAGGGTTCCCTATAAGAAGACCCCTCTCCCTTGAGGACCGAACATCGGCCTCCTCCCTCTCTCTTTCTCTCTGATTTCCTCGAATTAGAGCCGCAGACACCGCCTTGTCTTCACCGTGACTGCTCTCCGACGAAGTCACCGGAGGTCAAGGTAAGCTTCCCTCCTTTTCCTCCCTTCCTTCCTCTTCCTCCCATGCCCTGTGCGTGGCTGCCGGCGACGAGCGTCGCCAATTTTCGATCGGGAAAGAGACTCTGTTTTGGGCCTCTTTTTCCTTGAATTTTCCAGTGCCAGCGATCATAATCGACCGCCGGCCACGCTCCTTCGTGACCGGGGGAGTGGCCACCGTCTGCCGCCGACCTCCACCGCGGTGGCCGTGGCCTGAACGGCCCGGCAAAAGGATGGGACACCGTCCCCTGTTCCGGTGCGGGAAGAGCCAAGAAGAAGAAGAAGAAAAAGAAAAGAAAAGAAAAAGAAAAGAAAAGAAGAAAAAGAAAAGAAAAAAAAAAAGAAGAAAAAGAAGAAAAAAGAGAAAAAGAAAAGAAAAGAAAAGAAAAAAAAAAAAAATAATAATAATAAATATATATATATTTATATAAATATATATATATATATATAAACAAATAAATAAAGAAATAAATAAAAAATAAAAGAAAAATGATGAGAGGGAGAGTTTCTCTCTCTTCTCTCTCTTCTTTCAGTCTGAACCCTGACTTTCTCTCTCTGGAATTGGACTTTCTCTCTCTACTTTCTCTCTCTAGAATTTTCTCTCTCTAGCTTGTTTCTCTCTCTTGATGGATTTTTCTCTCTCTAAAGTTATCCTTCTAAGATTAGCGTAGGGAAAGGCTTCATCTGATGATTCTGATCGAGTTTAGAGACGAGTCTGATTTTAAGCGAGATTTTGATTTTGAAATTTGTTAGATTTAATTTTGAATTAAAATTAATGTAAAAATATAATTTTGGATAATAGGCATGGAAGAATCTCCTAGAAGTTAGCCGATCTGTTCATTTCAGTGCTCCGTGAAAGGTAAGTAATGAATCATCTTCTCGAGATATTCTATATTTATTCTGAAAATAAATAATTATTCTCTGAAATTATGTATGATTTATGAAATTATGTTTTGAAAGAAAAGTGCTTTTGAAATATTATGGTATGTCGATTTATACACATGTTCAGTGAAATATTTATGATATATTATGATACAAAGTGTTTTGATACAGATCGAATTTATGCTCTCAACCTAACTATATTTCAGTGGGCCCCATCAATGGGGATTATACGTTGGTACTCAGTGGACCCTGTCAGTGGGGGTTGTGCGCTGGTGTTTGTGGACCCTGCCAGTGGGGGTTGTGCGCTGGTATTCAGTGGACCCCACCAATGGGGGTTAAACATTGGTCATAGTCAAGGCTTTTGAGTTACGAGTGTTTTGAATCAAATCAGATTTATGATTATATTATATGTGAATATTTAAAAATATTAAATTTGTATTAAATCAGCATAAAATATATTTTTATGTTTATTTATAGTATTATTCTTAAAAATTATATAATATCTGAAATATCTTGTAGAGATACTTGTTACTTACTGGGCTGTCTAGCTCATTACCTTTCTTTCTATTTTTCAGATTCAGATAATTAATTTCGAGCATGGGAAGAAATATTGGGACAGAGCTTTTAGAGGCGAGATTTAGCATTGTCAACTTCATTGAACTTAGATCTATTGTTTTATTGTTAGCAAAAAAAAAAAAAATTATTGGATGTAAGACATTTGATTGAATTACTTGAATTAAAGTTGAATAATAATTATTTGAATTTATTCCACTGCGATGCATTGATATCGTGATGAGATGCCTTGCATGCTTATGGAGAGAGTTCTTCATGAGTATGCAGCGGTTGCCGTGACCCTCGATTCACAATCTCGGGTCGGGGGCGTGACAATTAATATGGTATCAGAGCATAAGTGGATAAATTATGACACATAGAATTTGACATAGTATGAGTGTAGGTGGGTAAACATTAAGAATATTGGGACATTAGAGTATGAGCATCATAATAAACCCATCCTAACAAATAGATCAATGAATCTAATAAGGTTTTACTACTACAAGGTTATCATGCCTCCCCGTAGAATGACAAGAACAAGAGTTTATTTATTTGAAGCAAAAGGATATGAGTGTAACTGAATATGAAGCAAAATTTATAGAGTTAGCAAAATTTGCTCCGAGATTAGTGGATAGTGAGCAAGAACGTGTTCACAAGTTTTAGATGGGACTGAGAACTGAAATTCGAAAATAAGTGATTCCATATGAATTGACAACTTATGCAGATGTGGTAAACAAAGCACTGATAATTGAAAGGGAAGTCAATGAAGAATGCATGGAAAGGAAAAGAAAGCAAAGAAAGAGAGCAAAATCAAATGATACACAAAGGCAGAATAATAAAAACATCAAAAGATCAGCTAAGGGAGCAGTAGACAATAAGACTCAACAGATTGATGGTGAGCTGTGCTCCAGATGTGGCAAAAATCATGCAGACAAGGATTGCTATTGGAATATCGGTGCTTGTTTCAAATGTGGTCAGAAGGATCATAAAATTGCTAGCTGCCCGCTAAATACTGAAAATCAAGTTGGCCAAAGAACTCATGAAGGACAACATAAGGGTGGTGGATAGATTTCTAAAATCAGGGAAGAATGAATGCGCTTACTCTACAGAATGCACAAGCTTCCAATACAATGGTGACAGGTATGAAAAATTTTGAGGATGAAATTTCTTTTTAGGGGTGAAGAATGTGATAGCCCAAAATCTAGCCCAAGCCCAAGCCCAATCTCATCCCACCAAAATGAAAAAAAAAAAGAAGAAAAAAATAGAGGATTCAAAACCAGGAAGAAGACTCCTGATAGGAGTCTTCTTCTCCGATGAAATTCGGACGAGATCGGGACTCCTAGGACCCCTCGAAGTCCTAGGGTTCCCTATAAGAAGACCCCTCTCCCTTGAGGACCGAACATCGGCCTCCTCCCTCTCTCTTTCTCTCCGATTTCTTCGAATTAGAGCCACGGACACCACCTTGTCTTCACCGTGACTGCTCTCCGACGAAGTCACCGGAGGTCAAGGTAAGCTTCCCTCCTTTTCCTCCCTTCCTTCCTCTTCCTCCCATGCCCTGTGCGCGGCTGCCGGCGACGAGCGTCGTCGATTTTCGATCGGGAAAGAGACTCTGTTTTGGGCCTCTTTTTCCTTGAATTTTTCGGTGCCGGCGATCGTAATCGACCGCTGGCCACGCTCCTTCGTGACCGGGGGAGTGGCCCTCGTCTGCCGCCGGCCTTCGCCGTGGCGGCCGTGGCCTGAACGGCCCGGCAAAAGGAGGGGACACCGTCCCCTGTTCCGATGCGGGAAGAGCCAAGAAGAAGAAGAAGAAAAAGAAAAGAAAAGAAAAAGAAAAGAAAAGAAGAAAAAGAAAAGAAAAGAAAAAGAAAAGAAAAGAAGAAAAAGAAGAAAAAAAGAAAAGAAAAAAAAAAGAAGAAAAAGAAGAAAAAAGAGAAAAAGAAAAAGAAAAGAAAAGAAAAGAAAATAATAACAATAATAATAATAATAATAAATAAATAAATATATATATATTTATATAAATATATATATATAAGAAAATAAATAAAGAAATAAATAAAAAATAAAAGAAAAATGATGAGAGAGAGAGTTTCTCTCTTCTCTCTCTTCTTTCAGTCTGAACCCTGACTTTCTCTCTCTGGAATTGGACTTTCTCTCTCTACTTTCTCTCTTTATAATTTTCTCTCTCTAGCTTATTTCTCTCTCTTGATGGATTTCTCTCTCTCTAAAGTTATCCTTCTAAGATTAGCATAGGGGAAGGCTTCATCTGATGATTCTGATCGAGTTTAGAGACGAGTCTGATTTTAAGCGAGATTTTGATTTTGGGATTTGTTAGATTTAATTTTGAATTAAAATTAATGTAAAAATATAATTTTGGATAATAGGCATGGAAGAATCTCCTAGAAGTTAGTTGATTTGTTCATTTCAGTGCTCCGTGAAAGGTAAGTAATGAATCATCTTCTCAAGATATTTCATATTTATTCTGAAAATAAATAATTATTCTCTGAAATTATGTATGATTTATGAAATTATGTTTTGAAAGAAAAGTGCTTTTGAAATATTATGGTATGTCGATTTATGCACATGTTCAGTGAAATATTTATGATATATTATGATACAAAGTATTTTGATACAGATCGAATTTATGCTCTCAGCCTAACTATGTTTCAGTGGGCCCCGCCAATGGGGATTATACGTTGGTACTCAGTGGACCCTACCAGTGGGGGTTGTGCGCTGGTATTTGTGGACCCTGCCAGTGGGGGTTGTGCGCTGGTGTTTGTGGACCCTGCCAGTGGGGGTTGTGCGCTGGTATTCAGTGGACCCCGCCAATGGGGGTTAAACATTGGTCATAGTCAAGGCTTTTGAGTTACGAGTGTTTTGAATCGAATCAGATTTATGATTATATTATATGTGAATATTTGAAAATATTGAATTTGTATTAAATCAGCATGAAATATATTTTTATGTTTATTTGCAGTATTATTCTTGAAAATTATATAATATCTGAAATATCTGATAGAGATACTTGTTACTTACTGGGCTGTCTAGCTCATTACCTTTCTTTCTATTTTTCAGATTCAGATAATTAATTTCTAGCATGGGAAGAAATATTGGGACAGAGCTTTTAGAGGCGAGATTTAGCATTGTCAACTTCATTGAACTTAGATCTATTATTTTATTGATAGCAAAAAAAAAAAAATTTATTGGATATAAGATATTTGATTTAATTACTTGAATTAAAGTTGAATAATAATTATTTAAATTTATTTCGCTGTGATGCATTGATATCGTGATGAGATGCCTTGCATGCTTATGGAGAGAGTTCTTCATGAGTATGCGGCGGTTGCCGCGACCCTCGATTCACAATCTCGGGTCGGGGGCGTGACAACTCAACTCCAATAGTTGTAGTTGAATGGGTCCATGTCTTTAACTAGACTAAGATGGACTTAATTCATGGCTACGCGGTGGAACCCTATTTAATAAGTTGATCAAATTAAAACTAATGAACCGGTTGGTGTCTAAAGTAAGTTTGGCATTTTGACCAGTGGTTTTTAAGCGGGAGCTACTCGCAATGATTCGATCTCTGACGAATTAATGGCTTATCCCCACCACTGATCTCACTTACCTAGCCAACCTGGTGAATTAGGTTTTGATTAGATCACTTGGTAATTAGGGCTCACCCATGTCATTAGGTAAATCAGTTTGACTGATTTAGGTGCTCTTAATGCCAGCTTTAATTAAATCTTTTTTAATCTGACTTGGTGAAGTCAGTGGGAGGATTGAAATTGGTTGGATATTTTCTTCTCATCTATCCTTTAATAAAATCTTCAAAAATTATTAAGTCCCTAAAAATGATTAAGTTATATTGATAACTAAGTTATAGCCTCCCATTAAGTGAGTGACAATGAGTCCATTAGTTTAATAATCATTGGAGGCCCAAAGGCCTGGTGCTTATTGACTAATGGAATTATCATTCATAATATGATAATTTGTAATGAGTCTTTCTGATGATGGTCAGGTTGGCTGGCCAAAGTCGGGCCTGATCATTTATTGGTCCGATTCATCAAATCATGTTAATGGTTGGATCTAACCAGATCTTTTTAGTAGAGGCCAAAGCCTACTGATTAGGTTCTGGGGCAAAATCAATTACTAGAGGTTGTTTAGAGAAATAACTGGTTATGAACCTACCCATAGATGCACATGGGTTGACCAACCAAAGTTGGGCTCGTGTGTAGTCTGTGTGGATTTTAATACCCACTAAGAAATTAAAGTAATTCCTCGAATTGGATGTTGAGGCTACCAGTTCGTAAAAATATTGGGAGAAACTTTAGACTAAAATTCAAGTCTTTAGTATTTATAATTTATGTACTAATAGAGGTCTGATTTTCTTTTATGCAGCTATGGCCACTATCCTGTCCCTCCGATCATTATTAGATAATGACAAGCTCATGGGACCTAATTTCGATAGCTGGTATCGAAAATTAAAAATCATCCTTGAGCATGAGCGGATCCTTTATGTAGTAATGGATCCGACACCTGAGGAGCCAGCCCCGAACGTTAGAGAGATGATCCGAGACTTCTCAGAAGTGGCTCAACGATCGCACCACCGTTCGATGCATTATGCTGGCGGCAATGAATGATGAGTTCAGCCGTAGGTTCGAGAACGCCCAGCCACAGGAGATGCTTCAAATATTGAAAGACTCCTTTAGCACGCCTGACGATGTTGAAAGGCACAAAACTAGTTGTGCCATTTTCAATGCTCGAATGAGGGATGGAGCCTCAGTCACTGATCATGTACTATACATGATCGAAATGATTGAGCGCCTAACTAAACTGGGCTTTCCCCTGCACGAGCAGCTCAGTAAGGATGCGATCCTTAATTCATTGCCCAAGTCCTTCCTGCCCTTCCTTACTCATTTTCGGATGACAAAGCCTGCAGTGAACTACCACGATTTGTTGGGGTTGTTGCAGAACTTTGAGAAGGATCACCAGCTCCATAAGGAGTCGATGAATGTTGTGGGAGGGTCTTCTTCTGATCGTCGACCCTTTAAGAAAGGGAAGAAGAAGAACAAGAAGAAGAAAAATAAGAAGGTACAGCTGCATACTGGGACATCTGCATAGGGTCAGACCAAGAAGCACAAGCCCGACCAGAGCCAGGCGGAGTGCTTCTTTTGCAAGAAGCAGGGGCACTGGAAGAGGAACTGTCCTCTATACATTACTTCCCTGCATACTGGGACATCTGCACAGGGTCAGACCAAGAAGCGCAAGCCCGACCAGAGCCAAACAGAGTGCTTCTTTTGCAAGAAGCAGGGGCACTGGAAGAGGAACTGTCCTCTATACATTGCTTCCCTGGACTCGAACAGGTCGAAGAAGAAGCAAGGTACTTATATAATAACACCTTGCAACTTTTTCATTTGTGATACTACTGCTTGGGTATTGGATACCAGAAGCCCTTATCATATTTGCAATTCGATGCAGGGTCTGCAGGTCATTAGGAGATTTGATGAAGGTGAGAGATTCCTGAACGTTGGAGATAGAAGCAAAGTTCCAGTTCTAGCATTAGGAATCATGAACCTTGTAATCCATTCTCAAAATATAATTCTAAGTGAATGTCACTATTGTCCAAGCTTTTTATTAAATATTATTTCTGTAGGCCTTTTGGCCATGAACAGTTATCAATTTTTAATAAAAAAAATATTTACAATATCATTTTGAATGGTGTTACAATATTTGTTGGATAACTTAATAATAAAATTTACTTTCTATCACAACCTGTTAATGTGGTTCAAACCTCCGGTAAACACCCTAGAATAGATAATGTGTCAGAAGTCTACCTTTGGCACTGTAGGCTAGGTCATATCAATAAGAACAAGATAAACAGGTTGGCTCAAGAAGAAATTCTTGAAGTAGGTGATTGTGAATCACTTTCAACCTGTGAGTCCTGTCTTCTTGGTAAAATGACCAAATCACCTTTTACTGGAAAAGGTGAGCGAGCCAGTGAACTCATGGGTTTGGTACATTCTGATGTATGTGGACCCATGAGCTCAAGTGCAAGAGGTGGATATTTTTACTTCATAACCTTCACAGACGACCTATCGAGGTATGGGTATGTCTATTTAATGAAGCATAAATTGGAGTCATTTGAAATGTTTAAACTATTCTGAAATGAGGTAGAAAAACAAACTGGAAAGTGTATTAAAACTCTTCGATCTGATCGAGGAGGTGAATACCTTTCCAATGATTTTTTGACATATCTTGGGGAGAATAGAATTCTCTCTCAGTGGACTCCTCCTAGAACACCACAACATAATGGTGTATCTAAAAGGAGGAATTGGACCTTGTTGGACATGGTTCAATCCATGATGGGGTTTGCTGGTCTGCCAATCTCCCTCTGGGGATATGCGCTCGAATCGGCTTGTTACCTTCTAAATAGGGTTCCGAGTAAGTCATAACCAAAACACCATATGAGATATGGATAGGACATAAGTCAGTACTCTCGCACCTTAGGGTTTGGGGGTGTCCGACTTATGTTAAACGTTTAATTATGGACAAGCTTGGACCTAGGTCTGACAAGTGTAATTTTATAGGGTACCCAAAAGAGACCAAAGGGTATTACTTCTACCTAGCTGATGAGCAAAAAGTATTTGTCAGCCTTAAGACAATCTTTTTGGAAAAGGAGTTCCTTGGTGAAGGGACTGTTGCCTCTAAGGTCGAACTTGACGAAGTTCGACAGGTGGAAAAACTAACACAAGTTGCTGAACCTGAACCAAATTTGGTCAGATCAGATCCGGAGCCCATTGTTCAAGCATCCTTAAGGCGATCTGGTAGAGTACCACGTCAATCGGATAGATACTATGGTTTCTTGGTCTGGGATGGCGATCCTATCGAACTTGATGAAAATGATGAGGATCCGATCACCTACATGAATGCAATGCAGAGACCTGACTCTGAGAAATGGCTGGAGGCCATGAAATCTGAAATGGAGTCCATGAAGGTCAACGATGTGTGGACATTGGTTGACCCACCTGAAGGAGTAAAACCCATAGGATGTAAATGGGTCTTCAAGAGGAAGAGAGGCACAGACGGAAAGATGGAAACCTATAAAGCCCGTCTGGTTGCCAAGGGATATCGTCAATGTTATGGTATAGACTATGATGAGATATTTTCTTCTGTGGCAATGCTCAAATCCATTCGGATTATGCTTGCGATAGCTGCCCATCTGGACTATGAAATCTGGCAGATGGATGTGAAGATAGCTTTCCTAAACGGAGAGCTAGATGAAGAGGTGTATATGATACAACCAAAAGGATTAACATCCATAGATGAGTCTAAGGTATGCAGGCCACAGAGGTCTATTTATGGACTTAAGCAGGCATCACGGAGTTGGAACATACATTTTGATAAGATGATCAAGACGTATGGCTTCATTAAGAATGGAGAAGAGCTATGCATTTATAAGTGGGCTAATGGTCCAGTAGTAGTATTTCTTGTATTGTATTTGGATGACATTCTCTTAATTGAGAATGATGTCCCTGCATTATAGAGAATAAAGATTTGGCTGTCGTCACAGTTCTCCATGAAGGATCTGGAAGAAGCTTCCTACATCCTAGGGATGAGGATCTATAGAGATAGATCTAAAAGGTTGCTTGGTTTATCTCAGTCCACGTACATTGATACTATGCTGAAGAGGTTCAGCATGGAGAATTCCAAGAAAGGCTATCTTCTGATAGGCCATGGAATTTCTCTCTCGAAGAGGGATTGTCTGACAACACCTCAAGAGAGAGCGTATGGGTAGGATTCCATATGCTTCGGCAGTGGGATCTATCATGTACGCCATGACATGTAACGATCAGATGTGGCATACTCACTAGGGGTAGTGAGTAGATACCAATCTGATCCAAGGGAGAATCACTGGAAGGTTGTTAAAACCATCTTGAAGTATTTAAGAAATACTAAGGACCAGTGGCTTGTTTATGGTGAATCGGACTTGAGACTTATAGGGTTTATAGACTCTAGTTTCCAGTCTGATCATGATGACAGCAAAAGTGTGTCGGGATTTATTTTTATCCTTAATGGTGGGGCTATCTGCTGGAAAAGTTCCAAGTAGCACACAGTGGCTGAATCAGTTTGCGATGCGGAGTATGTCGCTGCATCAGATGCTGCCAAAGAAGCGATGTGGCTGAGGAAGTTCATCACCGAGCTCAAAGTAGCACCCTCCCTTATTGGTCCAGTTCTGCTCTACTGTGACAGCTCTGGAGCCATTGCTCAGGTGAAGGAACCAAAGGCACACCAGCAGACGAAGCATATTCTGTGCCGCTACCATCTTATCCAGAAAATTATGGATCGAGGTGACATCGATCTTCAAAAGATCGACGGAAAGGAGAACCTGGCTGACCCATTCACTAAAGCCATTGCGGTGAAGGAGTTCGACAACCACAAGTCAAAGATGGGTATTAGATACTACACCGATTGGCTTTAGGCCAAGTGGGAGATTGTTGGGAATAGTGTCCCAAAGCCAATCGTCAGCCTGTTGACGGTTGTGCATATTTTTATATTGTACATGAATTATGAATTAATAAAAATTATTTTGGTATTTTTCATCACAAAATATTTCATCTTCTAATGAACTCCTATGTTGTGGTGAAGTCCTTAAGACTATTTAGACTCGACAAAGGAGGATTTATCGTTTAGTCCTTAAATCTGTTCGCGACCAAATGATACGTTATTACCAAGGATGACAATGTTTATCAAACATAGGTCGTTGTATGCCATATAGGTTGGTTGTCCTCTTAACCAATGAGTGTGCAGACACTGGTATGGCATACAGGTGAGATGTAAGGGTACATCTGCACTGAATGTGACCGACTCCAGAGCTATTGCTGCTGTCAAGATTTACTCTGATGAAATATGGGTATAAATATCCCTCCGACCTGAGACTGCCACGGTGACTTGCAAGCAACTCACTGCACTTAGGCACTGGACTACCTGAATTTCTAATTCAGTGACAGAAGGCTGCTGGGTGTAGTCAAGTACTTGACTTGTCAGTGCGTGTGTCAAGATGGGATTGACCACTCCAGTTCAGGAGCTGTGTACAGTCATATTTCAATTTAGTAAAATCTTAGCCAGGATAGTCCTTGTGAGGAGTCACAGGACTGTTTGAGTTGAGCACAATTCGGATAATCTGATCAGGGTTGACAGTTTAACCCTGAGTTGTCCTAAACACAGAGGTCAAAAGGAT
The DNA here is from genome assembly GCF_000442705.2 of Elaeis guineensis. NCBI lineage: Eukaryota > Viridiplantae > Streptophyta > Magnoliopsida > Arecales > Arecaceae > Elaeis > Elaeis guineensis. Next base: position 88,474,997 of record NC_026000.2, read on the forward strand.
GAATTATATAGTAACCATATTCATGTAGGTTCTGAGTGTTGCGATTGCGACCATTCAACCTATCTGATCATCGGGTACCATTGCTAGATGGTCACTTCGATTAGTACAGGAATTGGTTCCTATGCTACCGGCTTAGGTTCGAACCTGCGGGGTCACACACATTAGAGGTTCCTATCTAATCTGATGGCTGATGAAGAGTCCTAATGCTCGTGGACTATGTGTCCTACATGTCTGAGACTCTGTGATCAAGAATTATAATTCTCTGATCATGAGTCCCACACATTTTGGGTACCGGGGTCAAGAGTCCCACTAGTTTGGGACTCTTCGATCAGGGTTACATATTGATGAATTCTGATACTCGATTACCCATTGGATTTGAACTTAGTATTTATGAGAGATTTAATTAGTGATTTGATCACTAATTAACTCAATTTGATTGAGTAATTATTTTTGGATCAAGTCCAATTGAATTGGATTCAGTTGGGTTTGACCCGATTAGGTTAAGAGTTGACCTAATCGTCGAGATGGTTTGGTCCCTGATTTGATCAGAAATTGGGCTTAATCAATTTCTGATTTGATTAGGATTTTATTGAGCCTAATTAAGTCTAATTAAGTTGGGTTTAAATTAATCTAATTGAACCTAACTTATTTGGTTCAATTAGGTTGGTTTAAATAATTAAACCACCTTGACCCAATCTCCATGCGCCACCTCACTTCCATTGCACGCATTTGGATTCATGAGAAGGAACTTCTCATAAATTTTTTTCTCACACCAAGCCCTCTCCACGCCCCACTTTAATGTGCTAAATGGATGGATAAGGATGATTGGTTGGCCATTCGAATTCAAAATAAAGTTTGAATTTGAATGGGCAATCAATCTTTGCACCTTATGTCTTTTTTTACGTCCTATTTATTACATGAGAAAAAGTTTCTCATGAAATCACTCCATGCACAATTTAAGCCACGCCTCATGCCTTTAGTGGATAAGGGATGAGTTAGTGTCCATTTGAATTCAAATGTGCAATTACTCATCTTTATCCTTTCTTTTGGATAAGACGTTTGACGTTGTTATAAAAGGAGGAGAAGAGTGGGGCATGCAAGAAGAAGTTTTTGGAGAAAAATTCTGGGGCGTGAGAAGTCTTGTGCATGAGAAGGAAGTCCATATCCTTTCAAGAGAAAAAGAAAGAAAAGAAAGAAAAGTGGGTGCAATGTTTCTGATGAGTTCTCTAGAGTTTTAGCCTGGGGTTTGAAAAGTGAGAAAGTGAGCTACGAGTGTCGTGAGCCTACAAAATCTTAGAGAGATCTTCAACATCCTCTCAAGCACGTCTGTTGATGATCTGGAGCATCCGAAGAATCGACAGACATCGATCGAAGGAGTTCGATCAGCATCCACCATCAAAAGGGCTCTACAATGAGCTAGCACTCGTGAGGAGTCGATCAGATCGGGAGCTTCGTGTGGATGATCCACAGAGGTCAGACATGCTGTGTAGCTGCATCGCGGTGATCAAATTACGGCGATCTACTACCTGCACAAAGATATTATGTTCTGAACACATTACAGTAAAGTGTTTACTGTTCGAATTTGAATTTTAAATTTAAATGAATGCATGCTATACATCATATTTAGATCCTAGTATAGGATAAATTCATATTAATTAATTAGATTAATTAATATCTTTCCACTGTAAAATTATAATTTTGAAAAAAAATTAAAATTACCATTTTACCCCTGCACTGAATTTTTCCCACAATTTGATCCTTCAATCTCTTATGAGTTTATATAGTCAATTTATTATAAATTTTCATATGAGCAAGCTTGATTACATTATACCTAAACTTGTTAACATGTTGGTCACTACGGAAGGAACCTTGAAGAGTTCAAGGAACACTGTTCTCGCTGTGGAGCAGATTTTTTTCAAGAGAAAGTCTACTGAGAAGAAGAAGATAAAATCTGCTATAAAGCAGAAGAAAGAGAGTAAGCCAAAATTGAAAGTTCCTAAGAAGGCCAAAACAAAGGGAAAGTATTTCCACTGTGATGCTGAAGGCCATTGGAGGAGAAACTATTCACTCTACCTGAAAAGCCTAAAGATCAAAAAGAGTGACAATCTTCCAAAGGTATGCTCTAATTGAATCAAACCTTATGATTTTTTCTACTTCTAGTTGGGTATTAGACTCTGGCTCGAGTACTCATATATGTATCTCAATGTAGGGTCTAATAGAAAGTAAGAGGTTGAGGGAAGATGACATGATCCTTTGGGTCGGCAATGGAGCAAAAGTTACTATAGAGGCCGTCAGTACTTATCCTCTTCGATTATCATCTGATTTTAGATTAGATTTAAAAGACTATTATTATAGCTAGTCAGAATTTGATTTTCATATCTGTGCTAACACAGAAAAATTTTAAAATTAATTTTAATAAAAATTTTTATTCTATTTATTTATAAAATAAATTGATTGCATGAAGTCTTTTAATTGACAGTCTATATCACTTGCATGTTGATGCGAATGTAAACTTAAAATGAGCAATTAATGAGTGCCGTAGGTTAAAAGAGATCCAAAGATGATATTAACCAGAAATACTTGTGGCATCATAGACTAGGCCATATTGGAGAAGACAGGATAAACAAATTAGAAAAGGATGGAATCCTTGGCTCTCTTAACCCAGAGTCATATCCAGCTTATGAATCTTGCCTTCAAGAAAAAATGAGTAAGTTACCCTTTGTAAGACACGAAGAAAGGGTCACTAAGTTACTTACCCTGGTACACATCGATGTATGTGAGCCATTTGATGTGCAGGCTATGGGTGGTTATAACTACTTTATTATCTTTACTGATGATCTGTCTAGATATGGGTACATGTATCTGATGAAACACAAGTCTGAAGCCTTTAAAAAGTTCAAAAAATTTAAAAGTGAAGTAGAAAAATAAACAGGCAAGCCTGTTAAGGTTCTTCGATTTGATTAAGAAGGTGAATATCTTAGTCAAAAATTTTTGAGATATCTTAAGGACAACGGCATAGTCTCTCAATGGACTCCTCTTGGAACACCTCAGCTCAATGGGATATCCGAAAGGAGGAATATGACCTTATTGGATATGGTCAGATCTATGATGAGCATTATTAATCTATTCTTATATCTTTGGGGACATGCCTTGTTAACCGTCATTCACTTATTGTATAGAATTCCATCAAAGTCTTTTCCTACCACACCGTATGAGATATGGTTCAGTAAAAAGTCGAGTCTAGATTATCTTAAGATTTGAGGATGTCCCATCTATATCAAAAAATAAATGGCTGATAAGTTAGAGGATAGATCTATTATAGCCCATTTTATAGGGTATCCAAAAGAATCTATCGGATACTACTTCTACTTTCCATAAGATCACAATGTGATTGTAAGTTGAAATGCCATATTCCTAGAAAAATAGTTTATCCAAGATGGTGACAGTGAGAGGTTAGTTGAGCTTGAAGAGAAGGTCTCTGAAGAGCAAAGAGCTATAGTTCCTTAGGAATCCATTATTCATGAGTTAGTAGTAGACATTCCTCAACCACCTCATAGATTTAGCAGGGTCTCCCAACCTCTTGAAAAGTACATGAGTATGCTTATGTAGGAAGTAAAAAAAATATTCCTTATGGGAGATAAGGATCATAATGATGATCCTAATATCTTTGATGAGGTGATGTCTGACATCAATTTTGAGAAATAGTTAGATGCGATGAAGTTAGAAATTGACTCGATGTACTCAAATCAAGTATGGACCTTAGTAGATCCATCTGAGGGTATTGTACCCATTGGGTGTAAATGGATCTAAAAAAAAAAAATAGATACTGATGGTAAGGTAGAGATCTATAAAGCTAGGCTTATGGCTAAAAGTTATAGTCAGCATGAGGATATTGACTATCAAAAAACTTTCTCGTCCGTAGCAATACTAAAATTTATCCACACTCTGCTTACTGTTGCAGCTTACTATAATTATGAAATCTGACAGATGGATGTGAAAACTGTCTTTCTGAATGGATTTTTTGAAGAAGATATCTATATAGAGCAGTTTATGGGTTTCACGTCTGGTAATGGTGATCAAAGAGTCTGCAAGCTGTAAATATCCATATACAGATTAAAGTAAGCTTCTCGGAGTTGGAATCATCATTGTGATGAGGTGATCAAATCGTTTGATTTCATTAAAAATGAAGAGGAACCATGTGTATACAAAAAGATCAGTGGGAGCATGATAATATTTCTTGTATTGTACATGGATGATATTCTCCTAATTGAAAATGTATTCCCATGCTGACCACGGTCAAAAGATGGTTGTCGAAGGAATTCTTCATGAATGACCTAGGGAAAGCATCCTATTTTTTTGGAATAAAGATCTATAGGGATAGATCTAAATGGATGCTAGGCTTGTCACAAAAGCTATACATAGAGATGGTGCTGAAGAGATTCAGCATGAAAAATTCTAAAAAAAGACTTTCACCTCTTAGGCATGGTATTAATCTTTTCAAAATGATGTGTCTGACCATATCTGAAAAAGTTCAGTGCATGAGTAGGATTTCTTATGTCTCAGCCATAGGGAGTCTCATGTATGCCATGCTGTGTACTCGACCTGATATAGCCCTTGCTGTGAGTGTCACAAGCAGGTATCAGTCGAATCTAGATGAGGAGTAATAGATAGCTGTGCAGAATCTTCTTAAGTACTTGAGAAGGACTAAAGATTTGTTCTTAATCTTTGGAGAAAGTTTTGAGTTGAGTTGATGGGTATACTGACTCAGACTTCATGTCTAATCCTGATGATAGAAAGTCTACATCAGGATATGTGTTCGTTTGCAATAGTGGTGCAGTCAGCTGAAAAAGTTTCAAGCAACCAATCATAGCGGATTCGACCACAAAGGCTGAGTATGCTGCTGCTTTGGACGCAGCAAATGAAGGCTTCTGGTTCAAGAAGTTCATCGTGGAACTTGGGGTTAAGACATCGGATGCCATACCACTTTACTGCGACAACAATAGAGCCATAGTACTTGCTAAGGAGTCGAGGTCTCATCAAAAATCAAAGTACATCGAGCGGTGGTATCATATCATACATGACTACCTCAAAAAGAAACATGTCAAGGTGTGAAGAGTAGACTCTACGGACAACGTGGTAGACCCGCTAACAAAGCAATTGAGCCAATTGAAAATGGAAGTCCACCTTGAGAAGATGGGACTTAGATTAGTGGCTAATTGGCTTTAGTCCAAGTGGGAGATTGTTAGATGTATGTCCTAAAAGTCAATATGGCTGACATATTATAATAAATCTGAGACTCAATTTTGTACTTTATACAATAATTTGATCAATAAAAGGGTAAGTTTATTTTTCATTCAAGTATGATGTGTCCTTAAATTGTCTATGAAATAAACTTTCGATACATATTCTCAAAGTGTTGAGAATTAAAGACATGTATTTAATTCCTAAATACTCCCAATCATAGTATCATCATGAGGATGGTGATTAATCTGGATAGGCCAGTGCACAGATCATTTCTTTCAAGATAGATAAGTCTTTGGTCTACAGTGTAGAGATACTGGACGATGAGTGCAGATAGTTGTTAGAGAACAACTAATATTGAGCATGATTATATGAGAGATCACTTGGATTTTTATTCATTCGTCAGTGATTATCTCGATGCTGTAGTTGTGTGACTGATCCTTTGACCTGAGATAGTACTACTACTTGCAGGAGGCTACTGAAGTTTGATTGACAAATAAATATGGATCTCAATAAGCCCTTATAGTGGATGTTGGCGATAGTTGGTCCACTATAGAAGTAGACTATGCATCAAGATAGGATCTATTGACCTTGATAGAGAGGAGTAGTCCTATGAAATTTGAAAAGCTAAGTCTGAGAATCTGTGGCCACAGTAGTGTGAATGATGGAAAGAAGTTTTTATAGAAATCATAATTGAACTTGAGCTGATCGAATCTATCATATGACTGATATTGAGGTTTGATGATTTATCCATGATCTGCTATCTCGTAGGAACTCATGATAGAGAGATTGAATCACATGTTAACTACACTTAGAGATTTATTTCAGTTCTACTGGGTTGCCACTACATACTGCTAGGTGTCACTGGTGGATTGTGAGAGCTCACTAGGGTTATTCTGGATCAACAATTCTTAATGAGTTAGAGTGAAATTATTTTGATCTATTGAAAAGAGTTTCCATGATATTTTGATAGAGATCATTGTATATCTCACTACTAGATAGAATTGAACCTATGGGGTCACACAACAATGGGATTAGGTCTGAAATTAGTAATTGAACTTATGAAGTGTCAATTGGGTTTAGAGAAACCCGATTAGGTTCAAGATAACCTTGCTAGCATATGGTTGGACCCAATTTTCTTTTCTTATTTGATTTTTTTATTTGATAAGATAATTCAAACTTAATAACCTGCTCTTAACCTAAATAAATTAGATTTATTGGACTATAATTATTGGATGTCTAAGATTTTGGATCATATGAATTAAGGGTGTAAGACCCTAATTAATTTTCTTGATAGTTATTCTTGGGTGCCACCTTGATTTGATTAAGTTGGGCATGTCCCATGATTAAAGGGCTTATGGATCTTATATGGGGCATCTCTTAGGTGCGAAAGAGGGTATGTTTATGTGGGTGCAAGGGCTCTAAGAGTTGATGCCTAAAAGGATTCTTAATAGAAGTTGAATAACTTAAGTTATTAGGAAACTTAATGCAAGTAGGACTTGTATTATGAGATTGAATAGGATTCAATCCTTTTATCTATTTAAAAAAATCTCCCATAAGGTTCTTAGAGCATCCAACCAGTAGCCCACATCCACCTTTGGAGACTCCCCATGCCCTCTCTTCCTCTCTCCCTCTCTTCTCCCTTGGTGTCCCACATGCCCCACCTTTTGGGGCATCCCAAGTTCTTCCACGCCCAAGCTGTTGGGCATCCCCTCCTTTACTGGTTTTTTGTGTTTGGTAGTAACACAAAGCAAGAGAAAAAGACAAGAGAAGAAGAGAAGAAGAAGATCAAAGAAAAAGATCAAGAGTTGATGGTGATCCAGTCTTCATTCAGATTCAACAGGTTGAATTTTCTCAGAGAAAAAAATTTAACTTGAAGATGGCTGTTCCAAGCTAATCTTGAGTGGATATCCATAGAGGTTGGATATTTATATGGCTAGAAAAAAATCTCTTCTCTTTCAGATCCAAATTTGAAGAAAAAGATTGCGAAACAGGTATGTGCTTTGATCACAATATGAATTTCAGCATATATCAATTTTGACACATGAACTAGTTCTCTATGATTTTATATTTTTATACATGCATGATTCAGATTAAAAGTGTTATAATCTTGTATTCCACTATGGTGTTTACAAAATAAAATTTTGAAACACACATGCATGCCCCAAACCTCAAATTCTAGCAGTAAAGTAGATGCTGTATCCGATATCTATCTTTGGTACTGTAGACTAGGTCATATTAATAAGAATAGGATAAATAGATTGACACAAGAGAAAATCCTCGAAATCAATAATTATGAATCACTGCCAACCTATGAGTCTTATCTTCTTGAAAAGATGACCAAATCACCTTTTGCTGAAAAACATAAGTAGGCTAGTGAACTTCTAGATCTAATATATACTGATGTATGCAGACCTATGAACATAAGAGCTAGAGGTGGATATTATTATTTCATTATGTTCACAGACGATCTATCTAGGTATGGGTATGTCAACCTTATGAGATAAAAATCTGAGTCATTTAAAATGTTCAAATGATTCTGTAATGAAGTTGAAAAATAAACTAAAAAGAGTATTAAAACTCTTTGATCGGACCGAAGAGGAGAATACCTTACTGATGAGTTTTTGACATATCTTAAGGAGAATGAGATTCTCTCTCAATGGATCCTTTCTGGGATACCACAACATAATAGGATGTCTGAAAGGAGGAATTAAACCTTATGAGACATAGTTCGATCCATGATGGATTTTGCGAGTTTGTCAATCTTCTTTTAGGGATATGCATTAGAATTGGCTTGTTACTTAATAAGATTCCGAGCAAATCTGTAAGAAAAACTCTACATGAGATGTGGATAGGGCATAAGCTGGCCCTCTCACATCTTAGGATCTGGAGATGTTTCGCTTCTGTCAAGCATTTAAAAATGATAAGCTCAGACCCAGGTTAGAGAAATATTAATTTATAGGGCATCCGAAAGAGACTAAGGAGAATTACTTCTACTAGGCTGATGAACAAAAGGTGTTCGTCAGTAGCAAGGCACACTTTTTAAAAAAGTTCTTTAGTTAAGGAACCAGTGCCTCAAATATCGAGCTTAATAAAATTTGACTGGTAGAAGAACCGACACTGGTGACTGAGTCTGAACTAGATTTGATTAGATCAAACCCAGAGTCCAATGTAGATCCATCCTTAAGGCGATTTGGTAGAGTACCGCATTAGCCAGATAGATACTATGATTTCTTAGTCCGGGATGGTGATCCTATTGAACTTGACAAAAATGATGAGGATTCGGTCACCTATATGGATGCGATGCAGAGGTCTGACTTTGAGAAATGGTTGGAAGCTATGAATTTTGAAATGGAGTCCATGAAGGTCAATATTGTATGAACACTTGTTGATCCATCTAAATGGGTAAAACCCATAGGGTGTAAATGGGTCTTCAAAAAGAAAAGAGGTACAGATGGAAAGGTGGAGATCTATAAAGTCTATCTAGTTGTCAAGGGGTATCATCATCATTATGGTATTGACTATGACAAGATATTTTCTCTTGTGGCAATACTCAAGTCCATTCAGATTATGCTTGCAATAGCAGTATACTTGGACTGTATAAAATTTGACAATTGGATGTGAAGATAACTTTCCTAAATGAAGACCTGGATGAAGAGGTGTACATGATGTAACCTAAAGGGTTCATATCCATGGATGAGTTGAAGGTGTGCAAGCTTCAAAGATCCATTTATGGATCAAAACAAGCATCATGGAGTTGGAATATGCATTTTGACAAAGCAATCAGAATGTATGGCTTCATTGAGAATCGAGGGGAACCATGCATATACAAGTAGGTCAATGGTTTCATTATTATATTTTTTGTTTTGTATGTAAATGATATTCTCTTAATCGAAAATGATGTCACTGTATTACAGAGAATAAAAGTGTGACTATTGTCATAGTTCTTCATGAAGGATCTGAGAGAAGCTGCCTACATCCTAGGGATGAAGATCTATAAAGATAGATTTAAGAAGCTACTTGGGCTCTCCCCGTCCATGCACATAGATATCATGCTGAAATAATTCAGCATGGAGAATTCTAAGAAAGGCTATCTTTCGATAGGTCATAGAATTTTTTTCTCTCAAAAGATTGTCCGAAAACCCTTCAAAAGAGTGAGCGTATGAGTAAAATTCCATATGCTTCGATAATGGATTCTATAATTTATGTCATGACATGTATGAGATCGGATATGGTATACTCACTAGGGGTAGCGAGTAGATACCAATCTGATCCGGATGAAAAATATTGGAAGATTGTGAAAATCATCCTTAGGTATTTGAGAAATACTAAGGACCAATGACTCATTTATGGAGAATCTGATTTGAAACTAGTGAAATACACTAATTTCAGCTTTCAGTCAGATCATGATGATAGAAAGAGTATGTCGGGATATATTTTTATCCTAAATAGTGAAGCTGTCTGCTGGAAAAATTTCATGCAGCACACTATGGCCGACTTAGTATACAAGGTGGAGTACATCGCGGCATCCAATGCTTCCAAGAAAGCTGTGTGGCTGAGAAAAGTCATCAGTGAACTTGGAGTGGCACCCTCCATTGATGGTCCAGTCCTACTTTACTATGACAGCATTGGAGCCATTGCTCAGGTGAATGAATCAAAGGCCTATCAGCATATGAAGCATATTCTGCATCGCTACCATCTTGTTTGGGAGATCATGGATCGAGGTGACATCGAGGTTCAGAAGGTTGACAGAAAGGAGAATCTGGCCGATCCATTTACTAAAATCCTAGGTATTAAGGAGTTTGAAGATCATAAATCAAAGATGGGTATATGATACTGTACCGATTGGCTTTAGTCCAAGTGGAGGTTGTTGGAAAATATGTCTTAAAGTCAATCGTTAGCCTATTGATGGTTGAGCTTATATTTATAAATTATATATAAATTATTAATTATTAATAAAATATTATTTAGTTTTTTTCATCACTTTGTGTACATCTTTTATGAACTCCAGTACTGTGATAAAGTTCTTGGGACTAATTGAATCGATATAGGAGGATATATCGATTAGCTCTTAAAACTAGTTTACGACCAAACAATATGCTATTAGAACAATAGCTATATCAAGTATAGGTTATTGTATGCCATGTACGTTGGTTGTCCTCTTAACTAAGAAGTGTGGAGATACTGACATGACATGCAAGTGAGATGTAGGAGTACATCTCACTGAACACCCTCATGCACCCATGCCTACACCTAAGTGTAGGGCAACAAAAACTAGCACCCCACCTCCTTTGGTTGGCCATGAGGAGAGAGTCCTGTTGGGAATTGTGTCCTAAAACCATTAGTGTGATGGTTGAGTTCATCCTTGTATATGAATTATTGATTACTGAATAATAGTTATTCTGATATTTTTCATCACAAAGTGACATCTTCCTTGAACTCTTGTACTGTGATGAAGTCCCTAGAACTATGCTAGTATACGATAAAGAAAAGATTTATCGTATAGTTCTTAAACAAGTTTGCAACCAATGATACATCATTATGGGATGATGATGTTCATCATGTGAAGGTTGTTGTGTGCCATATGGGTTGGTTGTCCTCTTAACCAAGGAGTGTGGTGATACTGGTATGGCATACAGGTGAGATGTAAGGATACATCATCACTGAACAAATGACTCACCTGCTGAACATTTTACTATCAAGAGCTGCTTGTGAAACACATGGGTATAAATATCCTTCAGACCTGAGATCACTATAGTGACTTGCAAGCAACTCATTATGCTTTGGTACCGAACTATCTGAATTTTTAATGCAGTGACGGAAGGCTATTGGGTACAGTCAAGTACTTGCAAAGTCTGTGTGTGGATCAAGATGGGATTGACCCCTCTGGATTATTGAAGTTGATGTATCACTGTATTTTAATTTAGTAAAGTCTTGACCAGGGTAATCTATGAGATAGATTTGAAATGTTGAAATACAATATGGATGAAGTAATCTCGATTGACAGTTAACCTGAGACCATCCTAGAGCATCTAGGGTCAAAAGGGTGATTATACGGTAACCATAAGTGTAGGTTCTTAAATATTCTTTTGCAATAATTCAATCTATCTGGACATCAAAAACTATTGCTAGATGGTATCTCGCTTAGTGCAGGAATTGGTTCCTGTGCTACCAGCTTAGTGTTCGAACCTATGGAGTCACGCACATAAGTTAGACAATATAGGAAGGAATTGATCTATGTTTATATGTTCAATCTGAAAGTACTTGACTTGATTGAACGTATTAGCTAACTTGATTGAGAATTGAGTTATGGATCAAACGGGATTGAAGAGTTGATTATGTCTAGCTAGCACTAAACATGAGGTTCAGGTTCAATCCAGGGGATGAATAATTTCTATCCATGATCCATGAAATATATGAAAGATTAGATTTAAGTATTAATTAATTTTAGATTAGATCTAAATTAATTAGACTTAAATAAGTTTAAAATTTAAGTTAGACTTGGTACAAAAGTCTTAAAGAATTTAGGATTGACAGTCTTTCGAAATTATTTTGAACCATTTTCAAATCAGATTCGAATTGAACCTATTTTAGATGAAATATGAGTATTCCTACTTACACTGAGAATATCCAATCATGAAGTATGATCAAAAATTAGTTTGGTGCTTATTTGGGGCATCCCAAGTGGGTGTGGGAGTGGGTGCAAAGTGGATGTCATAAGTGATGGCAATTATATCTCATATAGGAGTCCTTCTTTCATAAGTATTGGACCAATTCAAATTAGATTTGAATAAAGAGTCCTCTTATTGGATCATGAGAATCATCCATAAATAGAGAGAGTCTCTATCTATGGATAAGAGAAGAGAATAGATAGCGAACTAATCAAATTGAGAGAAGAGAAAAAGAGAGAGAGACAGGTGTTTGAAGAGAGAGGTCATGCATCTTCTACATCTCTCCCATTGTTGCCGACTCCTCTCCTTGGGCATGGCTTCTTCTTGAGAATCCTATCTATTGGTGTGAGATATCACATCATCACATCTCATCCCTTGATTGATTGAGTTGCGAAGCCAATTGGATTAGAGTTCATCCTACTTTCCTACGACGTCTGACGTGTATGCGAAGTAGAGGGTCTGCATATCCAGACTTTTATGAAGGTTTATATCAGATAATTTGATATTTGATCTCTAGTTCTACTATAATTTAGGTAATAATTTAATCCATAAATAAGTAGAATATTAGAAAAAAATTTAAGATGCAACTTGGGTATTCTGGAGGGAAACTGTTCCCTTTCCTTCAACTGGTATCAGAGCAGGCTTGAAATATATATATATATAATAAAATTTTTGATAATTATTTATATAAGATATAATTAAAATTTTTTATTTGATATTAAATATCATTTAAATATATTTATATAATATTTTTGATCTAATTTTGATTGGATTAGAGGTGCCTAATCAATAGTTGATTGAGATTGTTATAAATCTATTATAACAGAATTTTGCTGTTGCTGAATTTTTGATGAAAAATAATAAGAATTAAAATTTTATTTTAAATTTATTTTAAGAAAATTTTAATTTTATTATTTTTTTTATAAAATAGAGATTATTTTAGACTTAAATTGAATCTATTTTGATAGATATTTAGATCTGAATCCTATCATAATTCAACATTACGTGAAAATAGATTGTACCAAAAATTAATTCCTTATGCATTCATATTCGCATCTAATTATTCTTTTATTTGATATCAAATTTAAAATTAGTATTTTATAATCAGTATAAGATAAGTTTTAGATTTGATATGATGTATATGATACATGAAATCTAATTAGATTAGATGAAGAACATAATTGATGAGATCAAGGATATATTCATGATATAAAATATTTTTATCAATAATTGCATGTTGATGTAATTATATAAGAAATTAAATTTTAGATCTTAGTAGCCTAGTACTTAGATTGATGAGATCATCAGACCATCCAATCATAAGAGATTGAAGAGATTAATCTCTCTTTTGTTTATTCGATGGGTTCTCTTATGACGTGTAGGGGTGTCGTTGTGATCCAGTTTCATAAAAAAAATAAATAAATAAATTTTTATATATTATTTTGATCATAAATATATTTAGATTAAATATAAAATAATTTATGATTCATTATAATAGGATAAAATTTAGATATAAAATTATTTCAGATCTAAATTACATGTTAAATATGATGTAATTGGTATTGATCTAAAAGTTATCATGATACATGAGATGTATGAATGAAGTTTAGATCATACCTATGTATGTTTAATTGTTAAACATATTATGAAAATTTATTTTCATGTATTGAAATATATGGTATGCTTCACTTGAAATTCTTGTAGAATAATTCTACAAACTAAAACACACATTTCACACATTTAATTTTAAATTAAGTTTGAATGATCTAGAATTGAGAATTAAAGATCATTAAGACACCACATAATATGATGAGCAAAGGGTTAGCATGGATCGATCCTTTTAATGGGTTAGACCAAGGGTTAGGAATACATATGGATCAAATAGAGAAATTAATTAAATCTAATCAAGTATTAAATTAGATTAGATCAATATTTCTCTAAATCAATCGCAATAGTTAAAGTTTGATCAAGTCCATGTGTTTGACCCTAATAAATGGACCATGATCATGGCTCCGTGGTTGAGCCCAAATCTTCTGGTGTGCCAAATTGAAACTAATTAATTAGTTGGTGTCTAAGATAAGTTTGACAGATTCGATCTAGTGATTTTTAATTGGGTGCTATTCACCTAGATGCATCTACAGTAAGTTAAGGGTAGATCTCTCCTGCTGATCTCACTTACCTGACCAACATGGTAGATTATGTTTTGATTAGGTCACTAGTCAATTTGTGTAGACCCATGCCATTAAGGAGAATCAGTATGACTGATTTAGGTATCTTTAGACCAACTTGTGTTTAATCCTTTACATGACTTGATGAAGTCAGTAGAAGGATTTGCAACTTGTAGGTCGACTTTTTCTCTTATTCTCAGGTTAATAAAATCAAATCATCTAAATTATTAGGTCCATAAAATGATAAAATTATGAGATAATTTGGTCATTGCCTCTCATTAAGGTGTGTGATAATAAGTCCAATATTTCAAATAGACATTGGAGGCGCCACATGCCTGGTGTCTATTACGTATTGGAATTATCATTCATCATATGACCATTATGATGTACCTTCAGATTAATGCTCAGATTGGCCGAGCCACACTCAGGTTTGGATATTTGTTTGTTGGATGCACTTGATGTGTCATGTTAATGGTTAGACCTCATCAGGATTTTTAGTGGAGGAGCCACACGCCTGCTGAAGGGATGTCTGGGGCAAAATCCAATGCTAGAAGTTGTTTGAAGAAACAATTGGTTATGAACCTACCCATGAATATACTAGGGTTGGTCGAGCTATACTCGGGTCTGAATGCAGTCTGTGTGGATTCTAGTACCTACTAAGAAATTAATGTAATTTCTCAAGTTGGATGTAGAGGCTACCAATTCGTAAAAAATAGTGAAAGGATCTTTAAACTAAAGTCCATATCTTCAGGATTAAAAAAAATAATTCATATACTAATAGGCTAATATTTTTTTTTCTTTCAGTTATGGCCAACATACTATCCTTTCATTCACTGTTGGACAGTGACAAGCTCACCAGATCCAACTTTGATAGCTGATATCGAAAGTTGAAGATCGTATTGGAGTACGAGAGGATTTTACATGTCCTTACGGATCAGACATCTGAAGAACCTGTAGCCAATGCTCCTCATGCTGTGAGAGACACTTACATGAAGTGGCTCAATGATCGCATGACTGTGCATTGCATGATGAGGGCAGCTATGAAGGATGAACTTAGTCGTAAGTTCGAGGATGCGCAACCTAAGGAGATGATTCAAATATTGAATGAGTCCTTCAGCACCCCTGAGAATGTAGAGAGACATAAAACCTCCTACGCAGTGTTCAATGCCCATATGCGAGAGGAAACTTCAGTCACCGATCATGTATTATACATTATTGAGCAGATTTAATGACTTAGCAAATTTGGCTTTCTATTGCATGAATAGTTAGGCAAGAATGCTATCCTCAATTCGCTATCAAAATCCTACCTACCCTTTCTCAGTCATTATAGAATGACGAAGCCTACAGTAAACTACCATGGTTTGCTAGGGTTACTGCAGACTTTTGAGAAAGATCACCAGCTCCAAAAGGAGCCAGTGAATTTAGTGAGAGTTTCATCTGTAGGGCATCGATCCTTTAGGAGAGGAAAGAAGAAAAAGGTGCAAAAATTTCGTGCTGCTGATGCCAAGTAGAGCAAACTATCAAAAGTTGACAAGAGCCAGGCAGAGTGCTTCTTTTGTAAGAAGCTAGATTATTGAAAAAAAAATTATCCTGCTTATATAGCCACTCTTGACCCAAACAGGCCTAAGAACAAGAGAAAGAGGCAAGTGGTTGCTTCACAAGGTATTTATTTGATAATACCTTGTAATTTCTCTGTTAGTGATACTACTACCTGAGTATGGGATACCGAAAGTCCTATTAATATATGCAATTCATTGCAGGGACTACAGGTAAGTAAAAAATTTTAAGAGGATGAGCGGTTCCTTAACATTAGAGATGGAAGTCTTGTTCCAATTCTGGTCTTGGAAAGTTTGCAGCTTGTCTTCGAGTCCAGTAGTGTCATGTTAGATTATTGTCATTATTGTCCCTTCTTTATGATGAATGTCATCTCTATAGGTCAGTTGGCCAAACTTGGTTACAAGTTTATAATAAAAGATGATTTTTGTGATATCATTATGAATAATACTATAATTATGCATGGATAATTAAAACATAGTATATACATAATATCACGACCTGTTAGTATAATGTACACACCTAGTAAACATTCCAAAATAGATAATGTTAGTGAATCCAACCTTTGGCATTGTAGGCTTGATCATATAACTAAGAATAGGATTGACAGATTGATCAAGGAATGTGTCCTTGAGATAGATGATTGTGAGTCATTACCTACCTGTGAATCTTGTCTACTTGGTAAGATGACTAAGACACCTTTTAAAGAAAAAGGTGAAAGAGCCAGTGATGTCCTAAGTCTAATACATACTGATGTATATGGGCCTATGAACATAAGTGCCAAAGGAGGATACTACTACTTCATTACGTTTATAGACGACCTATCGAGGTATGGGTATATCTATCTTATAAAGCATAAGTCAGAATCATTTAAAATGTTCAAACAATTCTGTGCTGAAGTAGAAAAACAAACTGAAAAGAGTATTAAGATCTTTCGATCAAATCAAGGAGGTGAATACCTCACCAGTGAGTTTATGACATATCTAGAAGAGAATGGGATTCTCTAACAATGGACCCCTCCTGAAACACCATAATATAATGGTATGTCCAAGAGGAAGAATCGAACCTTGTTAGACATGATCCGATCCATGATGGGCTTTTTTAGTCTGCCAATATCCATTTGGGGATATCTTCTAGAGACTGCCTGCTATATTTTTGAATAAGATGTCCAGCAAGTCTGTTGATAAAACTCTATATGAGATATGGATTGGGCGTAAGCCGGTGCTCTCACATCTAAGGATCTGGAGGTGTCCAGCTTATGTCAAGCGTTTAAAAATAGATAAGCTTGGATCGAAGTTCGATAGATGCTTGTTCATAGGATAACCAAAGAAAACTAAAGGGTACTACTTCTACCTCACTGCAGAACAAAAGGTGTTTGTCAGCAGCCGGACAGTCTTTTTGGAAAAAGAGTTTCTTGATGAAGGAGCTAATACCTGTAAAATTGAACTTGATGAAGTTCATGAGGTGGAAGGACCGACACATACAGAATTGGGTTCGATTGGTGAATCGAATCCAAAGCCAGTAGAGACACCATTAAGGAGATCCGATAGAGTACCACATCAGTCGGATAGATACTATGATTTTTTGATCTGGGATGGTGATCCTATTAAACTTGATGAGAACGATGAGGATCCGATCACCTATATGGAGGCCATGCAAAGATCCGACTCTCAAAAATGGCTTGAGGCCATGAAGTTCGAGATGGAGTCTATGGAGATCAATAGTGTCTGGACACTAGTTGATCCGTTCGAAGGGATAAAACCCATAGGGTGTAAATAAATTTTTAAGAAAAAAAGAGGAGCGGACGGGAAGGTAGAGACCTATAAAGCCCGTCTAGTTGCTAAGAGTTACCGTCAGCATTATGGTATTGACTATGATGAGACATTCTCTCCTGTGGCAATGCTCAAGTCCATCCGGATTATGCTTGCTGTCGCTGCATACTTAGATTATGAGATCTGACAGATGGATGTCAAAACTGCTTTTCTTAATGGAGAGTTGGAAGAAGAGGTATATATGATACAATCTGAAGGGTTCACATCCACAGACGAGTCGAAAGTGTGCAAACTAAAAGGTTAATTTATGGAATTAAGCAGGCATCGAGGAGTTGGAACATGCATTTTGATAAAGTAATCAAAACGTATGACTTCGTTAGGAATGGAGAAGAGCCTTGCGTCTACAAATGAGCTTCCGATTCTGTGATTATTTTTCTTATACTTTATGTGGATGACATACTGTTACTAAAAAATGATATCCTGACTTTACAGAGTGTGAAGCTATGATTATCATCACAGTTCTCCATGAAGGACTTGAGAGAAGCATCCTACATCCTAGGGATGAAGATCTATAGGGATAGATCTAGAAGGTTGCTTGGATTGTACCAATCCACGTACATTGAGATCTTGTTAAAGTGGTTCAACATAGATAATTTTAAGAAAGGTTATCTTCCAATAGGCCATGGAATTACTCTTTCCAGGAAGAATTGTTCGACAACTCCTGAGGAAAGAGAGTGCATGAGTAGAATACCATATGCTTCGGTAGTGAGATCTATCATGTACGCTATGACATGTACGAGGTTGGATGTAGCCTATTCACTAGGGATAGTGAGTAGGTACCAGTCAGATCTGGGTAAGAAGCATTGGAAGATTGCAAAAGCAAGTCTTAAGTATTTAAGAAATACTAAAGACCAATGGCTTATCTATGGAGACTCTGATCTAAAACTTGTGGGATATACTGATTCTAGTTTTCAGTCAGATTATGATGACAGCAGAAGCGTGTTGGACTACGTATTTACCCTGGATAGAGGAGCTGTTTGCTAAAAAAATTTCAAGCAACATACTGTGTCCGATTCTGTATGCAAAGTGGAATACATTGCTGCATCGGATGCTGCAAAGGAGGCGGTGTGGTTGTGAAAGTTTATTATCAAGCTGTGAGTTGTACCTTCCATTGATGGTCCTGTCTTGTTGTATTGTGATAGCTCCAGTGCCATAGCTCAGGCAAAAGAACCTAAGTCACATTATCGCACTAAACATGTTCTACACCGCTATCACCTAGTACGAGAGATCATGAATCGAGGTGACGTCAAGCTTCAGAAGATCGATGGAAAGGAGAACCTAGCCAACCCCTTCACTAAAGCTCTCAGGATCAAAGAGTTTGATGACTTCAAATGGAAGATGGTTATAAGATACTGCCCCGATTCACTTTAGTCCAAGTGAGAGTTATTGAGAATTGTGTTCTAAAATCAATCCTATAATGATTGAATTCATCCTTGTATATAGATTATTAATTATTGAATAATAGTTATTCTGATATTTTTCATCACAAAGTGACATCTTCTTTGAACTCTTGTATTGTGATGAAGTACCTAAAACTATGCTAGTGTACGATAAAGAGAGGATTTATCGTATAGTTCTTAAACAAGTTCACGACCAAATGATACATCATTACAGGATGATGACGTTGATCGAGTGAAGATCGTTGTGTACCATATGGGTTGATTGTCCTCTTAACCAAGGAGTATGGTGACACTGATATGGCATACAAGTGAGATATAAGGGTACATCATCACTGAACAAGTGGCTCATCTGCCGAACGTTTTGCTGTCAAGAGCTACTCGTGAAACACATGGATATAAATATCTTTCAGACCTGAGATCACCATAGTAACTTGCAAGCAACTCACTGTGCTTTGGTGCCAAACTACTTGGATTTTTAATACAGTGACGGAAGGCTATTGGGTACAATCAAGTACTTGTGGAGTCTGTGTGTGGATCAAGATGGGATTGATCCTTCTGAATTATTGAAGTTGATGTATCACTATATTTTAATTTAGTAAAGCCTTGACTAGGATAATCTATGAGATAGATTTGAAAGGTTGAAATACAATGTAGATGAAGCAATCTCGGTTGACAGTTAACCTGAGACCATCCTAGAGCATTCAGGGTCAAAAGATGAATTATGCGGTAACCATGAGTATGGATTCTGAGATATTCTTTTGCGATAATTTGACCTATTTAGATATCAAGAACCATTGCTAGATGGTGTCTCGATTAGTACAGGAATTGGGTCTTGTGCTACCGGTTTAGTGTTCGAACCTATGGAGTCACGCATACAAGTCAGACAAAGTAAGAAGGAATTGACCTATGTTTGTATGTCCAATTTGGAAGTACTTGACTTGATTGAACATATAAGCTAACTTGATTGAGAATTTAGTTATGGGTCAAATAGGATTGAAGAGTTGACTATGTCTAGCTAGCACTACACATGAGGTTTAGGTTTAATCCCGAGGATGAACAATTTCTATCTATGATCCATGGAACATATGAAAGATTAAATTTAAGTACTAATTAATTTTAGATTAGATCTGAATTAATTAGACTTAAATAGGTCCAAAATCTAAGTTAAACTTGGTACAAAAGTTTTAAAGAGTTTAGGATTGATAGTCTTTTGAAATTATTTCAAACCGGCTTCGAATCAGATTCAAATCGGATCTGTTTTGGATGAGATATGAGTATTCCTTCTTGCACTGAAAATACCCACTCATGAAGCATGATCAAAAATTAGTTTGATGCTTATTTAGGTGTCCCAAATGGGTGTGGGAGTGGATGCAAAGTAGTGTCATAAGTGATGGCAATTATATCTCATATAGGAGTCCTTTCATAAGTATTGGACCAATTCAAATCAGATTTGAATAAAGAGTCTTTCTTTCATTGGATCATGAGAATCATCTATAAATAGAGAGGGTCTCTACCTATGGATGAGAGAAGAGAATAGAATAGCAAACTAATCAAATTGAGAGAAGAGAAAAAGACAGAGAGACAAGCATGTGAAGAGAGAAATCCTTCATCTTCTACATCTCTCCCATTGTTGCCACCTCCTCTCCTTGAGCGTGGATCCTTCTTGGGCATCCTATCTGCTGAGTGAGGTGTCACATCATCACATCTCATCCTTTGATTGATTGAGTTGCGAAGTCAATTGGATTAGAGTTCATCCTGCTTTCCTGCGGCATCTAATGTGCATGCGAAGTAGAGGGTCTACATATCTAGACCTCCACGAAGGTTTATATCAGATAATTTGAAATTTGATTCTTGGTTTCACTGTGATTCAGGTAAGGATTTGATCCATAAATAAGTAGAATATTAGAAAAAAATTTTAGATGCAACCTGGGCATTCTGGAGGAAAACTGTTCCCTTCCCTTCAAGTCCCAGTAAAATTAGACTCTAAAGATCTAATCCAAAATTACGTCAATTCAAATCCAATTCGAACCTGATTCGAATCAATTTCGAATAGACTGTCAATCCTAAACTATTTAAGATTTAGTACTAAGTCTAACTTAAATTTTCAATCCAATTAAGTCTAATTAAATCAGATCTAATCTAAAATTAATTAGCACTTAAATTTAATCTCTCATAGACTCCTTGAATCATTGATCAAATCTTGTTCATCTTCGAAATTGAACGTGAACCTCATATCTAGTGCTAGCTAGACATAGTCAACTATTTAATCCTATATGATCCATAACTTAAGTCTCAATCAAGTTAATCTATTTGTTCAATCAAGTCATATACTTTCAAATTGAACATATAGACTTAGGTCAATTCTTTTCTATATCACTTGACTTCATGCGTGACTCTATAGGTTCGAACACTAAGTCGATAGCATAGAAATCATTTTCTGTACTAATCGAAGTTACCATCTAGCAATAATTTCTAACATCTAGATAGGTCGAATACTAGCAAAATAATATTTAAGAATCTATGCATATGATTATCGTATAATTCATCTTTTGATCCTGAATGCTCTAGGATGATCTAGGGTTAAACTGTCAACCCTGAAAGAATCATCCACATTGTATTACAACCTTTCTAATCCATTACATGGATTATCCTAGTCAAGATTTTACTAAATTAAAATACAGTGATACATCAGCTTCTATAATCTAGAGAGGTCAATTCTATCTTGTCTACAAACAGACTTTGCAAGTATTTAACTGTACCCAGTAGTCTTCCGTCACTACATTAGAAATACAAATAGTCTGGTACCAAAGCATAGTGAGCTGCTTACAAGTCATTATAGTGATCTCAGGTCTAAGGGACACTTATACTCATATGCTTCATGAGTTACTCTTGACAGCAGAGCACTCAGCAGGTGAGTCACTTATTCAGTGATGATGTACTCCTACATCTCACCTGTATGTCATACCAGTGTCTCCATACTCTTTGATTAAGAAAACAACCAACCTATAGGCACACAACGACCTTCACTCAATAAATATCATCCTTTAATGATGTATCATTTGGTCGTAAATATGTTTAAGAACTATATGATAAATCTTTCTTTATTGATTACTTTATAGTTCTAAGAACTTCATCATAATATAAGAGTTCTAGCAAAAAAGATGTAACTTTGTGATGAAAGATACCAAAATATTTTTTATTCATTGATAAATAATTCATATACATATTACAAAATGAGTACAATCGTCCATACGATTGGCTTTAAGACATATTTTTCAATAACTCTTACTTGAACTAAAGCCAATCGGGACAGTATCTTATACCTATCTTTCACTTATGATCATCGAACTCTTTAATCTCGAGAGCTTTAGTGAAGGGTCGGCTATGTTCTCCTTGTCATCGATCTTCTAAAGCTTGACGTCATCTCCATCCATGATCTCACATACAAGATGATAGCGATGCAAAATATACTTGGTATGCGGGTGTGACTTTTGTTCTTTTACCTGAGCTATGGCTCTAGTGCAGTCATAGTACAATAGAACAGGGCCATCAATAGAGGGTGTAACTCTACGCTCGGTGATGAACTTTCATAACCACACCACCTCCTTCACAGCATCGAATGCAGCAATGTAATCTACTTCGCATACAAAATCGACCATAGTATGTTGCTTGAAACTCTTCCAACATATTGCTCCTCCATTTAAGATAAATACATAGTCCGACATGCTTCTACTGTCATCATGGTTTGACTGAAAATTGGTATCAGTGTATCCCACAAGTTTTAAGTCAGTGTTCTCATAGATAAGCCATTGGTCCTTAGTATTTCTTAAATACTTAAGGATTGTCTTCACAACCTTCCAATAATTTTCATCTAGATCAGACTGATACCTACTCACTACTCCTAGTGAATAGGCCATATCCGGTCTTGTACACATTATAGTGTATATGATAGATCTCACTGCCAAAGCATATGAGATCCTACTCATATGCTCTCTCTCTTGAGGGATTATCGGACAATCCTTCTTGGAGAGAGTAATCCCATAGCCTATCAGAAGATAGCCTTTCTTGGAGTTCTCCATGTTGAACCATTTCAATATGGATCGATGTATGTGGATTGGGACAATCCAAGCAACCTACTAAATCTATCTCTATAGATTTTCATCTCTAGGATGTAGGAATCTTCTCCCAAATCTTTCATGGAGAATTATGATGAGAGCCACAGCTTTACACTTTGCAAAGCTGAGATGTCATTTTCTATTAAGAGTATGTCATGTACATATAGTAAAAAAAAATGACTACAGAATTGTTAGCCCATTTATAGACATGAGGCTCTTCTCTATTCCTAATGAAGCCATACATTTTGATCACCTTATCAAAATGCATATTCCAACTCGTAAATGCTTGCTTTAGTCTATAGATGGACCTATTTAGTTTGCACACCTTAGATTCGTCTATAGATGTGAACCCTTCGGGTTGTATCATATACACCTCCTCATCTAGCTCCCCATTAAGGAAAGCAATTTTGATATCCATTTGTCAGATCTCTAAGTGTGCTGCTATTGCAAGCATAATCCAGATGGACTTGAGCAATGCTACAGGTGAGAACGTCTCATCATAGTTAATACCATAACATTGACGGTAACCCTTGGCAACTAGATAGGCTTTATAGGTCTCCACCTTCTCGTCCACTTTTTTTTAAAAAAAAATCTATTTGTACCCTATATATTTTATTCTTTCAGATGGATCAACTAGTATCCATACACTATTAATTTTCATAGATGCGATCTTGAATTTCATGACCTCAAGCCACTTCGAAGAGTCGGACCTTTGCATGGCTTCCATATAAGTGATCAGATCCTTATCGTTCTTATCTAGTTCGATAGGATCACTATTTCAAATCAAAAAATCATAGTATCTGTCTGGTTAATACAGTACTCTACCAGATCTCCTTAACAGTATCTCTACAAGCTCCAAATTCAATTCTCCAATCAAATTCAATTCTGTGTGTGCCGATTCTTCTACCTCATGAACTTCACCAAGTTTAATTTTGCTGGTATTAGTTCTTTCTTTTTTTTTTAAAGGATTGTCCTGTTGCTGACGAACACCTTTTATTCTTCAGCAAGATTGTCACACCCCCGATCTGAGATCATGGTCAAGAATCATGGCAACCACGTATACTTATGAAGAACTCTTTCCATAAGCATGCAAGGCATCTCATCACGATATCAATGCATCATAGTAGAATAAAATTTAAATAATTATTATTCAACTTTAATTCAAATAACTAAACCAAATATCTTATATCCAATAAAATTTTACTAAAAATAAAATAATAAATCTAAGTTCAATGAAGTTGACAATGCTAAATTTGCCTCTAAAAGCTCTATCCCGAAATTAATACCCACGCTAGTAATTAATTATCTGAATCTAAATAAATAAAAAGAGAGATAATGAGCTTGACAATCCAATAAGTAACAAATATTTCAATTAGACATTTCAGATATTATAAATATTCAAGAATAATGCAAAGAATAAATATAAAAATATATTTCATACTAATTCAATGCAAATTCAATCTTTTCAAATATTTATATATAATATAATCATAAATCTGATTCAAATTAAAATACTCATAACTTAACAGCCACGACTATGACTAATATTTAACCCCCATTGGTGAGATCTGCTGAATACCAGCGCACAACCCTCACTGACAGGGTCTACTAAATACCAGCACACAACCTCCATTGGCAGGATCCACTGAGTACCAATATATAATCTCTATTAGAAGGACCTACTGAAATATAGTTAGACTAAGAATATAAATTCGATCTGTATCAAAATACTTTTGTATCATAATATATCATAATTTTTACTGAATATATCCATAATTAATAAATCATAATATTTCAAAATAACTTTTCATTCAAAATATAATTTCATAAATTAAATATAATTCTAAAAAATAATTTTTTACTTTCAAATAAATATAAAATATCTCGAGAAGATAATTCATTACTTATCTTTCACAGACCATTGAACGAACATATCGATTAATTTTTACAGGATTCTTTAGTGCCTATTATTCAAAATTATATTCTTGTATTAATTCTAATTCAAAATTACATCTAAATAAATTCTAAATCAAAATCTCACTTAGGATCGGATCCTTCACTAAACTTGATCAAAATCATCAAAAAGAAAGTCCTTTACTAGGCTAATTTTAAAAAACTAACTTTAAAAGAGAGAAATTGATTAAGAGAGAGAATCAATCTAGAGAGAAAAAATTTTAAAGAGAGAAAGTCCAACATTCTAGAGAGAGAAAGCAAGGGTTTAGACTGAAAGAAAAGAGAGAAGAGAGAGAAACTCTCTCATTTTGTTTTATTTATTTTTTTCTTTCCTTTCCTTTCCCTTTTTCTTTTCTTTTTCTTTTTTCCTTTTTTTTCCTTCTTCTTTCCCATGGGAAAATAGAGGACCGCATGTCCTCTTTCTTTCCTCTTCTTCCTTCATGGAATAGGAGAGCTCTTGCTCCCCTTATTTCTGACAAGAAGAACCCCCCTCCCAGCCGACAACCATCATTGCCAAAGGGTAAGCTCCCGACAATATCGACTGGCTGAGTCCGATGATTGATGGTGGTCGAATAGTGGTGGGAAAAACCCAAGAACAACCACAAAAATTAGGAGAAAATCTAAAAAGTGATTTCAAGACTTTTCTATCAATTAATTTGGCAAAAAAACTCCAACTTAGTGAACTGAATTTCAGTGCAGGGGTAAAACAGTAATTTTAAAACTTTTTCAAAATTATAATTTTACAGTAAAAAATATTAATTAATCTAATTAATTAATATGTGTTTACCCTATACTAGGATCTAAATATGATATATAGCACGCATTTAAATTTAAAATTCAAACTTCTACAGTAAACAATTTACTATTATGTGTTCAGAACACATTACCTTTGTGCGGATAGTTGATCGCCGTAATTTGATCACCATCGGAAGGATCTGATCGTCGCAATGCAGCCACACAGTGTGTCTAGCCTCTGTGGATCATCAGCAAAGATGGTAGAGAAATTGATGATGCTCTCTCTGAAGTTTGGTGGGCTCACGACACTCGTAGCTCACGTTCTCACTTCCCGAACACTAAGCCAAAACCCTAGGGTACACTCCGAAGAAACTAGCGCCCACTTGTTTCTTTCTTTTCTCTTCTTTTCTTTTCTTTTCTCATGCAAGAAACCTCTCTCATGCTACCCTTTTTTCTCAGATATCCCGCACACATGCCCTCTCTTATCTCCTTTTTAAAATGATGCAAGACCGCATCTTTGTAGCATTTTTACCGCGTGAGAGGATAAAGATAAGTGGTTGCTCATTTGAATTCAAATCAAATTTGAATTCAAATGCCAACCAACTCATTCCTATCCACTTTATGCATGAGAAGAGAGGGGCATGAGCTCTCTTGTGCATAGAGAGTTTACACGAGAAACTCTTTCTCATGTAAAGAAAATAGTGCACAAAAGGATAAGGACATGGCGCATGGGATTAGTTATCCATTTAAATTCAAACACCCTTTGAATTTGAATAGCTAACAAATCATGTTTATCCAAATAATTGGTGCACAAGTGTGGGTGTGGGAAGGCCTTTGCATGGGAGAAAATTCATGAGAAGTTATTTCTCGTGAATTCAAATGGGCACAGAAGAAGTGAGGTGGCGCAGGGAGTTGATGTCAAGGTGGTTTCTAATTTTAAATCAACCTAATTGAACCAACATAATTAAAATTAGTTAAGTTCAATTAGACTAATTTAAATCCAATATAATTAGGCTTAATTAGGCTAAATAAAATCCTAATCAAATCAAAAATTAACTAAGCCCAACCTCTGATCAAATCAGGGACCAAACCACTTCGACAATTAGGTCAACACTTAACCTAATCGGGTCAAATCCAACTGAATGCAATTCAATTGGACTTGATCCAAAAATAATTACTCAATCAAATTGAGTTAATTAGTGATCAAATTACTAATTAAATCTCTCATAAATACTGAGTCCAAATTCGATGAGCAATCGAATTTCAAAGTCCATCGATATGAAACCTTGATCGAAGAGTCCCAAACCAGTGAGACTCTTGACCCCGGTACCCAAAATGTGTGGGACTCATGATCAGAGAATCTTGATTCTCGATCATAGAGTTTCAGACACATAGGACTCATAGTCCACAAGCATTAGGACTCTTCATCAGCCTTCAGATCAGATAGAAAACTCTAATATGTGTAACCCCACAGGTTCGAACCTAAGCCGGTAGCACAGGAACCAATTCCTGTACTAATCAAAGTGACCATCTAGCAATGGTACCCGACATTCGGATTGGTCGAATAGTCGCAATCACAACATTCAGAACCTATGTGAATATGGTTACTGTATAACTCATTCCTTTTGACCCCTATGTATAGGATGACTCAGGATTAAACTGTCAACCCTAATCAGATCATCCGAATCATGCTCAATTCAAATAGTCTTGTGACTCCTCACTAGGACTACCCTGGCCAAGATTTTGCTAAATTGAAACATGACTGTACATAGCTCCTGAACTGGAGTGGTCAATCCCATCTTGACACACGCACCGACAAGTCAAGTACTTGACTACACCCAGTAGCCTTCCGTCACTGAATTAGAAATTCAGGTAGTCCAGTACTTAAGTACAGTGAGTTGCTTGCAAGTCACCGTGGCAGTCTCAGATTGGAGGGACAGTTATTCCCATATCCCATCAGAGCAAATCTTGACAGCAGAAATAGCTTCGGAGTCGGTCACGTTCAGTGCAGATGTACCCTTACATCTCACCTGTATGCCATACCAGTGTTTCCACACTCCTTGGTTAAGAGGACAACCAACCTATATGGCACACAACGACCTATGCTTGATAAACGTTATTATCCTTAGTAACAATGTATCATTTGGTCGCGAACAGGTTTAAGGACTAAACGATAAATCCTCTTTTGTCGAGTCTAAATAGTCCTAAGGACTTCACCACAACACAGGAGTTCATTAGAAGATGAAATAATTTATGATGAAAAATACCAAAATAATTTTTATTAATTTATAATTCATATACTAATACAAAAAGGAGCACAACCATCAACAGGCTGACGATTAGCTTTGGGATACTATTCCCAATAATCTCTCACTTGGCCTAAAGCCAATCGGTGCAATATCTAATACCCATCTTCGACTTGAAGTCGTCGAACTCCTTCACTGCAATGGCTTTAGTGAATGGGTCGGCCAGGTTCTCCTTTCCGTCGATCTTCTAAAGGTCGACGTCACCTCAATCCATGATTTTTTGGATGAGATGGTAGCGGCGCAGAATATGCTTCGTCCGCTGGTGTGCCTTTGGTTCCTTCGCTTGAACAATAGCTCCAGAGCTATCACAGTAAAGCAGAACTGGACCAACAAGGGAGGGTGCTACTTCGAGCTCAGTGATGAATTTTCTCAGCCACACCACTTCTTTGGTAGCATCTGATGCAGCGACATACTCTACCTCACAAACTAAATCAGCCACTGTGTGCAGCTTAGAACTCTTCCAGCAACAGCCCCACCATTAAGGGTAAAAACAAATCCCGACACACTCTTGCTGTCATCGTGATTAGACTGGAAATTAGAGTCTGTAAACCCTATAAGTCTCAAGTCTGATTCACCATAAACAAGCCACTGGTCCTTAGTATTTCTTAAATACTTCAGGATAGTTTTAACAACCTTCCAGTGATTCTTCCCTGGATCAGATTGGTATCTACTCACTACCCCTAGTGAGTATGCCATATCTAGTCATGTACATGTCATGGCGTATATGATAGATCCCACTACCGAAGCATATAGAATTCTATCCATACGCTCTCTCTCTTGAGGTGTTGTCAGACAATCCCTCTTCGAGAGAAAAATTTCGTGGCCTATCGGTAGATAGCCTTTCTTGGAATTCTCCATACTGAACCTCTTCAGCATAGTATCAATGTACGTGGACTGGGATAAGCCAAGCAACCTTTTAGATCTATCCCTATAGATCTTCATCCCTAGGATGTAGGAAGCTTCTCCCAGATCCTTCATGGAGAATTGTGATGACAACCAAATCTTTATTCCCTGTAATGTAGGGACATCATTCCCGATTAAGAGAATGTCATCCATATACAATACAAGAAATACTACTATTGGACCATTAGCCCACTTATAAATGTAGGGTTCTTCTTCATTCTTAACAAAGCCATACGTCTTGATTGTCCTATCAAAATGTATGTTCCAACTCCGGGATGCCTGCTTAAGTCCATAAATAGATCTCTGTAGCTTGCACACCTTAGACTCATCTGTAGATGTGAATCCTTCAGGTTGTATCATATACACCTCTTCGTCTAGCTCTCTGTTTAGAAAGCTATCTTCACATCCATCTACCAAATTTCATAGTCCAGATGGGTAGCTATCGCAAGCATAATCCGAATGGATTTGAGCATTGCCACAGGAGAAAATGTCTTGTCATAGTCTATACCATAACATTGATGATATCCCTTGGCAACCAGACGGGCATTATAGGTCTCCACCTTTCCGTCTGTGCCTCTCTTCCTCTTGAAGACCCACTTACATCCTATGGATTTTACTCCTTCGGGTGGGTCAACCAATGTCCACACATCATTGACCTTCATGGACTCCATTTCAGATTTCATGGTCTCTAGCCATTTCTCAAAGTCAGGTCTCTGCATTGCATCCATGTAGGTGATTGGATCCTTATCGTTTTCATCAAGTTCGACAGGATCGCTGTTTCGGATCAAGAAATCATAATATCTGTCCGGTTGACGTGGTACTTTACTAGATCGCCTTAAGGGTGCAGGAACAATGGGTTCTGGATCTAATCTAATCAAATCCGGTTTAGGTTCAGCTACTTGTGTCGGTTTTTCCACCTGTCAAACTTTCTCAAGTTCAACCTTAGAGGCAACAATCCCTTCACCAAGAAACTTCTTTTCTAAAAAGATTATCTTAAAGCTGACAAACACCTTTTGCTCATCAGCTAGGTAGAAATAATATCCTTTGGTCTCTTTTGGGTACCCTGTGAAATTACACTTGTCAGACCTAGGTCCAATCTTGTCCATAATTAAATGTTTAACATAAGTCGGACACCCCCAAACCTTAAGGTGCGAGAGTACTGGCTTACGTCCTATCCATATCTCATATGGCGTTTTGGTTACAGACTTACTCAGAACCCTATTTAGAAGGTAACAAGCCAATTCGAGCGCATATCCCCAGAAAGAGATCGGCAGATCAGCAAACCCCATTATGGATCGAACCATGTCCAACAAGGTCCGATTCCTCCTTTTAGATACACCATTATGCTGTGGTGTTCCAAGAGGAGTCCACTGAGAGAGAATCCCATTCTCCTCAAGATATGTCAGAAACTCATTGGAAAGGTATTCACTTCCTCGATCAGATCGAAGAGTTTTAATACAGTTTCCAATTTATTTTTCTACCTCATTTTGGAATAGTTTGAATATTTCAAATGACTCTGACTTATGCTTTATTAAGTAGACATACCCATACCTTGACAGATCATCTGTGAAGGTTATGAAGTAGAAATATCCACCTTTTGCACTTGAGCTCATGGGTCCACATACATCAGAATGTACCAGACCCAAGAGTTCACTGGCTCGCTCACCTTTTCTAGTAAAAGGTGACTTGGTCATCTTTCTAAGAAGGTAGGACTCACAGGTTGAAAGTGATTCACAATCACGTACTTCAAGAATTTCTTCTTGAGCCAACCTGTTTATCCTATTCTTATTGATACGACCTAGCCTACAGTGCCAAAGGTAGACTTCTGACACATTATCTATTCTAGGGCATTTACCAGAGGTTTGAACCATATTAACAGGCTGTGATAGTAAGTAAATTCTATTATTTAGTTGTCCAACAAACATTATAATACCATTCAAAATGATATTGCAAACGTTTCTTTTTATTAAAAATTGATAACTGTTCATGATCAAAAGGCCTACAGAAATAATATTTAATAAAAAATGTGGACAATAGTGACATTCACTCAGAATTACATTACGAGAGTTGATTACAAGGTTCATGATTCCTAAAGCTAGAACTGGAACTTTGCTTCCATCTCCAACATTCAGGAACCTCTCGCCTTCATCAAATCTCCTACTGACCTACAGACCCTGCATCGAATTACAGATATGATAGGGCTTTCGGTATCCAATACCCAGGCAGTAGTATCACATATGAAAAAGTTGCAAGGTGTTATCATATAATTACTTTGCTTCTTCTTTGGCCTGTTCAGGTCAAGGGAGGCAATGTATAGAGGACAGTTCCTCTTCCAGTGCCCCTGCTTCTTGCAAAAGAAGCACTCCACCTGGCTTTGGTTGGGCTTGCGCTTCTTGGTCTGACCCTGTGCAGGTGTCCCAGCATGCGGCTGCACCTTCTTATTCTTCTTCTTCTTGTTCTTCTTCCCTTTCTTAAAGGGTCGACGACCAGAAAAAGACCCTCCCACAATATTCACCGACTCCTTATGGAGTTGGTGATCCTTCTCAAAGTTCTGCAGCAACCCCAATAAGCCGTGGTAGTTCACTGCAGGCTTTGTCATCCAAAAATGAGTAAGAAAGGGGAGGAAGGACTTAGGCAAAGAATTAAGGATCGCATCCTTACCGAGCTGCTCGTGCAAGGAAAAGCCCAGTTTACTTAGGCGCTCAATCATTTCGATCATGTACAGTACATGATCAGTAACTGAAGCCCTATCCCTCATCCGAGCATTGAAAATGGCACAACTAGTTTTGTGCCTTTCAATGTCGTCAAGCGTGCCAAAGGAGTCGTTCAACATTTGAAGTATCTCCTGTGGCTGGGCATTTTCGAACCTACGGCTAAACTCATCATTCATTGCCGCCAGCATTATACACCGAACGGTGGTGCGATCGTTGAGCCACTTCTGGTAAGTGTCTCAGACCGTCCCTCTAGCGTTCGGAGCTGGCTCCTCAGGTGCCGGATCCGTTACTACATAAAGGATCTGCTCATGCTCAAGGATGATTTTTAATTTTTGATACCAACTATCGAAATTAGGTCCTATGAGCTTGTCATTATCTAATAATGACTGGAGTAATAGGGTAGTGGCCATAGCTGCATAAAGAAAAATCAGACCTTTATTAGTACATAAATTATTAATACTAAAGACTTGGACTTTAGTCTAAAGTTTCTCCCAGTATTTTTACGAACTGGTAGCCTTAACCTCCAATTTGAAAAATTACTTTAATTCCTTAGTGGGTACTAGAATCCACACAGACTACACACGAGCCCAATTTTGGTTGGTCAACCCATGTGCATCTATGGGTAGGTTCATAACCAATTATTTCTCTAAATAACTTCTAGTAATTAATTTTGCCCCAGAACCTAATCAGTAGGCTTTGGCCTCCACTGAAAAGATCTGGTTAGGTCCAACCATTAACATGACTTGATTTGGCGAATCGGACCAATAAATGATCAGGCCCGACTTTGGCCGGCCAACCTGACCACCATCAGAAAGACTCAACCAAATTATCATATTATGAATGATAATTCCATTAGTCGATAAGCACCAGGCCTTTGGGTCTCCAATGATTATTAAACTAATGGACTCATTATCACTCACTTAATGGGAGGCTATGACTTAGTTATCACTATAACTTAATCATTTTAGGGACCTAATAATTTTTAAGGATTTTATTAAAGGATAGAAGAGAAGAAATTAACCAGCTAATTTTAATCCTCCCACTGACTTCACCAAGTCAGATTAAAAGAATTTAATTAAAGCCGGTATTAGGAGCACCTAAATCAGTCACACTGATTTACCTAATGACATGGGTGAGCCCTAATCACCAAGTGATCTAATCAAAATCTAACTCACCAGGTTGGCCAGGTAAGTGAGATCAGTGGTGGGGATATATCATTAACTTGTCAGAGATCGAATCAATGCGAGTAGCTCCCACTTAAGAACCACTGGTCAAACTGCCGAACTTACCTTAGACACCAACTGGTTCATTAGTTTTAATTTGATCAACTTAGTGAATAGGGTTCCACCATGTAGCCATGAATTAAGTCCATCTTGGTCTAGTTAAAGACATGGACCCATTCAACTACAACTATTGGAGTTGAGTTTAGAGTGTCCTTGACCTAATCTAATTCAATTTTTGATTAGATTTGACCAATTACTCTAATTTAGTCTATTTCTTTAAGCTAACCTTAGGTCTAACCCAATTATGGACCTAATCCATCTAACCCATTGATCCACAAGTTTATGTAATTATCTTAGGTTTTAATTCACAATTCTAGACCAACTAGACAACACTTAATACTTTTAATTAAGTATTTGGGCTGATGGTCAGGGTTTGGCATTTCGAAAATAATTTTTAAATTTGAAAGATTTTATTTTCTGTTCACCAAATATGTTGACTTATTTCATAAACAGATCAGCATATTTCATAAATAGCAATCCTATTGCTAATTACATAATGAAAAATAACTCAATCAAAATAAATAATGAATATTCTTTTAGATCTAATCTAACACATTCATGATAAATTTTACAATTAAACTTTTATAATTAAGTCCTTTCGCTGCTTCATCTGCATGGGATATAATTACAGCGGCACCCCTACCACCATAGGAGAACCCCATCGAATGGGAGGAGAGGGCCTTTAAACCTTACTTTTCTCCTATGACCGGATGACCATGGCAACCAACCCAATTAGACTACTTGCTACTTGGATCAAGTATATCTAAATATACCAATTTCAAAATTTAAATTTTAAATTTCAAATTTCAAATTTTAAATTTTGAATTTTAAATTTCAAATAAATTTCAAATTTTAAATTTCAAATTTTTGAATTTCAAATTTTGAATTTTAAATTTTGAATTTCAAATTTAAAATTTCAACCAAATTTCAAATTTTGAATTTTGAATTTCAAATTTTTGAATTTGAATTTCGAATTTCAAATTTTAAAATTCAAATTTTAAATTTTGAATTTCAAATTTCTAAATTTTAAAATTCGAATAAATTTTAAATTTTAAATTTTAAATTTTAAATTTTAAATTTTAAATTTTAAATTTAAACTTTTAGATTACAACTTAATCTACGCATGCAAATATATATATCATATTTTAGAACCTGCTCTGATACCATTTGAAGTGAATTTCAGTGCAAGGGTAAAATGATAATTTTAAAACTTTTTCAAAATTATAATTTTACAGCAAAAAATATTAATTAATCTAATTAATTAACATGGTTTATCCGACACTAAGATCTAAATATGATATATAGCATGCATTTAAATTTAAAATTCAAACTTCTATAGTAAATAATTTACTGCTATGTGTTCAGAATACATTATCTTTGTGCGGATAGTTGATCGTCGTAATTTGATCACCGTCGGGAGGGTCTGATCGTCGCAACGTAGCCACATAGTATGTTTAGCCTCTACGGATCATCAACAAAGATGGTAGAGAAGTTGATGATGCTCTCCCTGAAGTTTGGTGGGATCATGACACTCGTAGCTCACATTCTCACTTCCCGAACCCTAAGCCAAAACCCTAGGGTATACTCCAAAGAAACTAACGCCCACTTGTTTCTTTCTTTTCTCTCTTTTTCTTTTCTTTTCTCATGCAAGAAACCTCTCTCACACCACCCTTTTTTCTCAGATATCCCACATGCACGCCATCTCTTATCTCCTTTTTAAAGTGATGCAAGACCGCATCTTTGCAGCATTTTTACCGTGTGAGAGGATAAAGATAAGTGGTTGCTCATTTGAATTCAAATCGAATTTGAATTAAAATGTCAACCAACTCATTCCAATCCACTTTATGTGTGAGAAGAGAGGGACGTGAGCTCTCGTGTGCGTGGAGAGTTTACACGAGAAACTCTTTCTCATGTAAAGAAAATGGTGCACAAAAGGATAAGGACATGGCGCATGGGATTAGTTATCCATTTAAATTCAAACACCCTTTGAATTTGAATGGCTAACAAATCATGTTTATCCAAATAATTAGTGCACAAGTGTGGGTGTGAAAAGGCCTTTGCGTGGGAGAAAATTCATGAGAAATAATGGGCACAGAAGAAGTGAAGTGGCGCAGGGAGTTGATGTCAAGGTGGTTTCTAATTTTAAATCAACCTAATTGAACCAACTTAATTAAAATAAGTTAGGTTCAATTAGACTAATTTAAATCCAATACAATTAGGCTTAATTAGGCTCAATAAAATTCTAATCAAATCAGGAATTGACTAAGCCCAACCCCTGATCAAATCAGGGACCAAACCACTTCGATGATTAGGTCAACACTTAATCTAATCGGGTCAAACCCAACTGAATCCAATTCAATTGGACTTGATCCAAAAATAATTACTCAATTAAATTGAGTTAATTAGTGATCAAATCACTAATTAAACCTCTCATAAATATTGAGTCCAAATTCGATGGGCAATCGGGTATCAAAGTCCATCGATATGAAACCTTGATCGAAGAATCCCAAACCAGTGGGACTCTTGACCCTAGTACCCAAAATATGTGAGACTCATGATCAGAGAATCCTGATTCTCGATCATAGAGTCTCAAACACATAGGACTCATAGTCCACAAGCATTAGGACTCTTCATCAGCCTTCATATTAGATAAGAACCTCTAATGTGTGTGACCTCGTAGGTTCGAATCTAAGCTGGTAGCACAGGAACCAATTCCTGTACTAATCGAACTGACCATCTAGCAATGGTACTCGACGTTCAGATAGGTCGAATAGTCACAATCGCAATATTCAGAACCTACGTGAATATGGTTACTGTATAATTCATCCTTTTTGACCCCTGTGTATAGGAAACTCAGGGTTAAACTGTCAACCCTGATCAGATCATCCGAATCATGCTCAATTCAAACAGTCCTATGACTCCTCACTAGGACTACCCTGGTCAAGATTTTGCTAAATTAAAATATGACTGTACATAGCTCCTGAACTGGAGTGGTCAATCCCATCTTGACACACGCACCGACAAGTCAAGTACTTGACTACACCCAGCAGCCTTCCATCACTGAATTAGAAATTCAGGTAGTCCAGTACCTAAGTGCAGTGAGTTACTTGCAAGTCACCATGGCGGTCTCAGATCGGAGGTACAGTTATACCCATATCCCATCGGAGCAAATCTTGATAGCAGAAATAGCTCCGGAGTCGGTCACGTTCAGTGCAGATGTACCCTTACATCTCACCTGTATGCCATACCAGTGTCTCCACACTCCTTGGTTAAGAGGACAACTAACCTATATGGCACACAACGACCTATGCTTGATAAACATTATTGTCCTTGGTAACAATGTATCATTTGGTCGCGAACAGGTTTAAGGACTAAATGATAAATCCTCCTTTGTCGAGTCTAAATAGTCCTAAGGACTTCACCACAACACAGGAGTTCATTAGAAGATGAAATAATTTATGATGAAAAATATCAAAATAATTTTTATTAATTTATAATTCATATACTAATACAAAAAAAGAGCACAACCATCAACAGGCTGACGATTGGCTTTGGAACACTATTCCCAACACTTAGGACTTGAAGAAGATTAGGAAGAAGATGTGGAAGGAATTTACTAGTTAGGATTCGATTTTCAATGGCTAAACAGGATCAAACCATTAGAATATCAGAAAGAAATTAGAGGATAACAACAACTATCAACATTGATCCTTGGCATGGGGAAACTAAAGGATTTAGGCTTTTAAATAGACCTCCATGGGAAAAAAATTTGAGTTTGATTAACCTTTTATTTCCCAATAGATTTAGGTGTTTGAATCCAAGAAGAAAAAGAAGTCTTCTGAGTTCCTTCCACATTTTTCCCCTCTTCCCCACTGTGACTCCAGCACGTGCAATGCACATGCTGGTTTTTTTTTGGCTTATGCTTTGAGATCTGTGCAACTATTGGATTCTAGTTTGGGGTATCATAGAAGTAAAAATAGTATCCTTTAGTTTTTTTTGGGTACCGTATGAACAAGTATTTATAAAACTTTGATCCAAGCTTATATATCTTTAAACTTTTGACATAAGCTGGACACCCTTAAATCTTAAGTTGTGAAAGCATCAGCCTACGTCCTGTCCATATCTCATGTAGAGTTTTATCTATAGACTTGCTCTAATCTTGTTAACAATATAGCAAATAGTTTCAAGAGTGTATCTCCAAAAATAGATTGATAGATTAGCAAATCCCATCATAGACCGAACCATATCTATCAGGGTTCGATTTCTTCCTTCAGACACCCCATTATGTTGTGGTGTTCCAAGAGGGATCCACTATGAGAGAATCTCATTCTCCTTTAGATATGTCAGAAATTTACTGATGAAGTATTCACCTCCTCGGTCTGACTGAAGAATTTTAATACTCTTCCCAGTCTATTTTTTTACTTCACTATGAAATTATTTGAATATTTTAAATAATTCAGATTTCTGCTTCATAAGATAAATGTACCCATATCTCGATAGATCGTCTGTGAATGTAATGAAGTAATAGTATCTTCCTCTGGTATCTATGTTCATGGGTCTACATACATCACTATGTATTAGACCTAGAACATTATTGGCTCGTTCATCTTTTTTCTTAAAAGATGACTTGATCATCTTACTAAGTGATAGGATTCACAGATTGGTAATGATTCATAATCATTAATTTTAAGGACACCCTCCTTGATTAACCTGTCTATCCTGCTCTTGTTCACATGACCTAGCCTACAATATTAAAGGTAGGAATCACTGACATTATCTATCCTAGGATGTTTGTTCTATATGTATATTTCATAAATAAACTGTGATAATATATATATATATATATATATATATATATATATATATATATATATATATCATATTTTAATTATCCATGTATGATTATATTTAAAATCAAGTTTAGCCAAAAGGCCTATAGAGATGATATTCATCCAAAAGAAAGGACAATACTGACACTCATCTAACATGACACTATTAGACTCAAAAACAAGCTACATAGTTCTTAAAACTAGAACTAGAATAAGACCTCTATTTCTAATATTCAGGAATTGCTCGCCTTCTCTAAATTTTCTATTGACCTACAGTTCCTGCAATGAATTACAAATATTAATTATGTTGGGAATTATGTCTTAAAATTAATCATGTGATGATTGAGTTCATCCTTGTATATGAATTATTGATCAATTAAATAATAATTATTCTGATATTTTTTATCACAAAGTGACATCTTTCTTGAACTCTTGTGCTGTGATGAAGTTCCTAGAACTATGCTAGTGTACGATAAAGAGAGAATTTATCGTATAGTTCTTAAACATGTTCACGATCAAATGATACATCATTATGAGATAATGAAGTTTATCAAGTGAAGGTCATTGTATGCCATATGGGTTGGTTGTTCTTTTAACCAAAGAGTGTGGTGACACTGGTATGGCATACAGGTGAGATGTAAGGGTACATCATCACTGAACAAGTGACTCACCTGCTGAGCATTTTGCTGTCAAGAGCTGCTTGCGAAATATATGGGTATAAGTATCCTTCAGACCTGAGATCATCATAGTGATTTGCAAGCAACTCACTATTCTTTGGTACCAGACTACCTGAATTTATAATGCAGTGATGGAAGGCAACTAGGTACAGTCAAGTACTTGCGAAGTCTATGTGTAGATCAAGATGAGATTGATCTCTCTGAATTATTGAAGTTGATGTATCACTGTATTTTAATTTAGTAAAGTCTTGGTCAGGATAATCCATGAGATAGATTTAAAAGATTAAAATACAATACGGATGAAATAATCTTGGTTGACAGTTAACTTGAGACCATCCTAGAGCATCTAGGGTCAAAAGGATGAATTACATGGTAACCATGTGTATGGGTTCTGAAATATTCTTTTATAATAATTTGATCTATCTAGATATCGAAAATCATTGCTAGATGGTATCTCGATTAGTACAGAAATTGATTTATTTGCTACCGATTTAGTGTTTGAACCTATGGAGTCACGCATATAAGTCAGACAAAGTAGGAAGGAATTGACCTATGTTTATATGTTCAATTTGAAAGTACTTAACTTGATTGAACATATAAGCTAACTTGATTGAGAATTAAGTTATTGGTCAAAGGGGATGGAAGAGTTGACTATGTCTAGCTAACACTACACATGAGGTTCAGGTTCGATCCCGGAGATGAACAATTTCTAATCTATGATTCATGAAACATATGAAAGATTAAATTTAAATACTAATTAATTTTATATTAGATCTAAATTAATTAGACTTAAATAAATCTAAAATCTAAGTTAGACTTGATACAAAAGTCCTAAAGAGTTTGGGATTGATAGTCTTTCAAAATTATTTCGAACTAGCTTCGAATCAGATTTGAATTGGACCTATTTTGGATGAGATATGAGTATTCCTACTTGCACTAAAAATATCTCCTCATGAAGCACAACCAAAACCTAGTCTGATGCTTATTTGGGGCATCCCAGGTGGGTGAGAGATTAGATGCAAGTTAATTGTCATATGTGATGACAATTATATCTTATATAGGAATCTTTTTTTCATGAGTATTGGACCAATTCAAATCAGATTTGAATTAGGAGTCCTAATCTCACTAGATCATGAGAATCATCTATAAATAGAGAGAGTCTCTATTTATGGATGAAAAGCATAGCAATAGTATAGCAAACAAATCAAATTGAGAGAAAAGAAAAGAGAGAGAGGCATGAGAAGAGAGAAAGGTCCTATCTTCCCTTTGGCCTCTCCTCTTATCGTCGTCCCTCTTACTTTGGGCATGGGGTCTCTTTGGGCATCCCACCTGCTAGTGTAAGGTGTCACACTAGTACAACTCATCCCTCGATTGATTGAGTTGCTAAGCCAATTGGATTGGAGTTTATCCTACTTTCCTGCAGTATCTGACGTGCATGCGAAGTAGAGGGTCTGCACATCCAGGCCTCCGTAAAGGTTTATATCAGATAATTTAAGATTTGATCTTTGATTCTACTATATTTTAAAAAAAAAAATTGATCATTGAATAAGTAGAATATTAAAAAAAATTTTAGATACAATCTGGGCATCCCGAAGGAAAACTATTTCCCTTCTCTTCAATTGGTATTAGAGCAGGTCTGAAATATATGTATAAAAAAAAAAATTTTAAAAATTATTTACATAATATATAATTGAGTTTTTTTATAAAATATTAAATCTTACTTAAATCTATTTATATAAAATTTTTGATCTGATTTTGATTGGATTAGAGGTGCCTAATCAATGGTTGATTGCGGTTGTTATAAATATGTTATAACAGAATTCTACTGTTACTAAATTTTTTATGAAAAAATAATATAAATTAAAATTTATTTTAAATTTATTTTTATAAAATTTTAATATTATTATTTTTTTTATGAAGTAAGATTTATTTTAGATTTAAATTAGATCTATTTCGATGGATATTTAGATATGAATCCTATCATAATTCAGCACTATATGAAAATAGATTTTATCAAAAATTAATTTCTTATGCATTCATATTTGTATCTAATTAATTTTTTATTTGATATCAAATCTAAAATTGGTATTTTATAATCAGTATAAGATATGTTTCAGATTTGATATGATGTATATAATGCATCAAATCTAATTAGATTAGATGAAGAACATAATTGATAAGATCAAGGATATGTTCATAACACAAAATAATTTTATCAATAATTATATATTGATATAATTATATATAAAATTAGATTTTAAATCTTAGTAACCTAGTATCCAAATTGATGAGATCACCAAACTATCCAATCATAAGAGATTGAAGAGATTAAACTCTCTTTTGCCTATTCGATGGGTTCTTTTATGACGTATAGGGGTATTGTTATGATCCAGTTTCATGAAAAAAAAATAAATAGATTTTTAAGTATTACTTTGATCATAAATATATTTGGATTAGATCTAAAATAATTTATGATTCATTATAATAGGATAAAATTTAGATATAAAATTATTTTAGATCTGAATTACATATTGCATATGATGTAATTGATATTGATCTAAAAGTTGTTATGATACATGAGATGTATGAATGAAGTTTAGATCATACCTATGTATGTTTAGTTGTTAAACATATTATGAAAATTATTTTCATGTATTGAAACATATAGTATGCTTCACCTGAAATTCTTGTAGAATAGTTCTACAGACTGAAACATATGTTTCACACATTTAATTTTGAATTAAGTTTGAATGATCTAGATTTGAGAATTGAAGATCATTAAGACATCACATAATATGATCATGTCCTTCTAATGGGTTAGACCTAGGGTTAAAAATATATATGGATCAAGTAGAAAAATTGATTAAATATATCAAGTGTTGAATTAGATTATGTTAGTATTTCTCTAAATCAATCTCAATAGTTGAAGTTTGATCAAGTCCATATATTTGACCCTAATAAATAGACCATGATCATGGCTCCGTGGTTGAGCCTGAATCTTCTGGTGTGCCCAATCGAAACTAATTAACCAGTTAGTGTCTAAGATAAGTTTAGCAAATTCGATCAAGTAATTTTTAATTGGGAGCTATTCACCTAGATGCATCTATGGTGAGTTAAGGGCATATCTCCCCTGCTGATCTCACTTACCTAACCAACATGATAGATTATGTTTTGATTAGATCACTAGTCGATTCGTGCAGACCCATGCCATTAAGGTGAATCAATGTAACTGATTTAAGTATATTTAGACTAGCTTGTGCTTAATGCTTTACATGACTTTGTGAAGTCAGTGGGAGAATTTGCAGCTTGCAGATCGACTTCTTCTCTTATTCTTAGATCAATT
Organism: Elaeis guineensis; assembly: GCF_000442705.2. NCBI lineage: Eukaryota > Viridiplantae > Streptophyta > Magnoliopsida > Arecales > Arecaceae > Elaeis > Elaeis guineensis. Next base: position 88,516,721 of record NC_026000.2, read on the forward strand.
AAATCAAATCTTCTAAATTATTAGGTCCATAAAGTGATAAAGTTATGAGATAACTTGGTCATTATCTTTTATTAAGGCATGTGATAATGAGTCTAATATTCTAAATAGACATTGGAGGTGCCACACTCCTAGTATCTATTACATATTAGAATTGTCATTCATAATATGACCATCATGATGTACTTTCAGATCAATGCTCTGGTTGGCCGAGCGACACTCAAGCCTGGACATCCGTTTGTTAGATACACTTGGTGTGTCATGTTAATAGTTAGACCTAATCAAGATTTTCAGTGGAGGCGTCATACGCCTGCTGAAGGGACACTAGGGGTAGAACCCATTGCTATAAGTTGTTTGGAGAATAAATTGATTATGAACCTACCCATGGATGCATTAGGATTGGTCGAGCCACACTCGGACCCGAATGCAGTCCGTGTGGATTCTAATATCTACTAAGAAATTAATGTAATTCTTCGAGTTGGAGGTAGAGGCTATCAATTCATTAAAAATAGTGGGAGAACCTTTAGACTAAAGTTCATATCTTCAAAATTAAAAGTAATTCATATACTATTAGGCTAGTATTTTCTCCTTTCAGTTATGGCCAACACACTATTCCTCCGTACGCTATTGAACAATGATAAGCTCATCGAATCTAACTTCGATAGCTGGTATCGAAAGTTGAAGATCGTGTTAGAGCATGAAAGAATTTTATATGTCCTTACGGATCAAGCATCTGAAGAATCTGTAGCCAATGCTCTTCGTGCTGCGAAAGATACTTACATAAAATAGCTTAATGACTGCATGACTGTGCATTGTGTGATGTGGGTAGCTATGAATGATGAACTTAGTCATAAGTTTGAGGATGCACAATTTGAGGAGATGATTCAAATATTGAATGAGTCTTTCGGCACCCCTGAGGATGTAGAGAGACATAAAACCTCCTGCATAGTGTTCAATATCCGTATGCGAGAGGAGACTTCAGTCACCGATCATGTATTGTACATGATTGAGTAGATTGAATGTCTTAGCAAACTTGATTTTCTGTTGCATGAATAGTTAGGCAAAGATGCTATCCTCAATTTGCTATCAAAATCCTACCTATCCTTTCTCAGTCATTATAAAATAACGAAGTCTGTAGTAAACTACCATAGTTTGCTAGGGTTACTGCAAACTTTTGAGAATGATCACCAGCTTCAGAAAGAGCCAGTGAATTTTATGGGAGGTTCATCTGCAGGGCGTCGATCCTCTAGGAGAGGAAAGAAGAAAAAGGTATAAAAATTTTGTGCTGCCGATCTCAAGCAGAGCAAAATATCAAAAGTTGATAAGAGCCAGGTAGAGTGCTTCTTCTGTAAAAAGCCGGATCATTGAAAAAGGAATTATCCTACTTATATAGCCACCCTTGACCCAAACAAGACTAAGAACAAGAGAAAGAGGCAAGTGGTTGCTTCACAAGGTATTTATATGATAACACCTTGTAATTTCTCTATTTGTAATACTACTATCTGGGTATTGGATATCGAAAGTCTTATTAATATATGCAATTCGTTACAGGAACTACAGGTAAGTAGAAAATTTTGAGAGAGCGAGCGGTTCCTTGACGTTGGAGATGGAAGCCTTGTTTTAGTTCTGGCCTTGGAAACTTTACAACTTGTCTTCAAATCCAATAGTGTCATGTTGGATCATTGTGATTATTGTCCCTCCTTTATGATGAATGTCATCTCTATATGCCTTTTGGCCAAACTTGGTTATAAGTTTATAATAAAGGATGATTTTTGTGATATCATTATAAATGATACTACAATTATGTGTGGATAATTGAAATATGACATATACACAATATCCAGCCTGTTAGTGTAATGTATACACCTAGCAAACACTCCAAAATAGATAATGTCAGTGAATCCTACCTTTGGCATTGTAGGCTTGGTCATATGAACAAGAATAGGATTGACAAGTTGATCAAAGAACGTGTCATCAAGATAGATGATTGTAAATCATTACCTACCTGTAAGTCCTATCTACTTAGTAAGATGACTAAGTCACCTTTTAAAGAAAAAGATGAGAGAGCTAGTGATGTCCTAGGTCTAATACATACTGATGTATGCGGGCCTATGAATAAAAGTGCCAGAGGAGAATACTACTACTTCATTATATTTACAGATGACTTATCGAGGTATAGGTATGTCTATCTTATGAAGTATAAGTCAGAATCATTTGAAACATTCAAATGATTCCGTATTGAAGAAGAGAAACAAATTGAAAAGAGTATTAAGATCCTTCGGTCAGACCGAGGAGGTGAATACCTCACCAGTGAGTTTCTGACATATCTAAAAGAGAATGGGATTCTCTCACAATGGATTTCTCCTGGAACACCACAACATAATGGTGTATCCAAGAGGAGGAATCGAACCTTGTTAGACATAGTCTAATCCATGATGGGCTTTTTTCAGTTTGCCAATCTTCTTTTGTGGATATGCTCTAGAGACTGCCTGCTACATTTTGAATAAGGTGCCCAGCAAGTCTGTTGACAAAACTCCATATAAGATAAAAACTGGGTGTAAGCCAGTGCTCTCACACCTTAGGATCTGGAGGTGTCTAGCTTATGTCAAGTATTTAAAAACAAATAAGCTTGGATCAAAGTTTGATAGATGCTTGTTTGGAGGGTACCTAAAGAAAACTAAAGAGTACTACTTCTACCTAGCTACAGAACAAAAGGTGTTTGTTAGCAGTCGGATAGTTTTTTGGAAAAAGAGTTCTTTGGTGAAGGAGCTAATGCCTGTAAAATTGAACTTGATGAAGTTCATGAGGTGGAGGGACCAACTCATACATAATTAGATTCGATTGGTGAATCGAATCTGGAACTGATAGAGACACCATTAAAGAGATCCGATAGAGTACCACATCAGCTGGACAGATACTACAATTTCTTGATCCAGGATGATGATCTCATTGAACTTGATGAGAATGATAAAGATTCGATCACTTATATGGAGGCCATGCAAAGGTCTGACTTTCAAAAATGGCTTAAGGCCATGAAGTTCGAGATGGAGTCCATAGAGATCAATAGTGTATGGATACTAGTTGATCCACCTGAAGGGATAAAACTCATAGGGTGTAAATAGATTTTTAAGAGAAAAAGAGGAGCAGATGGAAAGATAGAGACCTATAAAGCTCGTCTAGTTACCAAGGGTTACCATCAGCATTATGGTATTGATTATGATTAGACGTTCTCTCCTATGGCAATGCTCAAGTCTATCCAGATTATGCTTGCTATCGCTGCACACTTAGATTATGAGATCTGATAGATGGATGTCAAAATTACTTTTCTTAATGGAGAACTGAAAGAAGAGGTGTATATGACACAATCTGAAGGGTTCACATCGACAGACGTGTCGAAAGTGTGCAAGCTGAAAAGGTCTATTTATGGACTTAAGTAGGCATCAAGAAGTTGGAATATGCATTTTGATAAGGTGATTAAAATATATGGCTTCATTAGGAATGGAGAAGAGCCTTGCATCTACAAGTAGACTTCCGATTCTGTGATCATTTTTTTTGTACTGTATGTGGATGATATACTGTTACTAGAAAATGACATCCCAGCTCTACAGAGTGTGAAGCTGTGGTTATCATCACAGTTCTCCATGAAGAACTTGGAAGAAGTATCCTACATCCTAGAGATGAATATCTATAGGGATAGATCTAGAAGGTTGCTTGGATTGTTGTTGCTCCTAGATTGATTTTGATGATCACAAAGCAGATTGAAGGGATACAAATAATTTTAAAATGAAAAAGTCCTTATGCTCTTCAAGGGCAAAATTGTAATTTCACTAAAATCCTGATTTGATAGTACCATTTGGTAGAACAAATGATTTGAAATCTATTGGTGAAAATTTCATTGTGTTTGGACTTATATTTTTGAAGTTATGAAGGTTTGAAGTGCATGAGTCGACTCATGAGTCAACTCATGGCAATGTGAGCTGATTGGCACGCAAAAATTCTCCTTGGCACGCTAGTTTTCTGGCTTGGCACGACCTGTGAGTCGACTCATGAGTCGACCCACAAGGCATGAGTCGACTCATGAGTCGACCCCTGCTAATTTGAGCCAAGAATTTTCAGAAACGCATTCTCTGGTTTTTGTAACAGAGGTCGACTCATGAGTGGACCCCTGAAGCATGAGTCGACTCATGAGTCGACCCCTGCGACGGGAATTGTCAGCAATGGCTATTTTTTTGCCCGTTTTAATTGCCATTTATGCTTCCTAAAAATCCTCTAACGGCTCTTTATCTACCTAAATTATTTTCTCTTGCTTCTAATGCTACAAATTGCTTAATATGATGAAAGAAATTGCAGATTAAATAGCGGATCAAACGTGAAATCAAAACAGTAGAGAAGAAGTGAAGAATAGAAGAAAGGATCCAAAATTTGCAAGAAAAAGCCTGAGATCAACGAAAAATTCTAAAAGAAAAAGAGAGAGGATCCACAATATACCAGAGAGATTGTGAAAGAGAAAAGCAAGATCTTTCAAGGAGAGAATTCTTCACGCCTATTGTTTCAACCTTGATCTAGAAATCGTTCAAAGCTTTCAAGAGATCTTCAATCAACAATCAACCTCTTCTCAAGCATTCAAGCGTTCATCCACTTTGAGAAAATTCGAAAAAGGGGTTCTTCATTTGAGTAAAGCTTTTATTGTTATATTCGCTCATTTAAAGGAGCTGTTATTGTATTAATTTGTGCTCTAAATTTTCTAACTCTTTGTGAGTTTTTGTTCTTATTTTTGAAGGATTTTCAAAACAAGGAAAGGTTGATCCGAACCTGAAATCGGAGTGTTTTGGGTTTACTTGTACCCGGAAAACAAGTGATATAGCTTGGGATAGCTAGTGTCGGAGTTTCTGACGTCTTGTATTCTAGCTTGGGATAGCTAGTGTCGGAGTTTTCGACGTTTTGTATTCGGGTTGAATACAAAGGATAGTGGATTAAAATTCCCAAGTGGGATCTTGGGGAGTGGATGTAGGTGCAAGGTTAGCACCGAACCACTATAAATCCTTGTGTTTGTGGTGTGCTTTATCGCTTTATCTTATTTCTTTATTATATCCTTGCTATACTGCTTTAGGTAATTAATATTGATTTAAAGCCATTGTTTTGTTCTTCATAAGTTATCTGTTGGGCTTAAAATTTTTAGAAACCCAATTCATCCCCCCCTCTTAGGTTGCATAGCTGGGCAACAATTGTCCTAATCCACGTACATTGATGCCTTATTGAAGCAATTCAACATGAAAAATTTCAAGAAAGGCTATCTTTTGATAGGTCATGGAATTACTCTTTCCAAAAAGGATTGTCCGACAACTCTTGAGGAGAGAGAGTGCATGAGTAGAATACCATATGCTTCGACAGTGGGATCTATCATGTATGCTGTGACATGTACAAGGCCGGATGTGGCCTATTCACTAGGGGTAGTGAGTAGGTACCAGTCAGATCTGAGTGAGAAGCATTGAAAGATTGTAAAAGCAATTCTAAAGTATTTGAGAAATACTAAAGACAAATGGCTTATCTATGGAGACTCTGACCTGAAACTTGTGAAATATACTGATTTCAGTTTTCAGTCAGATTGTGATGACAGCAGAAGTATGTCAGACTACAAATTTACTCTGAATGGAGGAGTTGTTTGCTGAAAGAGTTTCAAGCAACATACTGTGGTCGATTCTATATGCAAAGCGAAATACATTGCTGCATCGGATGCTGCAAAGGAGGTGATGTGGTTGCGAAAGTTTATCATTGAGCTAAGAGTTATACCTTTCATTGATGGTCCTGTCTTGCTGTACTATGACTGCTCCAGTGCCATAGCTTAAGCGAAAGAACCCAAGCTGCACCATCGCACCAAGCATGTTCTACGCCGCTATCATCTGGTGTGAGAGATCATGAACTGAGGTGATGTCGAGCTTTAGAAGATCGACGGAAAGGATAACCTAGCTGATCCCTTCACTAAAGCTCTCAAGATCAAAGAGTTCGATAACTTCAAAACAAAGATGGGTATAAGATACTATCCCGATTGACTTTAGTCCAAGTGAGAGTTATTGGGAATTGTATCCTAAAATCAATCATGTGACGATTGAGTTTATCCTTGTATATGAATTATTGATTAATTAAATAATAGTTATTCTGATATTTTTCATCATAAAATGACATCTTCCTTGAACTCTTATACTGTAATGAAGTCCCTAGAACTATGCTAGTATACGATAAAGAGAAGATTTATCGTATTCTTAAATATATTCATGACCAAATGATATGTCATTGTGAGACAATGACGTTTATTGAGTAGAGATCGTTGTGTGCCATATGGATTGATCATCCTCTTAACCAAAGAGTGTGGTGACACTGGTATGGCATTCAGGTGAGATGTAGGGGTACATCATCACTGAACAAATGACTCACCTGCTAAGCATTCTGCTATCAAGAGCTGCTCGCGAAACACATGGATATAAGTATCCTTCAGACCTGAGATCACCATAGTGACTTGCAAGCAACTCACTGTACTTTGCTACCAGACTATTTGAATTTCTAATGCAGTGATGGATGGCTATCGGTTACAATCAAGTACTTACGAAGTCTGTATGTGAATCAAGATGAGATTGATCTTTCCTGATTATTGAAGTTGATGTATCACTGTATTTCAATTTAGTAATATTTTGGCTAGGGTAATTCATGAGATGGATTTGAAAGGTTGAAATACAATGCGGGTGAAGCAATCTCAGTTGATAGTTAACCTGAGACCATCCTAGAGCATGTAGGGTTAAAAGATTGAATTACGCGATAACCATGTGTATGGATTCTGAAATATTTTTTTACGATAATTTGACCTATCTGGACATTGAAAACTATTACTAGATGGTATCTCGATTAGTGTAAAAATTAGTCCTGTGCTATCGGCTTAGTGTTTGAACCTATGGAGTCACGCACACAAGTCAGACAAAGTAGAAAAAAATTGACCTATATTTATATATCTAATTTGAAAGTACTTGATTTGATTGAACATATAACCTAACTTGATTGAGAATTAAGTTATAGGTCAAACGAGATTGAAGAGTTGACTATGTCTAGTTAGCACTACACATGAGGTTCAGGTTCGATCCCGAGGATGAACAATTTTTGATTTATGATTCATGAAACATATGAAAGATTGAATTTAAGTACCAATTAATTTTAGATTAGATCTAAATTAATTAAACTTAAATGAATCCAAAATCTAAGTTTGACTTGGTATAAAAGTCTTAAAGAGTTTGGGATTGACAGCCTTTCAAAATTATTTCGAACCAGCTTCGAATCAGATTCGAATCGGATCTATTTTGGATGAAATATGAGTATTCCTACATGCACTGGGAATACCCCCACATGAATGTTAGATGTGTGCCCTAGATGCCAGATCAGCTGACACATTCCCGTACAAATCTAAGGGCAAAATTATAATTTTGACTATAAATGAATAAAAGGGTTATTCTTCTATCACATTGTGTACATTGTGTCTGTGATACATCTTTTGAGTTAGTGGGAATGTTAATTCATATTTTCAAGAGTTGAAAATTTAAGACATAAATTTACATAACTAACTCATAAACTGCTCCTGACCATAGGATCATCATGAGGATGGTGATCGATCTGGAAGGTTGGTGTACGATCGCTTTCTTATGGTACATGAGTCTTGAGTCTATGGTGTGGAGACACCGGAGTGAGAGTATAGGTATTCATTGAGAATGAGAGTACTGAGTGTGACCACCTCGAGCAGTCATAAGGAAATCTACCTTCTCATCGATGACTAACTCGATGCTGTAGTTGTGTATCTAGTTCTTTGACTTGAGATGCATCGTCGATTCACCTTGAGTGTGTTATAGTTTGACTACACCATAACTCGATCTCCTAGCCATCCAGAATTCTGAGGTGTATGTTGGCTGTAGCATATTCATTATAGGAACCAGATCGCATCAAGATGGGATCTATCAACCTCAGTAGATGAGAGGAGTAGTCCTATGGTGATCGAAAGATCGAGTCCTTAAGCCCATGGCCATGGCAGAGTGAAATAATGGAAAAGAGTTTTTTATTGGAGTTTCACATCAGACTCAGATCGATCGATTGATTCATATGACTGATGTTGGGTTTGACGAGTTCACCTTAACCCTAATTTAGTCGGGACTCATGATAGAGGAACTCAATCCACAGGTAGCTGCATCGAAAGGTTCATCTTCAGTTCTGATGGGTTGCCACCATATACTGCTAGGTGTCATTGGTGGATTTTTGGAGCAATTAGAATGATTTTGATGATCGATCATTCTAATTGTCTGAATCAGAAGATTTCTGATCCATCGAAAAGAGTTTCGATGATGTTGATGATGAGATCATGACATGTCTCATTACCATACAGAATTGAACCTAACTGGGTCACACAAATAAGGGTTAGGGTCTGGATATCATCAATTGGTTAGCCCAATTGATTTGGATAAGATCCAATTAGGTTCAAAGAAATCGTGCTAGCACTCGATTGAGCCTAACTTTCTCCTCGTGTAATCTTTTCTGTCTCTACTGAGCCAAATGTGATCTGGCTCATCCAGAGAACCTTGAGAAGATTTCTCTCAATTCAAACGAAGCTTGTCCAGCTCAGAAAAGGCTTGTCTTAATTCATGAGATGAATTTAAGACAACACCTACTAATTTCTAGCACCTGCCAATTTCATTTTAGGACATCTGTCCAAAGTTGACATATGGGTCTTAAACTGAAGAGGACTTATTAGAGGATTTTTGTGGAGTGTACATATGCCTAAACCTAATCAAATTGGGTGCCATAATCAGATTATGGCATGAGCCCAATTGGATTTAAGTGGGCGCCCCAAATGGATAAGAACCAAAGAGTCCTGATAAACATGGACTCTTTGGCGCCACCTTATTTGAGCCTATCCATTGTTGGCGCCAACATGGGAGAGAGCATGGGAATTTTTATCTAATGTGATCAGATAACATCACTCCACCAATCAAAATTTTTCCAAAATTTATTGAAATTTTTTGATTGGTCGAATGATGTGGCACTGCGCAGCATACAGGGTCTATATAAACCCTGCTGCACCTAGGGTTTCGGGGCAGAACTTATTTTATGCAAAAAACCTATTGGCTACTGCCCCCTCCCATCTTCTCCACATCCTCCCTTCTCTTCTTTCTCCCCTCTTCATGTCCAAGAAGTTGTACGTTCATCTGGCATAGGTGCAAGGCGTAGTGATGCCTGGAACAGAAGGCTGCAGGACTTCTTCGACAGGCTGCTGCTCCAACTTCAGAAAGACTTTTTAAGATCTTTCTAATCAGATTTAGATCTGATTTTTGGAGCATAGAATCATGAGGAGAAGACATTCCAGATACTACCTGAGTGGATACTGGTAGAGGCCAGGCGCTTATGTGGCTACATCAGAACCTCAGGCAGTGCTGCGATCATCTACAGGGTAATTAGATTAGCCTTGAGGTATGTCTATATTTCTCATACTTTTAGATTTAATTTTGAAGTTAAAATATCAGATAATAAAATTAGATCTAATAGACATTAGATCTGAAATAGCGTAGGATAAAAATTTAAAATTTATTCCGTCCCAGATTTGATAAAATCTGGAAGATCCTACATAGAAAAAAGGCGGGTTTTCCTTCAATGAAGCATAACCAAAACTTGGTTTGATGCTTATTTGAGATGTCCCAAGTGGGAGAGAGATTGGGTGCAAGTTGATTGTCATATGTGATGACAATTATATCTCATATAGGAATCATTCTTTCATGAGTATTGGATCAATTCAAATCAGATTTGAATTAGGAGTCCTAATCTCATTGGATTATAAGAATCAACTATAAATAGAGAGGGTCTCTACATATGGATGAAAAATATAGCAATAGCATAGCAAACAAATCAGATTGAGAGAAGAGAAAAGAGAAAGAGAAGCGTGAGAAGAGAGAGAGAGGTCCTATCTTCCTTTTGGCCTCTCCCCTTGTTGCCGGCCCTCTTCTTTCGGGTGTGGGGTCTCTTTGGGCATCCCAACTGTTAGTGTGAGGTGTCACACTAGCACATCTCATCTCTCGATTGATTAAGTTGCTAAGCCAATTGGATTGGAGTTCATCCTGCTTTCCTATGGCATCTGACGTACATGCGAAGTAGAGGGTCTGCACATCTAGACCTCCATAAAGGTTTATATCAGATAATTTAAGATTTGATCTTTGATTCTACTATATTTTAGGTAAAGATTTGATCATTAAATAAGTAGAGTATTAAAAAAATTTTAGATGCAACCTGGGCATCCTGGAGGAAAATTGTTTCCTTTTTCTTCAACTGGTATCAGAGCAGGCCTGAAATATATGTATGTAAAATAAAATTTTTTGAGATTATTTATATGAGATATAATTAAGATATTTTGTAATATATTAAATCTCAGTTAAATCTATTTATATAAAATTTTTGATCTAATTTTGATTGGATTAGAGGTGCCTAATCAATGGTTGATTGAGGTTGTCATAAATCTGTTATAACAGAATTTTACTGTTGCTGAATTTTTTATAAAAAAATAATATTAATTAAAATCTATTTTAAATTTATTTTGATATAATTTTAATATTATTATTTTTTTTATAAAGTGAGATTTATTTTAGATTTAAATTAGATCCATTTTAATGGATATTTAGATCTGAATCCTATCATAATTCAGCATTGCGTGAAAATAGATTTTATCAAAAATTAATTTCTTATGTATTCATATTTATATCTAATTAATTTTTTATTTGATATCAAATTTAAAATTAATATTTTATAATCAGTATAAGATATATTTCATATTTTATATGATGTATATGATGTATCAAATCTAATTAGATTAGATGAAGAACATAATTGATAAGATCAAGGATATGTTCATAACATAAAATATTTTTATCAATAATTGCATATTAATGTAATTAAATATGAAATTAGATTTCAAATTTTAATAGTCTAGTACTCAGATTGATGAGATCACTAGACCATCCGATCAAAAGAGATTGAAGAGATTAATCTCTCTTTTGCTTATTCGATGGGTTCTCTTATGATGTGTAGGAATATCGTTGTGATTCAATTTTATGAAGAAAAAAATGAATAAATTTTTATATATTTTTTAATTATAAATATATATGAATTATATCTAAAATGATTTATGATTCATTACAATAGAATAAAATTCAGATATAAAATTATTTTAGATCTAAATTATATATTGCATATGATATAATTGATATTGATCTAAAAGTTATCATGATACATGAGATGTATGAATGAAGTTTAGATTATACCTATATATGTTTAATTGTTAAACATATTATGAAAATTATTTTCATATGTTAAAACATATGGTATGCTTCACCTGAAATTTTTGTTGAATAGTTCTACAAACTGAAACACACGTTTCACACACTTAATTTTGAATTAAGTTTGAATGATCTAGATTTGAGAATTGAAGATCATTAAGACACCACATAATATGATGGGCACTGGGTTAGCATGAATCAGATCTTTCTAGTAGGTTAGACCTAGGATTAGAAACACATATAGATCAAGTAGAGAAATTGATTAAATCTATCAAATGTTGAATTAGATTAGGTCAGTATTTCTCTAAATCAATCTCAATAGTCGAAGTTTGATCAAGTCCAAATATTTGATCCTAATAAATGGACCATGATCATGGCTCTATAGTTGAGCTTGAGTCTTCTGGCGTGCCTAATCGAAACTAATTAACCATTTGGTGTCTAAGATAAGTTTGGCAGATTCGATCAAGTGATTTTTAATTGAGAGTTATTCACCTAGATGCGTCTACGGTGAGTTAAGGGCATATCCCTCCCACTGATCTCACTGACCTGACCAACATGATAGATTATGTTTTGATTAGATCACTGGTCGATTTGTGTAGACCCATACCATTAAGGTGAATCAATGTGATTGATTTAGGTGTCTTTAGACCAGCTTGTGCTTAATCATTTACATGACTTGATGAAATCAGTCGGAAGATTTGCAGCTTGCAGGTCGACTTCTTCACTTATTCTCAGATCAATTAAATTAAATCTTCTAAATTATTAGGTCTATAAAGTGATAAAGTTATGAGATAACTTGGTCATTACCTCCCATTAAGGTGTGTGATAATGAGTCTAATATTCCAAATAGGCATTAGAGGTGCCACACGCCTGGTGTCTATTACATATTGAAATTATCATTCATCATATAACCATCATGATGTACCTTCAGATCAATGCTCAAGTTGGTCGAGCCACACTCAGGTCTGGACATCTGTTTGTTAGATGTACTTGGTGTGTCATGTTATTGGTTGGACCTAACCAAAATTTTTAGTGGAGGTGCCACATGCCTGCTGATGGGACACCTGGTGCAAAATCTATTGCTAGAAGTTGTTTGGAGAAACAATTGGTTATGAACCTACCCATGGATGCACTAGGGTTCGTCGAGCTACACTCGGGCCCGAATGCAGTCCATGTGGATTCTAGTATCCACTAATGAATTAATGTAATTCTTCGAGTTGAAGGTAGAGGCTACCAATTCATTAAAAGTAATGAGAGAACCTTTAGACTAAAGTTCATATCTTTAGAACTAAAAATAATTCATATACTAATAGGCTAGTATTTTTTCTTTTCAGTTATGGCCAACACACTATCCCTCCGTACGCTGTTGGATAGTGACAAGCTCATCGGATCCAACTTCGATAGCTGGTATTGAAAGTTGAAGATCATGTTAGAGCATGAAAAGATTTTATATATCCTTACAGATCAGGCACCTGAAGAACCTACAGCTAATGCTCCTCGTGCTGCAAGAGATACTTACATGAAGTGGGTCAATGACCGCACGACTGTGTGTTGCATGATGAGGGCAGCTATGAATGACAAACTTAGTCATAAGTTTGAGGATGCGTAGCCTGAGGAGATGATTCAAATATTTAATGAGTCTTTCGACACCCCTAAGGATACGGAGAGACATAAAACCTTCTGTGCAGTATTCAATGCCCGTATGCGAGAGGAGGCTTCAGTCATCGATCATGTATTGTACATGATTGAGCAGATTGAACACCTTAGCAAACTTTACTTTTCATTGCATGAATAGTTAGGCAAGGATGCTGTCCTCAATTCGCTACTGAAATCCTATCTATCCTTTCTCAGTCATTATAGAATGACTAAGCCTATGGTAAACTTTCATGATTTGCTAGGATTACTGCAGACTTTTGAAAAGGATCATCAACTTCAGAAAGAGCCAGTGAATTTAGTGGGAGGTTCATATGCAGGATATCGATCTTCTAGGAGAGGAAAGAAGAAAAAGATGCAGAAATCCCGCATCGTCGATCTCAAGTCAGGCAAAACATTAAAAGTTGACAAGAGCCAGGTAGAGTGCTTCTTTTATAAAAAGTTGGATTATTGAAAAAAGAATTGCTCTGCTTATATAGCCACCCTTGACCCAAACAAACCTAAGAACAAGAGAAAAAGGCAAGTGATTGCTTCACACGATATTTATATGATAACACCTTGTAATTTTTTTATTTGTAATACTACTATCTGGGTATTGGATACTGAAAGTCCTATTAATATATGCAATTCGTTGCAGGGACTATAGGTAAGTAAAAAATTTTGAGAGGGCAAGCGGTTCTTTAACATTAGAGATGGAAGTCTTATTCCAGTTCTAACCTTGAAAACTTTACAGCTTATCTTCGAGTCTAGTAGTGTCATATTGGATGATTGTCATTATTGTTCCTTCTTTATGATGAATGTCATCTCTGTAGGCTTTTTGGCCAAACTTGATTTCATATTTATAATAAAAAATAATTTTTATGATATCATTATGAATGGTACTACAATTATGTGTGGATAATTGAAACATGGCATATACACAATATCACAACCTGGTAGTGTAATGTACACACCTAGTAAATATCCTAAAATAGATAATGTCAGTGAATCCTACCTTTGGCATTATAGGCTTGGTCATGTGAATAAGAATAGAATTGACAAGTTGATCAAGGAACATATCCTTAAGATAGATGATTGTGAATCATTGCCTAGCTGTGAGTCCTGTCTACTTAGTAAGATGACTATGTCACTCTTTAAAGAAAAAGGTGAGAAAGCTAGTGATGTCCTAGGTCTAATACATATTGATGTATGCAGGCATATGAACATAAGTACCAGAAGAGGATACTACTACTTCATTACGTTTATAGATGACCTATCGAAGTATGGGTATGTCTATCTTATAAAGCATAAGTCAGAATCCTTTAAAATATTCAAATGATTCCGTACTAAAGTAGAGAAATAAACTGGAAAGAGTATTAAGATCCTTTAGTCAGATCGAGGAGGTGAATACCTCACCAGTGAGTTTCTGAATATCTAGAAGAGAATGGGATTCTCTCATAATGGACCCTTCTTGGAACACCACAACATAATGGTGTGTTCGAGAGGAGAAATCGAACCTTGTTAAACAAGGTCCGGTCCATGATGGACTTTTTCCAGTCTGCCAATCTACTTTTAGGGATATGCTCTAGAGACTGCTTGCTACATTTTGAATAAGGTGCCCAGCAAGTCTGTCGATAAAACTCCATATGAGATATAGACTAGGAGTAAGCCAGTGCTCTCACACTTTAGAGTCTAGGGGTATCCAGCTTATGTCAAGCATTTAAAGACAGATAAACTTAGACTGAAGTCTGATAGATGCTTATTTGTAGGGTACCCAAAGAAAATTAAAGGGTACTACTTCTGCCTCACTGTAGAACAAAAGGTATTTGTTAGCAGTCGGACAGTCTTTTTGGAAAAGGAGTTCCTTGGTGAAGGAGCTAATGCCTATAAAATTGAATTTGATGAAGTTCATGAGGTGGAAGGACCAACACTTACAGAATTGGATTCGATTGATGAATCGAATATAAAATTGATAAAGGCATAATTAAGGAGATCCGATAGAGTACTGCATTAGCTAGACAGATACTATGGTTTCTTGATCTGAGATAGTGATCCCATTGAACTTAATGAGAACAATGAGGATCTGATTACCTATATGGAGGCCATGCAAAGTCTGACTCCCAAAAATGGCTTAAGGCCATGAAGTCCAAGATGGAGTCCATAGAGATCAATAGTGTATGGACACTAGTTGATTTGCCTGAAGATATAAAATCTATAGGGTGTAAATAGATTTTCAAGAGAAAAAAAGGAGCGAACGGAAATGTAGAGACCTATAAAGCCCTTCTAGTTGCCAAAGCTTATCGTTAGCATTAGGGTATTGACTATGATGAGGCATTCTCTTCAGTGGTAATGCTCAAGTCCATCCGGATTATGCTTGCTATCACTGCACACTTAGATTATAAGATCTGACAGATAGATGTCAAAATTGCTTTCCATAATAGAGAACTAAAAGAAGAGGTGTATATGATACAACCTGAAGGGTTCACATCCACAGATAAGTCAAAAATGTGCAAGCTGAAAAAGTCTATTTATGAACTTAAGCAGGCATCGAGGAGTTGGAACATGTGCTTTGATAAGATGATTAAAATGTATGGCTTCATTAAGAATGAAGAAGAGCCTTACATCTATAAGTGGACTTCCGATTCTATGGTCATTTTTTTTGTGCTATATGTGGATGACATACTGTTACTAAGAAATGACATCCCGACTTTACAGAGTGTGAAGCTGTGGTTATCATCACAGTTCTCAATGAAGGACTTGGGAGAAGCATCCTACATCCTAGAGATGAAGATCTATAGGAATAGATCCAGAAGGTTGCTTTGAAAGGAATATGCCCTACAAGCCAATCGAAATTTATATTTTGATGAGTTTTTCTTGTAATCTTCCAGACTTATGTATTGACTCTTTAAATAATAAAAGGTATTTTTCATCATATGCTGCATCTTACTTTAGTAATGATTATGATGAACTTCATAAATCAGAAAAATGGGTTTATGGTTATGATGAGATCATACCTATGAGATCTAAAATTCTAAAAATCCTGATTTAGAATATTCCTAGTCATAGGAGCATTGAGTAGGGGATCAATATTTCAGATAGATTAGCACTTTCTATGTATGCTCGATGGAGAGGGTGGCAAATCTCATATGTCACTTGTGTGAGACACTAATACAAGAATGTGGGTTCTTATTAGAGAATGAGTTCATTAAATTGATCCGACTTAAGAAATATCTTATGGAATTTACTTACCTGTCAAGAGATGTTTTCTTATAATGGGAGTTGTGCATGTAATCCTTTGACCTGAGACTACCATTGAACCTTGTATACATGAATCCATATTTTTTGGTTCATACTCATTCATGACTTAGTCATGTACGAGGTGTTCTAGATATGGTAGAATGTGTATGGAGGTTGTGAGTAGGTTAACATGAAATCGATCACTCCTGGTAAGAGGAAATCGCATCCTACTTGTTCTGATCGATTGATGATTCAGAAAGCCTTTGATCAAAGCAGAATGAGAATTAAATTTTTTTTTAATATTTTATTAATTGAAGTATCATATAAGATGGAGAGAAATATGAGTATGATATTGGATTTGACATCATTCCATATCCAGAGTCATATTCGGGGTGCAGGGAGATCGCAGGATCAAATTGCACGGTAACTTTCTACTGAAGGATATTTTTGGTATTTCTATCAAAAATTTTATATCTTCTAGATAGACATGATACATTACTAGATATCAATCTTGTCTTAAGATTTGATTGAATTAAAGAGTTTAATTCAATCACCAATTAGAAAGAGTTCTAATTGCTGAAATCGGGTTAGCTCGATTGGATCTAGATTGGTTAGATTAAATTCTAATCAAATCAAATCAACTTAAACTCAGACCTATTGCTGGCTAGATATGGTACCCAATGGGTTACACATAAAGGGTATGGATCAGGGGTCTAATTGGATTAGATCATGTTTGCAAAATTGACATGCTAGCACATGTTGCAAAAAACTAGCTCCTTATTTTGAATTGGATTTAAAATTGATTCCAGATTGGGCTAATTAAAGCTAAATTAATTCAAATAAATTTTGGGTTTGAGTTGGTTCAGCCCTTGGCTATATGTACCAAAAATTTGGAGCCAAAAAACCAAGTCTCCATGAGTCAAAAATTTTTCTTGTGCGTGGGTGCAGTTTTTGTGTGCAGAAACAGCTTTCGCATCCCATGAGATGGGATGCTTAATCCTCAAGCTTATCCTATGTTCCATGATGAAATAAATTTTTTAATAATTCTTAATTTTATTTTCAATATGAGAAATTTTTCTCAAATTAAAATTACTTCTATTTATGGAAATTCATTGAAGTTGGAAATCCTGTCAGCCTGATCCATGCGCTTGACCAAGAGTCCAACTTGTGAAGGACTCTAACCCATTTGTCACGCCACTTCTTAATCTAAATTTTTTTCCATGACATTCTCATGTTAGTGCCTTGATTTTTGACTATTGGATGGACAAAATTACATTGATGGGTGGTGAAAAAAAAATTATGCCATGGGAAGCTGCGCGATGCATCAGAGAATCATTGAGAAAAATATTCCGAAGAGTCCTTCTGCATGAAGCATATCTTGGATTTTTTTTTTGATGATTTCCATGTGTCAAAAACTTTCAGATGGGCATGAAAATTCATCAGGAGGTATGAGATTTTCTGATGGATGCGAGATGGCACGTGGAAGGGGCACAAAAAATTCTCGAAGGCAACCCATCACTAAGTATTTAAAGGGGGGTGCGCCGGGGGATTAGATTCATTCAGATTTTCAATTCCTACTTTCTTTCTAATATCCTCTCTCTATTGTCCAATTAGTCTCTTCCTTCTCTTATTAGGATAAGTTCAAAAATAGAAAGGACAAGTCCAATTTTAAGACAAGAGTCTAGGAAGAGAATTAAGGAAGACAAGGAGAGAAGAAAGGTAGGGATAGGAAGGCTAGGAGAAGAGGAAGAGGGTCTTGAGGTCCTGATGTTCAAGAAAATTCTCAGAGTAAAAATTTTGAAGGAAAAATTATCTCAAAGAGTTGGTGTCCTGATCATAACCCTGTGTGGATCACCGTTGGAGGGCGAACACTTAAGCACCTGGTGGAGGTTCTGTCGAAATTTGGATTAAGCGCTGCAGGTATTCTTCTATTACTTAAATTTAATCTTGAATTTATGTTATATATGATTGTTAATCATTAAAAAAATACTGGTTTAAAGATTTAATATTTAATATTTTTTAATTAAAATTTTAAAATTTATTATGTTTCTACTGTGTATGCCCACCCTGAAACCCTACATGCTTGGATTGTCTCAATCCACGTACATTGATGCCTTATTAAAGCAATTCAACTAGGATAATTCTAAGAAAGGCTATCTTCCAATAGATCATGAAATACTCTTTCCAAAAAAGTTTGTCCGATAACTTCTGAGGAGAGAGAGTGCATGAATAGAATACCATATGCTTCGACAGTGGGATCTATCATGTATACTGTGACATATACGAGGCTGAATGTGGCCTATTCACTAGAGGAGTGAGTAGGTACCAGTCAGATTTGGATGAGAAGTATTGAAAGATTATGAAAGTAATTCTTAAGTATTTGAGAAATACTAAAGACTAATGGCTTATCTATGGAGACTCTAATCTGAAACTTATGAAATATACTAATTTTAATTTTTAGTCAGATTGTGATGACAGCAGAAGTATGTCGGGCTACGTATTTACTCTGAATGGAGGAGCTATTTGCTAGAAGAGTTTCAAGCAACATAGTGTGATCGATTCTATATGCGAAGTGGAATACATTGCTACATTGGATGTTGCAAAGGAAATGGTGTGGTTGTGAAAGTTTATCATCAAGCTGGGAGTTATACCTTTCATTGATGGTCCTGTCCTGCTGTACTGTGACAGCTCCAATGCCATAGCTCAAGTGAAAGAACCCAAGTCACTCCATCGCACCAAGCATATTCTGCACCACTATCACCTGGTGTGAGAGATCATGAATCGAGGTGACATCGAGCTTCAGAAGAACGATGGAAAAAAGAACCTAGTCGACTCCTTCACTAAAGCTCTCAGGATCAAAGAGTTTGATAACTTAAAATGAAAGATGAGTATAAGATACTGCCTCGATTGGCTTTAGTCCAAGTGGAAGTTGTTGGGAATTATGTCCTAAAACTAATCGTGTGACGATTGAGTTCATCCTTACATATGAATTATTGATCAATTGAATAATAGTTATTCTGATATTTTTTTATCATAAAGTGATATCTTTCTTGAACTCTTGTACTATGATGAAGTCTCTAGAACTATGCTAGTATACGATAAAGAAAGAATTTATCATATAGTTCTTAAACATATTCGCAATCAAATGATACATCATTATGAGATAATGATGTTTATTGAATGGAGGTCGTTGTGTGCCATTTGGATTGGTTGTCCTCTTAACCAAGGAGTATGGTGACACTGGTATGGCATATAGGTGAGATATGGGGGTACATCATCATGGAACAAGTAACTCACCTACTGAGTGTTCTACTGTCAGGAGCTGCTCGTGAAACATATGGATATAAGTGTTCTTCAGACCTGAGATCACCATAGTGACTTGTAAGCAACTCACTGTGCTTTGGTGCCGGACTATCTGAATTTCTAATGCAGTGATAGAAGGCTACTGGGTACAGTCAAGTACTTACGAAGTCTGTGTGTCGATCATGATGGGATTGACCCCTCCAGATTATTGGAGTTAATATATCACTGTATTTTATTTTAGTAATATCTTAGCTAGGATAATCCATGAGATAGATTTGAAAGGTTGAAATATAATGCGGATGAAGCAATCTCGGTTGATAGTTAACCTGAGACCATCCTAGAGCATCCAGGGTCAAAAAGATAAATTATGCAGTAACCATGTGTATGGATTCTGAAATATTCTTTTGTGATAATTCGACCTATCTAGATGTTGGAAACTATTACTAGATGGTATCTCGATTAGTACAAAATTTATTCCTGTGCTACCGGCTTAGTGTTTGAACCTATGGAGTCACGCACATAAGTCAGACAAAGTAGAAAAAAATTGATCTATATTTATATATCTAATTTAAAAGTACTTGACTTGATTGAACATACAAGCTAACTTGATTGAGAATTAAGTTATAGATCAAATGAGATTGAAGAGTTGACTATGTCTAGCTAGCATTACATATGAGGTTCACGTTTGATCCTGAGGATGAATAGTTCTTGATCTATGATCATGGAACATATGAAAGATTAAATTTAAGTACTAATTAATTTTAGATTAGATCTAAATTAATTGGACTTAAATGGATCTAAAATCTAAGTTAAACATGGTACAAAAATCCTAAAGAATTTGAGATTGATAATCTTTCAAAATTATTTCAAATCAGCTTCGAATCAGATTTGAATCGGATCTATTTTGGATGAGATATGAGTATTCCTACTTACACTGAGAATACCTCCTTATGAAGCATGACCAAAGCCTGGTTTGGTGCTTGTTTGGGGCATCCCAAGTGGATGAGAGATTGGGTGCAAGTTGATTGTCATATGTGATGACAATTATATCTCATATAGGAATTCTTTTTTTATGAGTATTGGACCAATTCAAATCATATTTGAATTAGAAATCCTAATCTTATTGGATCATGAGAATTATCTATAAATAGAGAGGGTCACTACCTATGGATGAAAAGCATAGCAATAGTATAGCAAACAAATCAGATTGAGAGAAGAGAAAAGAGAGATAGAGGCATGAGAAGTGAGAGAGGTCGTATCTTCCCTTTGGCCTCTCCCTTTGTTGCTACCCCTCTTTCTTTGGGCATGGGGTCTCATTGGATATCCCACCTACTAGTGTGATGTGTTACACTAGCACATCTCATCTCTCGATTGGTTGAGTTGTTAAGCTAATTAGATTGGAGTTCATCCTGCTTTCCTATAGCGTTTGATATGCATGGGAAGTAGAGGGTCTGCACATCCAGGCCTCTGTAAAGATTTACATCAGATAATTTGAGATTTGATCCCTGATTTTGCTATATTTTAGGTAAAAATTTGATCATTAAATAAATAGAATATTAAAAAAAATTTTAGATGCAACCTGGACATCCCGAAGAAAAATTATTTTCCTTCCCTTCAAATCGGACTTTCGATATCTAATACCTAGGTAGTAGTATCACAAATAAAAAAATTATAATAAATTATCATATAAGTACCTTCCAAAGCAACTAATTATTTGTTTCTCTTATTCTTTGGCTGTTTGGGTCAAAGAAAGCTATGTATGCTAGATAATTTCTTTTCTAATGATCCAACTTCTTACAAAAGAAGTATTTTGCCTGACTCTCATCGACTTTCAACTTTTTGCTCTGCTTTGGCTTAGGATTGACAACACAATTTTTTTGCATCTTTTTCTTCTTTCCTCTCTTAGAAAATCAATGACCTACAGACAAACCTCTCATTATGTGCACTGGCTCCTTCTGAAACTGATGATTCTTCTTGAACATCTGCAGCAATCCTAACAAACCATAATAGTTCACTTTAGGCTTGGTCATTCTGGTAATGACTCAAAAAGGGTAGATAGGATTTCTATAGTGAGTTTCGTATAGCATCCTTGCCTAACTGTCCATGTAACAAAAAGTCAAGTTTGCTTAAATGTTCAATCTGCTCGATCATGTATCATACATGATCGATGACTGACGCCCCCTCTCGCATACGGACATTGAACACAGTGCAGGAGGTTTTATGTCTCTTTGCATCCTCAGGGGTGCAAAGGACTCATTCAATATTTGAATCATATCCTCTAGTTGCTCATCCTCGAACTTATGGCTAAGTTCATCATTTATGGCTACCCTCATATTGCAACGCACCATCGTGTGATCACTGAGCCACTTCAAATAAGTGTCTCTCATAGCACAGGGTGCATTGGTAGTAGGTTCTTCAGGTGGTGGATCTGTAAGCAGTACAGGATCCTCTCATGCTCCAAGATACTTTTTAACTTTTGATACCAGCTATCAAAGTTAGATCCGATAAGCTTATCGCTGTCCAACAGCAAATGGAGCGATAGTATATTGGTCATAGCTGAAAAAAAGAAACATAAAACTATTATATGAGTTATTTTAATCCTAAAGATATAGACTGTAGTCTAAAGATTCTTCCACTATTTTATACAAATTAGTAGCCTCTACCTCTAATTCAAAGAATTATATTAATTCCTTAGTAGGTACTAGAATCCACACAGACTGTATTCGGATCCAAGTGTGGCTTGACAAATCCTAGTGCATCTATGGGTAGGTTCATAATCAATTATTTCTCCAAATAACTTCTAGTAATTAGATTTTACCCCAGGCATCTATTCAGTAGGCGTGTGGTGCCTCCACTAAAAATCTTGGTTAGATCCAACCAATAACATGACCACATCAAGTGCATCTAACAAACGAATGTTCAGGTCCATGTGTGGCTTAGCTAACCTGAGCATTGATCTGAAGGGCACAACAAGATGGTCATATGATGAATGATAATTTCAATATCCAATAGACACCAGGCATGTGGCACCTCCAATGTCGATTTAGAATATTGGACTCATTACCATGTACCTTAAGAAAAGGCTATGAACTAGTTATCCACATAACTGTATCATTTTAAGGATCTAATAATTTAGAAGATTTGATTTAATGATTTAAGAATAAGAGAAGAAATTAATCTACAAATCATAAATCCTCCCACTGACTTCATCAAGTCATGAAGAAGACTTTTTACAAGCCGATCTAAAGATACCTAAATCAGTCATTCTGATTTATCTTAATGGCATGGATCAGCTCGAATCGATTAGTGACCTAATCAAAATATAATTTACCATATTGGCCAGGTAAATGAGATCAATGAGAGGGATATGTCATTAACTCGCTTTAGACGCCATCTAGGTGAGTAGCTCCTAATTAATGACCACCGATCAAAACTACCAAATTTATCTTAGATACCAACTGGTTAATTAGTTTTAATTTGATCCACCAGAAGATTCGAGCTCAACCACTGAGCTATAATCATGATTCATTTAGTAAGGTCAAAATATGGACTTGATCAAGCTTCAACTATTGAGATTGATCTAGAAAAATTCTGACCTAATCTAATTCAACTCTTGATTAGATTTAATTAATTTTTTTATTTAGTCTATATATATTTTTAATCCTAAGTCTAACTTAGTAGGACCTGATTCATGCTAACCCATTGCCCATTGATTTATGTGGCATCGTAAAATCTTCAATTCTCAAATCTAGATTGTTTTAAAACTTAATTCGAAATTAGGTATATGAAATGTATGTTTCAGTTTGTAGAATTATTCTATTAAGATTTTAAGTGAAGCATACCATATGTTTCATATCATAAAAACTAATTTTTATATCAATATTTAATAATTAAACATGCATAAGTATAATCTAAACTTTATATATTCATCACATATATTATGACAACTTTTAGATCACTACTAATTACATTTAATGTAACATGCTATTTAGATTTTAAAATAATTTTTATATCTAAATTTATTTTATTGTAATGAGTCATAAATCACTTTAGGTCTAATCTAAACTTATTTATGATCAAAATAACTCATAAAAATTTATTTGCTATTCTTTTTCATGATACTGGATCACAGTGATATCTCTACACGTCATAAGAGAATCCGTCGAATGGACAAGAGTGAGACTTGAATCTCTTCTTTCTTTTATGACCAGATGGTCTAGTGATCTCATCAATCCAAGTACTAGGCTACTAAGATCTAAAATTTAATTTCAAATAAAAATCACATCTACATATAATTATCAAAATAAAGCAAGCATGAACATGATTTTGATCATATCAATCTTGTTTTTCATCTAATCTAATCAGATTTAATGCATCATATACATCATATCAAATCTAAAAATTAGTTTATACAGGATATAAAAGATTAAGTTCAAATCTAAAACCACATAAAAAAATATTTAGATGCACATATGAATATACAAAGATTAAATTTCTGGTTGGATCTGTTTCGACGTTATGCAGATTTTTGATAGAAATCATATCTGAAAATCTATCAGAATAGACTCAATTCAGATTTAAAATAAGTCTAACTTTCAACCTAAATTAACAATAAAAAAATTTTATTAAAATTTATTTAAAATAGATTTTAACATACGTTGTTATTCAAACAAAAATCTATAATAATAAAATTTTGTTATAATAGATTTATATTAAATCTTAACCAACTATTAATTAGGATCATGTAATCTAATCAAAATCAGATTATAAATTTTATTTAAATAGATATAAAATTAATTTAATATTTAATATAAAATTTTAATGATATACCATATGTAAATCAATTAGAAAAAAATTAGTTATGTGTCCATATATTAAAGTCTGGCTCCGATACTGATTGAAGGAAAAGGGGATACAGACTAAAGGATTGTCAGAAAACATCTAATTTTTTTTTATAATAATCTAATAAAGATTTTATCTTTTACTTGATTCACAGTGGAATAAAGATCAAATCTCCAAAGAATTCTAAATCCAAAGCCTCACAAAGTTTGAACATACAAACCCTCTACTTCATACGCACATCAGGCTTTATAGGAAAGTAGGATGAAGCCTCGAATTATTGTACCTTCACAAGGCAACAAGGAAGGGAGGGAGAGGATCCTTAGTGTGATGCCTCACACCTAAATTTGGGATGCCTAGGCCTCTTCACATCATGGAGAAGATGGACACCCAAGCTCCATGTCAAAAGAGAAAGACCAGTCCTCCTCTTGCATGCCTCCTCTCTCTCTCTCTCTCTTTCTCACTTTAGCATACAATCTAATTATCATGCTTCGATAGTTAGAAGTCCTTCCTATTTAAAGATAATTTTTTATGATCCAATAGACTAGGAATCCTAATTCAAATCAGCTTTGAATTAATCCTTCGCTTGTCTAATTAGGAATCCTATTTGAGATAGGATAGGAACCTAACTAGGCACCCTCATGCACCCACGCCTACACCCAAGTGTGGGGCGGCAACAACCAACACCTCACTCTCTTTGGTTGGCCATGAAGAGAGAGAGTTTCAATAAAACTGGACTTTAAGGATCTAATCTAAAATTAGATTAATTCAAATCTAATTCGAACCGATTCGAACCAATTTTGAATAGGTTGTCAATCCCAAACTATTTAGAATTTAGTACCAATTTTAATTTAGATTTTTAATCCAATTATGTCTAATTAAATTAGATCGAATCTAAAATTAATTAGTACTTAAATTCAATCTCTCATAGACTCCTTGGATCATAGATCAAATCTTGTTCATCCTCGAAATTGAATATGAACCTCATGTCTAGTGCTAGCTAGACATCGTCAACTGTTTAATCCCATATGATCCATAACTTAATTCTCAATCAAGTTAATCTATTTATTCAATCAAGTCATATACTTTCAAATTAAACATATAGACTTAGATCAATTCTTTTCTACGTCGCTAGACTTGTGTGTGACTCTATATATTCGAACACAAAGTCGGTAGAACAGGAACCATTTTCTATACTAATCAAAGTTACAATCTAGTAACGATTTTTGATGTCCAGATAGGTTGAATATTTATAAAATAATATTCAAGAATCTATGCATATGATTACCGCATAATTCATCCCTTTGACCTCGAATACTCTAGGATGATCTAGTGTTAAACTACCAACCCTGAAAGAATCATCCACATTATATTCCAACCTTTCAAATTCATCACATGAATTATCTTGGATAAAAATTTTTTAAATTAAAATATAGTGATGTATCAGCTCCTATAATCTAGAGGGTCAATTCTATCTTGATCCACATATAAACTTTGTAAGTACTTGATGTTGAAAAATATAGGTGATTTCATGCATGTATTTCAAAATTTTTTTGAATAAATTATAGTGAAAGATAATTAGATGAATCAGTTAACCTAATATGCATATGATCCAATCATCAAATCAATCTACTCTAAGATCTATAACATGATATGTTGTATATAAAATCTGAAAAATCTAGATAATAAAATCTGCATGCATGGATGTAAGCAGTAGATCAAATCTACTGCTATCTGAGTTCAGAACTTGATACCTGAGCATGGGTTGATGATCGTCGCTACTGAGAGATGTAGTGAAGATGATCCTTACTGATTGCTTATAGCTATACATGCATCTGGCCTCTACGAAAAGTCCACTCGAAGCCTCGATCTAATCAATCTTCTCGAGAATGCTAGTTCGCATGAAGACCTTCTTCTTGGCTGATCTAGATCTTTTTTTTAAATCTCTGAAATCTTTACCAAGGTTGAAGATGGAGTTCTAGAGAAAATAAAGAGGTAGAAGAAAGATGGAGAAGAAAATAATTTTTTTCTTATTTTTTCTCTCTTTCCAAACCCTTAGGACCAAAAACCTAGAATTTAGATTTTTTGCGCACACCCAAAGAGAAAGGACTCTCCTTCTCTTTTCACGCCATGAACTCATGCTCAAGGACTTCTCACCATGAAAAACCTTTTCTCTAGGCTCTTACACACACAAAATAAAAGATCTAACCCCTTTTTATTGGAATGTAAAAAATTGGGTGAAGAGGGGATCTTGGACTCTTCCAAGAGATGTTGCACCCTCTCCCAATTCCATTCCAAAACATGCCCAAAAAAATATGGGATGCCCCTTTCCATATTTTTTTTATGATAAATAAATTATCCAACTAATGTCTCATAAAAAATTTCTTCAAAATATCACACACATAAAGAGAAAAAAATAAGTTGGCGGCAAGGTTTTGTAGATAATGTCAAACATTATCTATATGGTATCCAATTCAAATTAGATTTGAACATACCAAATAAAATCAGATTTTAACCAAATTTGGATGTAAGATAGAGAAGGAAAAAACTCTTTGGTGTGAAAAAATCTCATGCAAAAACTATTTGTGCATGAGGAAGAATGGTGTGCAAAGTTTAGTGCATAAGGGAGGAAGAGTCCACTCTCTTATGGACTCTTTGTTTTTTTATTTGAATCCAAACCAAGTCACATCTGATTTAGCCCAAATAAAATAGTTGAAATCTAATTTAATTAGATTTATAAATTTTTAATTAAATTTTAATCAAATTAAAAATTGATTGAATCAAAATCCTAATCAAATCAGGGATAATTCTTCCTTAGCGATTAGATCATCTCATAACCTAATTGAGACAAACCTAATGGAATCTAATTTAATTAGATTTTATTTAATCCTCTTTATTCAATTAAATTGAATTAATCAGTAATCTAATTATTAATTAATTTTTTTATTAGTTCACTAATACTTGATGAATAAATTTATTATAACTTTTGCATAAGATTAATCATCAATCGAATTAACGATGAAGCCCTTGAACGATTCTCAATCATTGATCCATCACATGATCAGTCAGAAACTTCTTTTGAGTGTGACCCTATAGATTCAAACATAAGTCAGTAGTATAAAAATAAAATTTTAAACTAATCGATATAACCATCTAGCAATGGTGACCCGACGTCTGGATAGATCGAATGATGGCGAAGCAACATTCAAAAATCTATTGGCGTATGATTACCATATAATTCATCCTTTTGACTCTAATGCTCGAGGAGACTTAGAATTTAACTATCAATCCTAGATAAGTCATCAACATTATACTTTAATTTTTCAAATCTATAACACAGATTATCTGGGCTGAAGTTTTGCTAAATTAAAATATATTGATACATTATCTCCTAATTCGGAGGGGTTAATCTTATTTTGACTCATGCACCAACTTGACAAGTATTTGACTGCACCTAGAAGTCTTTCATCACTGAATTAGAAACTCAGTTAGTCTAGCATCAAAGTACAGTGAGTTGCTTGCAAGTCATCATGGTGATCTTAGGTCGAAAGGATACTTATACCCATACCCTTTGCGAGCTACTCTTGACAGTAGAGTGCTCCATAATTGATCAAGTTTAATGAGATGTACTTCTATATCTTACTTGCATGCTATACCAGTGTCTCCACACTATTTGGTTATGAAGATAACCAGTGTATATGGCACACAATGACCTACACTTGATATCGCTATCGTCCTAATAACAGCGTATCTTCTGATCGTGAACCAGTTTAAGGACTACGTGATAAATCTTTCTTTATCGATCAAAGTAGTCCTAAGGACTTCATCACAACATAGGAGTTCGTTAGAAGATGTAATCTTGTGATAAAAAAGATAAAATAATTTTTATTATTGATCAATTCATATAAATTTATAATTAGCACAATCGTCAAATGATTGGTTTTAGGATACATTTCCTAACAACTCCCACTTAGACTAAAGCCAATCAGTATAGTATCATATACCCATCTTCGATTTATCATCTCAAAACTCCTAGATACTGAGGCCTTAGTAAATGGGTTGGTCAGATTTTTCTTCTCATCGATCTTCTAAAGTTCAACATCATTTTAACAGATTTTTCGAATAAGGTGGTAGCGATGCAAAATGCTTGGTAAGCTAATGGGACTTCGACTCCTTGGCATGAGCTATGGCTCGATGCTGTACAATATAGCAGAACCATCATTGAAAGGTGCCACTCTTAGCTTGTCAGTGAATATCTGCAATCACATAGCTTCTTTGCAAGCATCAGATGCTGTAATGCATTCTGCCTCATAATTTAAATTTGGCTATATTTTTTTTTCTTAGAACTTTTCAAGCAGATTGCTCCATTATTTAGGGTAAGGATGTGTTTTGACACATTCTTGTTATTTTTATATCCAACTAAAAATTGGAGTCATACTCTACTGAAAGAATAGTGCCCTACAAGCCAATCGTATGAGAATGTGAAGGAACTTTTCTGTGTTATCTTCCTACTCATTTGCATGACACTAGTTATTTTTATTTATGAGATATTATATTTTATCATTTATTGCATCATATTTTTATGATTATGATAAATCCTATAGATTAGGATAATAATTTTAAGACCATGATGAGATCATACTAGTGAGATCTAAAATCTTGATAGCTCCAATCTAAAATATTTTTAATCATTGGATCATCGAGTTAGAGATCGATGATACCGATAAAATTGGTACATCCTATGTATGCTCGATGGAGAGGGTGGTTGATCTCACAATCACTTATGTGGTGATACTAATATAAGGATGTAGGTGCTCATTAGAGAATGAGTTCACTGAATTGATCTACAGAAAGGATATCTGATGGAGCCTTACAATATATTGATAGAGGGTTCTCCAGTGGGAGTGGTGCAAGTGATCCTTTGACCTGAGATCATCATGGTACCTTGTGTACATGGATCCTTACTTTGATTTATTCTCTAGCATGTGATATTGAGATGTGTGTGAGATATTCTGGATATGATGAAGTGTGCATGGAGGTTGTGATTGGTCAATAATAAATCGATCACTCCTTATAGGAGGAGAGAACATCCTATGTGATCTCATAGGATGATGACTTTGAGAGTCTCTGGTCAGAGCAAGGATGAATAGTAAAAATGATTTCTATTGATTTATTAATTGAGTCATCATTATCAGATTGAGATACATATGGATAGGTATTTGGATTTGACATATTTTCATACCCATGGCCTTTTCAAGATGTTGTATAATCGAAGGATTGAATTGTATGATAACTCACCATGGAAGGATAATTTTGATATTTTTATCAAATTTTAAATATTTTGAATAGTCATGATGCATTGCAAGATATAAATCTGGACTTGTGAACTTATCAAAATTAAAAAAATTTAATTTAAAAATCAATTAGAAAGAGTTCTAGTTGATTGGAACTTTTGAGCTGACCTAATCTAATCGGATTAGGGTTATGTCATGAGTCTAAATCCACAGCTGGCTAAATTTGGAACCCAATGGGTCACACACAATTGAGATTTGATCTTGATCCAATCTATTTAGATTAATTATAAATTTAATGGGTTAATTGAATTGCTAGCACATGAATTAACCCAAGTTTCTAATTGGGTTCAGTGCAAAGGTGTTTGCGCTAACCCTTGACTTGTTGCCTTGACCTAATATGATTGGGTTTGAACCTATATTTAAATAGGTAGTTGATCTAATTTTTATGAAAGAGTTTCATGTGAATCAACCTCCTCTATGCCAACACCACACATAGAAAAAAGTAATGACACGCCCATTTAGTTTGTGCGTTTAAGAGAAGAGTCCTTCTTTCATACTTCTCTTAAATTCCTTCCTTTATTTCCATGCACCCATTGTTTTGTGCGCCATCAGATGGTGCCTTGGGACATGTGGACATGGAAGAGGAGGAGGAGTCCTTCTCTTAGTAGGAACTTACATGTCAAAATAAATTGGGACACCCTTTCATATATGCGTTGAATATGGAAGAGTCTTTATTGTTAAAGACTCTTGAATTCTCATGCATTCCCTTATCCATGCACCATCATATGGCATTTAGATTTTTCTACATAGAGGAAGAGTCCTTCTATTGGTCAACCACCTTTTATTCCATGCCATATTCCTTTGGTTTCCATGTTGAAAATTAATTTCACTGTGTAGGGGAGGTGGGACGCCAAGAGTTGGCACCCCTTAGGAAATAATGTGGCACCCCTTCATACCTTATATGAGGGGTGCCCCATATGGCATAAATAATCATCCAAGAGTGGTTTCGGCATGGGATTAGATGAGGAAAAGATAAAAAAAATTTGAAGTGAAAAAGATAAAGAAAAAAGAGAGAAAAATAAAAAGGAAGGGAAGAGAAAAAGGAAAGCATGTGATGCTTATCCTAAAATCAGATTGTTCATGTGTTGAACATATAATCTAATATTCATGTGGTGAGATCATTTGAGAAAAAAATTTTAGAGTGATCCTAGTGAATGTCTCGAAGGCATATAAGCAGTGGTGCAATCCGTTCTTGCGAAGGACGATCAGCAGCCAGCTTGTGAAGAAGGCTACGACACTACGTTGAATTGGAAAGGGCCTTGATCAGTCCTGTGTGGATCACCGTTGGAGGACTTCTACTTTGAAGTCTTATGGAGAACTCAAGATTACCAGTTCATGATCTTCATGATGGTATATGACTTTTGTTTTCTTTTTGTTATACATACTAATTTAATTTGATTGCAATCATTAAGGTGTTCCTAGGGCTTTTGTGTTTCGGTAGTGTAGTTTAAATGTTAAACTTATTTTCAATTGTTGAATGCATGTAAAAATTTTTAAAATTTATATTCCACTACATCATCAAAACTCAATAGTGGTATCAGATCCACCCTTGATTGATTCAATCAAATTTCATATTATTATTGTGATATGGATTAGATCCATTTCAAACTATGTCAAAATCAGATTTTTTGATTGATGTTTAATTGATGTTTATGATATATTTTTGTTAATGATAAATGTTGTCAATCCATGATCAAACCTTAGATATAAAATTTCATAATTTTAGACTTATAAGACAAGTTTAAGATTAGATCTTATGATCTAATTTTTGATGGAATTTAAATCCAGTGCATGTGATGCAGGGGATCTTGGAATGATGCACATCGATGTACATTGCTAAGAAATAGGGTTTTTGTATTTGATGCATTCACCTAAGATCCAAGGGCCGACCAATATATTTTTGGACACTCATCATTGTGGATCTTCCATTTTGGTTGTTGTCCAAGGTATGTGTGATGCCAGAAAAATTTGATCATGGAAAAGATGCATCAGATATGGATTAGAATTTTTATAGATAGTTTTGACTTAACTATAATTCATTAATCTAATATGATTAGAATTTATGATTGTAGATTAATTCAAATTCATAATTCAAATTTGATTAGAAGTCATGTTTAATTTAGATTGATCAAATTATTATTTAACTAATTTGATTAGGGTTTGAGTCATGGTTGATCGAATCTATATTAATCTAATTGGATTAAGGTTAATCTATGAATTGGTCAACTCAACTCAAATAGATGATAAATGATTGACTTAAAATGGAACTTTGGGTCAAGAGTTGAATTCGAATCAAAAATCCTAGTTGGATCCTATGACCATAAATTTGAACATCTCCATTGACATGTGTATGAATGATATTGCAACGAAAATAACATGAGTAGTTTGTTATAATATTTTATAATTATTATAAAAAAGTATATTGTATGGTTATAGACTATGGGACATCCATGTGATGAATGTATGCATGAATGCTTTCCTATTGACTATTTATATAAATGAATCTGCAAGAGTTGCAATAGGGGCTGGGTGCCCCTGATGCATTGTATTATCAGTTGTGCCTTTCTTTTGTATATTTCCAACTATTGATTGAAACTTTTACATATAGAAAAAAAATTATTTGAAAATAGATAAAAATTATTTCTTTCTATTTTTAGATCAATGATCTAGCATTTATGATAGTCTTCATGGAGATGAAGACTGGACTACCAGTCTTTTGGAGAGCTGAGGCATATTAAGATTGACCATAAAATAGTTCAATCTAGGATGCACCTAGGGTTAAACCCATAAATCATCTTCTGGCTCAGATGATGTTTCAAAAGGACCATAACCATTAGATTTTCTTTATATGCTTATACTTGCTGGTAGTTAGAATTGTAAATTACATATGATGTATTTATATGTTTAGGATGTGCATGAGACGTAAGTCTCTCATTTAAATTATATTAAATCTTAATGACGAAGTGTTAAGAATACTACCCATGCCTTCCTTCATGCCAAGCCAGTATTATGTTAAGAACTATAGTAGGTTTGTTGTGCTATCCACAAGGCTTGCTATGGGGACTGATTTGATACCATCTTGGTGCATAATGAAGCTAATGATATTTAGCTCATACTAAGTCAATAGAGTATGTCAAAAATTGTAGTGAGTTTGTTGTGCTATCCACAAGGCTTGCTATAGTGATTGGTATGATGTTAACTTAGTAATGCTTATGGCATATTCTGGTAGTGCTGCCTTGTTGTGCTATCCATAAGGATAGTATTATTCAGATATGATCATATAAAATTGAAGGGTACAACTTAACTAAAATCTTATAATTTGTTGTACTATCCACAAGGCTATAAGTATTTTAAAGATAAAAGTTATGTGGAGAGTTACATGAGATGCAATTGGTAAAGAGTTACCTACCCTTGAACTCATAGGAGCTTGTTGTACTATCCACAAGGCTTTTTATGAAGAATTGGGATCTCAACCCCACTAAAGAACTTCATGATAAGGTTTCTCATTTTCATACTTGAGGACTATGAAATTTGCTAAAATAGTGAGAGACACAATTAGATAAAAATCTCATCTAAATTGTGCATGTCATCATAAGCAGTCCTTTTATATTCTTATATACATATTTTCTCTTCACTATCACTGCATAGGATATTTTTTAAAAATAGACCGAATATCATGGAATGATTGAAGAACCTGAGAATAGTTCTCATATAGGAGAATGTCTTCTATTCTCCTAATTTTGATTTGATCGAAGTTGATATTATATAGAAGGAAAAATCGTATATGTGATATGATGGGGATGACAGTATGTCTGTCATGTATATATATTCTGATTAACTTAATCATGTGATTAAGTCATTATCATGGATGGTGAGTTAATCTAGGATTAGATCCTACAACTCTCCTAAGTTCCTTCTTTAGCATCTCCTAGGAGAAGAATGTGAAGAATGTCTTCACTATAGGTATCTATTATTATTATAGCAATAATGAGTATTAGAGATAAATTATAAGAGTTGTCTTGCAAGTGTGAAGCAATAGCAAGATACAAAAGTTACATCTGCTAATGGTTTGTATATAATATAAATTAGTAAATCATTGAGTGTTTCAACTTTAAAAATTTTAGGTGTGTGATACCTTATATGGTTTCCACTATGCAAAGTATTGCTGGACCTATAAAACTTAAGTAAGATGACTACTTACCTTTTGGAACTGATGGAAAGTCTATTCATGCTAAAGCTATAGGAACCTATTTATTTAGAAACTAGTAGACCATTGTTAAATGCCTAAATTTATTAGAAACATTATTTCATTTCCTTTGCTATTGTAGTATAGTTTTGAAATTAATATAAAGAGTAAAAGTTACTCTCCTTCTGATAAATTTTATGGCTATGATCTTATATTTCTGTCACTCAATGATGTTGTTCTTCATATTGATGAAAATAAGAAATGAATATGTAATGGTCATATATTTTTGGTATTGCCAATTTGGTTATTTTTGTGAGTCAAAGATAAACAAGTAATACAAAGATGAGTTTTTTGTCTGTATGATTTTGAATCATATAGAACTTGTAAATCTTATCTCATAGATAAAATGATCAAGATCCCATTTACTGGACATGAAAAAAGGCATGCATGGTATTAGGCCTTGTATATATAGATGATCGAAGATCAATAATATCTCGATCTAGAGATGGACACCACATATGAGATATGGTGTATTCCTTAATTTGCTTCACAAATCTTATTATCTCATTCTGGGGATATGTCTTAGAAATTACTATATATATTTTGAATGAGATACTAAATCTATTACTAGCGCTCCATATGAGATATGAAAAAGGCAAAAGGCATATTGCCCAGCTTATGTGAAAAGAATTAATGTACATAAGTTTGTGCTAAAATAGATTTATATATGTTTATAGGTTATCCTAAAGAGTAGTATGTGATATTTTTTCTACCACCCTACTAGACAAAAGATGTTTTGTCAGTAGGTATGCCATCTTTTAGGAAAAAAAAAATTTCTAAAGGGATAATGGGAGGATAATTGAACTTGAGAAGTTCAAAACCTATGAACTATCATAACCTATGGAGTGTCCACAAGATGATCCTCAACCAGATGTGCCCATAGATGAGGGACAACCATGACACACACCTCCTCACTGAAAGTAAATCTGAGTGTGTAATGTGCCACTTAATATATGGGTTTATCATTGTGAATGATTGTACACAATACATCATTGAGAATGATATTTTTCTTGACCTATTTGAAGATTGTCATGAGTAGAGACTCTGACAGATAGCTTGAAACCATGACATCTGAAATAAACTCCCTATACATCAACCAAGTATGGACTATGGTTGAAGCACCTATGGGTATGTCCCAATAGGTTGCTATCAGGGATGTCAATCTGGATTTTGCTGTTGCCACACACCATCTAGAAAATTTATCACTAATGGGAGGGCAAATGTATTTATGGACTAAAGCAGGTATTGAGGAGCATGTACTTCTACTTTTTATGAGATAGTCTAAATATTTGACTTTATCAAATATAGATGAACCATGTGTGTGTGCAAGAAGACAAGTGGGAGACCCACTAACTTCTTATGTATGTGGAAGACATATAGCATATTGAGAAGGTAGTCCCGATATTGCACTAGGTCAATGACATGCTTATCGCAGAATTTTTCATGGTAAAGACTTGGGTGTAGCATCCAATATAATTGGCATCTATAGGGATAGATGTAAGTGGATGTTGGGCTTGTCCCAGTCTAGGTTCATAGATTTTATGTTGAAGCAGTTCAACATAAATGGGTGTAAAGGAGTTTACTTACCCATGTATTCAATATACCAAGCCTGATGTGATTTATGCTTTGTGCATAATCATTGATTTCAGGCAGATCCATGATAGAATCTTTTGAAAATGATGAAAAGCATTCTCAAAGTACTTGAGAAGTACTAAAAGAGTAGTGAATTTGAAGAGTTTTAAATAGCAAACTGTATTTAACTCAGTTATTTGCTGTTAGTAAAGATTGCTAAGAAAAATTGCTTGATGAAAGGGTTCATCACTGAGTTGGGTATGGTTTCACAAGGTACCCACGCACATCCTATGGCACTTTCACCTCATTCATGATTTGATCATAAAATGAGTTAATATTGGACCAGTTTACTAAGCTTTTACACAACAGTAGTGTGATCGCCATCTTGATTGCATTGGCATCAGGTACAGGGGCGATTGTCTTTAGTGCAAGTGAGAGATTGAAAGAATAGTGTCCTACAAGCCAATCACATGGAGATGCAAAGGAATTTTTCTGTGTTATTTTCCTACTCATTTATATGACATAAGTTATTTTTATTTATGAGGTATTGTGTTTTATCATTTGCTGCGTCATATTTTTATGATTATGGTAAATTTCATAGATTAGGGTAATAATTTTAAGATCATGATGAGATCATGCCAGTGAGATCTAAAATCTTGATAGCTTCAATCTAAAATATTTTTGGTCATTGGATCATTGAGTTGGAAATCGATAATACTGGAAAGACTGGTACATTTTATGTATGCTCGATAGAGAGGGTGGTTGATCTTACAATCACTTGTGTGGTGACACTAATACAAGGATGTAGATACTCATTAGAGAATGAGTTCACTGAACTGATCCATAAAAAGGACATCGAATGGAGCCTTACAGCATGTTGATAGATGGTTCTCCAGTGAGAGTGGTGCAAGTGATCCTTTGACCTGAGATCACTATGGTACCTTATGTACATGGACCCTTACTTTGGTTGATTCCCTAGCATGCCACTTTAAAATATGTGTGGGATATTATGAGTATGGTGAAGTGTGCAAGGAGGTTGTGAGTGGTCAATAAAGAATCGATCACTCCTTGTAGGAGGAGAGAATATCCTATGTGATCCATAGGATGATGACTTTGAGAATCTCTGACCAGAGCAGGGATGAATAGTAGAAATGATTTCTACTAGTTCATCAATTGAGCCATCATCATTGGATCAAGTATATATAGATAGATCTTTGAATTTGACATATGTTCATACCCATGGCTTTTCTGGGATATTGTGTGATCAAAGGATTGAATTGCACGGTAACTCGTCATGAAAAGATAATTTTAATATTTTTATCAAATTCTAAATCTTTTGAGTAGTCATGATATATTGCTGACATCAATCTTGACTTGTGAACTCATCAGAATTAAAAGAGTTTAATTTCAGAATCAATTAGGAAGAGTTTTAGTTTGGGACTCTTAAGCTGACCTAATCTAATCGGATTAGGGTTATGTCATGAGTCTGGATCCACTGCTAGCTAGATTTGGAACCCAATGGGTCACACACAATATAAATTTAATTTTGATTCAATCTATTTGGATTTATTGAAAATTCAATGGGTTAATTGAATTGCTAGTGAAGAAACCAGATCTAGGGTTTCAGGGTTAGATCTTGAAATTTTTTCAAGATCAAGCAACGGAAGACTAAAATAAATTAAAATTTATCTTATAAAACTAGAGAATTTCTAGATCTAAGATCCTATTACATGATTATTACATGATATTAAATCAAAAATTAAAATATAAAGAGCAAGAACTACATGTTGATCATATCAACATGTTTCTATACTACATCTAATGTATGTAAAATATAATAGATCAGATCTATTACCTTGCAAGTTAGATGTTCTAACATTGCTGATCCAGGCTTGAGGATGATGTTCTGAGCCACACAAGCATCCTACCTCTAGGAGTCATTCACACGAGCCCACGAATCACGATCAGAAGTCCTGGTCCAGGAAATCTGCACAGTATGCTAGTACTATGCTGATCCTTCTTTGATGGTCGATCAGATGCCCCTTCTTCTTGATTTGAACTCTTCTAAAGATGAAAAGTAGGAGAAGGAGTTTTGAATGTAAGACACTCTCAGAAAACTCATAGATGGAGGAAGAGAAGAGGTGAACTCAGCAACCCTAGAAGAAGACCCTCTTCTTCTTCTCTTTGCTCTAATCCAGACACTTAGTTTTGTATCTATTATATCTCCAAGCCCCAACACTCTTTCTCCCTGATTTTCACATGCCCCAAAGGTCTCTCAATGCTATATAATCTACAAAAATCTAAAAAAAAAATTCATCTTAAATAATGAGATATGAAGAATCCTTGTCTAGGTCAAATACTTAGTCAAGGAAAATCCAAACAGGGCAAGACAAGGGGTGCCCAACTCATGAGCGCCCCCTCTTTCTTTTTTTGCCATGGACCACCAGAAAAGGGCACATAATATGTTCTATAAAAACCACAAAAATCTCAAAAAATATGTGGATAAAATCTATTCCATAAGGAAAGAGTTTTGGTTTACTAAAATTCTATCTCAGAGAATTTGAAATCCAAACTAATTCCTACTTTGACTTGGTCCACAACCATATTCCATGCAAGAGAGAAAGAGTGGAAAGCTTTGGGCATGTGTGAAGGCCTAGGAGAGAAGGTTTTGTCACACAAAATAAGAGAGAGTGGGCGTGGGGGGCTAAGGTGGTGCAAGGTGGAATCCTAGTCTTACTAGGATTCAATCTATGACTTGTTCAAATTTAGTTTCTCAAACCAAATCAAACCAAAACTAAATCAATCCAATTAAAATAAGTCTTAACCTAATTAAAAATATAATTTAATCAGATTAAATTAGATTTAAATTAGATTTAATTTTTTAATCGAATTAGAAATTAGGTTGACCCAAGTCCTAATTGAACTAGGACTAGTTTTTTCTTGCACTTGGCTTATCCAATAAATCAATTGGACTTGATCCAATCAAGCCCAAACCAAATCTAATTAAATATATTCAATTGGACTTAATCTCAGTCTATTGAATTAATCAAATTAAGTCAATTAGCAATCGAATTGCTAATCAATCCTCTTGCAACACTTGCACTAGATTAAATATCAATCGTATTGATCGTTTAACGCTAGAACGATTCTTAATCGTTGATCAACCATCCGATCGGATCATGAACTCTAATGTATGTAACCTCATAGGTCCGAACCTAAGCTGATAGTATAGAAATAAATTTTTATACCAATTAAAGTGACCATCTAGCAATGGTACCTGACGGCCGGATAGGTCGAATGTGTGGAACAACATCCTTAGAACCCATGCAGATATAGTTTCCATATAATTCATCCCCTTAACTAAAATTCTCATAGGACACCTCAGAGTTTAACTATCAACTCTGATCAGGTTGTCCACATTGTATTTCAAAATATCAAATCCATCTGATGGATTATCTTGGCTAAGGTTTTGCTAAATTGAAATACAGCGACTCATTCTTCTCCAACTCTTAGAATGGTCAATCCCATCTTGGTCACACTCTGACTTTGCAAATATTTGACTATACCTAGAAGCCTTCCATCACTGAATTAGAAATTCAATTAGTCCAATACCAAAGCACAGTGAGTTGCTTGCAAGTCACTGAGACGATCTCAGGTCTAAGGGACACTTATACCTATATCCCATTAGAGACATTTTCGACAGCAGAATACTCTGGAGTTGGTCATGTTTAATGATAATGTATCCTTACATCTCACCTGTATGTCATACCAGTGTCTCTACACTCCTTGATTAAGAGGACAACCAACCTATATGGCCTACAGTGATTTATGCTCGATAGAAGCTGTCGTCCTTATTAACAGCCCAGCATTTGATCATGAACAGTTTTAAGAACTAATCGATAAATCCTCGCTTTATCAAACCTAAATAGTCCTAAGGACTTCATCACAATAATAGAGTTCATTAGAAGATGAAAACTTATGATAAAAATGCTAAAAATATATTTTATTTATTAACAAATCAATTACAATATAAGGTTGCTCAACCGTCAACAGATTGACGATTTACTTTTGGGATATGTTTTTCAACAACTCCCACTTGTCCTAAAGCCACTCGGCATAGTATCTAATGCCCATCTTCAACTTGTGGTTGTCGAACTACTTTATCACCAGGGCTTTAGTGAAGGGGTCAGTCAGGTTCTCCTTTCTGTCGATCTTCTGAAGGTCGACATCACCTCAATCTATGATCTCTCGGACCAGATGGAAGCAGTGTAAAATATGCTTTGTCCGATGGTATGCTTTGGGTTCCTTCGTCTGAGCTATGGCACCAGTGTTGTCGCAGTAGAGCAGGATCAGACCATCGAGGGAGGATGCTACTCCGAGCTTGGTGATGAATTTTCTTAGCCACACAGCTTCCTTCGCGACATCCGATGCTGCGATGTACTCCACCTCACAAATAGAGTCTGTCACAGCATGCTGCTTAGAACTCTTCCAGCAGATGGCTCCACCATTCAGAGTAAAGATATAACCTGACACGCTTGTACTGTCCTCATGGTCAGATTGAAAGTTGGAGTCTGTGAACCCCACAAGTTTCAGATCTGACTTGCCATAAACCAACCATTGGTCCTTAGTATTTCTCAAATACTTAAGGATGGCTTTAACCACTTTCTAGTAATTTTCTCTAGGATCAGATTGGTATCTACTCACTACTCCTAGTGAGTATGCCACATCTGGCCTTGTACATGTCATGGCGTATATGATAGATCCCACGATCGAAGTATATGGGACTCTACTCATACGCTCTCTCTCTTCAAGAGTTGTTGGATAATCCTTCTTAGAGAGAGAAATTTCATGGCCTATCGGTAGATAGTCCTTCTTGAAATTCTCCATGCTGAACCTCTTCAGCACAGTATCTATGTATATGGACTGGAATAACCCAAGCATCTTTCTAGATCTATCCCTATAGATCTTCATCCCTGGGATGTAGGATGCTTCACCCAAGTCCTTCATGGAGAACTGCGATGACAATCAAACTTTTATTCCTTGTAGTGTGGGGATGTCATTTTTGATTAAGAGAATGTAATCCACGTACAAGATAAAAAATACCACAATTAGATCATTTGTCCATTTATAGATGCAGGGCTCTTCTTCATTCTTAACGAAGCCATACGTTTTGATCAACTTATCAAAATGCATATTCCAAGTCTGAGAAGCTTGCTTCAATCCATAAATGGATCTCCAAAGCTTGCACACCTTGGACTCATCTGTAGATGTAAACCCCTCAGGTTGTATCATATACACCTCTTCGGTCAGCTCTCCATTCAGAAAAGCTATCTTTACATCCATCTGTCAGATCTCATAATCAAGATGGGCAGCTATTGCAAGCATTATCCGAATGGATTTGAGCATTGCCATAGGAGAGAATGTCTCGTTATAGTCAATACTATAATGTTGATGATACCCCTTGACAACCAGACGGGCTTTATGGATCTCCACCTTTCCGTCTACGCCCCTCTTCCTTTTGAAGATCCATTTACACCCAATGAGTTTAACCCTTTCAGGTGAGTCAATGTCCATACATCGTTGACCTTCATGGACTCCATTTCAGATTTCATGGCTTCAAGCTATTTTTTGAAATCAGGTCTTTGTATTGCATCTATATAGGTGATCGGATCCTCATCATTCTCATCGAGTTCGATGGGATCACCGTCTTGGATCAAAAAATTATAGTATCTGTCCGACTGACTGGTACTCTACTGGATCACCTTAATGGTATAGGTACATTGAGCTCCAGATATGATCTAATCAAATCCGACTCAGGTTCAGCTATTGGGGTCGGTCTTTCTACCTGTTGAACTTTATCAAGTTCAACCTTAGAGGCAATGGTTCCTTCACCAAGGAACTTCTTTTCTAAAAAGGTTGCCTTAAGGCTGACGAATATCTTTTGTTCATCAGCATGGTAGAAAAAATATCCTTTGGTCTCTTTGGGGTACCTTATGAATGTGCATTTGTCAGACCTAAGTCCAAGTTTATCTGTAACTAACCATTTGTCATAGGTCGGGCACCCCCGGACCCTAAGGTGTGAAAGTGCTAGCTTACGTCCTGTCCATATCTCATATGGAGTCTTAATTACAAACTTATTTGAAACCCTATTTAACAGATAACAGGCCGATTCGAGTGCATATCTTTAGAAGGATATAGGCAAGCTGGCAAAATCTATCATGGATCGGACCATATCTAACAGAATCTGATTTCTCCTTTCAGACACACCATTATGCTGTGGTGTTCTTAGAGGAGTCTATTGGGAGAGAATCCCATTCTCTCTTAGATATGTGAGAAACTCACTAGAAAGGTATTCTCCTCCTCGATCAGACTGAAGAGTTTTAATACTCTTCCCAATTTATTTTTCTACTTCACTTCAGAATTATTTGAACATTTTAATTGAATCTGATTTATGTTTCATCAGATAGACATATGCATATCTGGATAGATCATCCGTGAAAGTGATGAAGTAGAAATATCCACCTCTAGCACTTGTGCTCATGGGCCCGCATACATCAGTATGTACTAGGCCCAAGAGCTCAATATCTCTCTCACCTTTTTCTATAAAAGGTGACTTGATCATTTTTACCAAGAAGACAGGACTCACAGGTTGGAAGTGGTTCACAATCACTGACTTCGAGGATTTCCTCTTGAGTCAACCTATTTATCCTGTTCTTGTTTATATGACCTAGCCTATAGTGCCATAAGTAGATATTCGATACACTATCTAATCTAGGGTGCTTGTCTATAGAATAGACTACGTTAACAGATTGTGATAACATATACACATTATTGTTCAAATATCCATAAAAAATAGTAACACCATTCATAATGATATTACAAACTTGTTTCTTTATTGAAATTTCATAATTATTTTTGGCCAGAAGGCCTACAGAAATAATATTTTAAAAAAAAATTGAGACAGAAATGATAATCATTAAGAACAATAGTATGGGACTCAAATACAAGTTTCAAGATTCCTAATGCTAGAACTGAAACTGGTCTTCCATCTCCAACGTTCAAGAACCTCTCGTCTTGCTCGAATCTCCTACTGACCTGCAGCCCCTGCAACGAATTGCAAATATGGTAAGGGCTACCGATATCTAATACCCAGTCAATTATATCACAAATAGAGAAATTGCAAGGAGTTATCATATAAATACCTTGCCCAGCAACAGCTTGCTTCTTTCTCTGCTTGTTCGGGTCCAGGGGGGTAATGTACTGAGGATAGTTTCTCTTCTAGTGCCCCCCACTTCTTGCAAAAGAAGCATTCAGTTTGACTCTTATTGGGCTTGATCTTTCTGGTCTGGCCCTGCACTGATGTCCCAACCTGAACTTGCACCTTCTTCATTTTCTTCTTTTTGTTCTTCTTCCCTTTCTTAAAGGGTCGAGAACCAGAAGACGAACCTCTCACTAAGTTCACCGACTCCTTATGGAGTTGGTGACCCTTCTCAAAGTGCTGAAGCAATTCCAGTAACCCGTGGTAGTTTAGTTCAGGCTTTGTCATTCTATAATAAGTGAGGAATGGGAGATAAGACTTGGGCAGCGAGTTCAGTATTGCATCTTTCCCAAGCTGCTCATGCAAGAAAAAGCCGAGCTTGCTCAAATGCTCCATCAGCTCGATCATGTACAATACATGATCAATGACAGAGGCACCATCTCGTATTTTGGCATTGAAGATGGCACAACTAGTCTTGTGCCTCTCCACGTCATCGGGTGTGCCAAAGGCATTCTCCATCACTTAAAACATGTCCTTTGGCTGGGCCGTCTCAAATCTACGATTGAACTCATCTCTCATGGCAGCCAGCATGATGCAGCACATCATGGTTCAATCACTGAGCCATTTTTGGTAAGTGTCTCTGACTGTTCCATGTGCATTGGCAGCTAGCTCCTCAGGTGTAGGATCCGTTATCACATATAGGATCCGTTCATACTCCAGGACTATCTTCAACTTTCGGTACCAGCTACCGAAGTTGGATCCCACCAAATTTTTATTGTCCAACAATGATCGAAGGGATAGGGAAGTGGCCATATCTGCACAATAAAAAATCATAACCTAATTAGTAATTGATTCATTAAACCTAAAGATTTGAACTTTAATCAAAAGGTTTTTTCCACTATTTTATTCGAATTGGTAGCCTCTGCCTCCAATTCGAGAAATTACCCTAATTCATTAGTGGGTACTAAAATCCACTTAGACTGCACACAAGCTCAACTTTGGTTGGCCAACCCATATACATCTAAGGGTAGGTTCATAACCAATTGTTTCTCTAAACAATTTCTAGTAATTTAAATTTTACCCTAGTCCCTAATCAGTAGGCTTTGGCCTCCACTGAAAAGATTGGGTTAGGTCCAACCATTAACATGTCCATACTTGGCCCATCTAGCCAATGGATGATTAGGCTCAACTTTGGTTGGCTAACCTAACAACCATTTAGAAAGATGCAGTCAAAAAATCATATTATGAATGACAATTCCATCAGCCGATAAGCACCAGGCCTTTGGGCCTCCAATGATTATCCAACTGATGGACCCATTATCATCCACTTAATGGGAGACTATGATCTATTTATCATTTATCACCATAACTATTTCATTTTAAGGATCTAATAATTTTAGAGGATTTAATTGATTTAGAGGAGGACGTCAGATGAACCAGCTTATCATGATCTTCCCACTGGCTTCACCAAGTCAGCTTAAGGGAGATCCTTAAAAGGACTGGTCTAGGAGCACCTAAATTAGTCACACTGATTTACCTAGCTGACATGGGTCAACTCAAATAGTTAAGAGATCCGATCAAAATATAATTTTACTAAGAGGCCAGATAAGTTCGATCGGTGGGAGGGTCTGCCAAAGCTTGCCTTAGACACCATCAGAAATGGCCAGGTAAGTGGGCTGCCAATTAAAAACCACCAGTCTGGTTTATCTTAGACACGAACTGGTTTAATTAGTTTTGATTAGATCAACCTAACAGTTCATGCTAGATCGCTTAGCCAAGAATCAAATCATTTGGTTATGGACTTGACCAACTACAACTATTATAATTGATCTAGAGAATCCTTGACCTAAACTAAGACAACAATTGATTAGATTTAGTCAATTCTCTAATTAAGTCCATCTTTAATCTAGCCTTAGGTCTAACCCAATTAATGGACCTAATTCCCACTAACCCATTAACCCAATGTGTTATGGTTTGTGTCTTAGGTTCTTCAATTCACAATCCTAGAACCTAATAAACAACTTCTTAATTCTTAATTAAGTTTCATGTTTGTAAAATATTTTTACAGCATGGTTCTACCAATCAAGTTGCATGTTTAATTCATAATCAAAATACAAGTAAAATAAGTATAAAACTATTTTAGATCTAATCTAAACAGGT
Source organism: Elaeis guineensis (assembly GCF_000442705.2). Taxonomy (NCBI): domain Eukaryota; kingdom Viridiplantae; phylum Streptophyta; class Magnoliopsida; order Arecales; family Arecaceae; genus Elaeis; species Elaeis guineensis. Next base: position 88,561,667 of record NC_026000.2, read on the forward strand.
TCATGTAATTAAAAAAATTTCAACTTTAAACTACGCAAATTTCCTAGACAAATATATGATGGTTCTTTGTACGAAAATTATTAACAAAAAGATTTTATTTTAGATTTAAATATCTTTTAAATCTATTAAATCATAAATTTAATCTATGTCATATCTAACAAATTTATGATTAAAGATAGATCTACACAAACTAGGACAACCTTTGCACTATTGGAGCACGATCCCAGCTCCTCCCACGGACCTTGGGTGTAGCAGAACTAGCAACGAACAAATCTGGAGATTTTTGGACTCGATCGAAGGCCCTTAACGAAATCAGTTTGGTTGCTGTCTTCTTCGTCAGCCTTTCGTTCCAGATGAAGAACGCCTCTAAGATCACCTCTACAAAATTCAAGATCTGGTACCCAACCAGATCAGGCCTGGACCGAGGTCTTTCAATTTATAGATCTTGAATTGGGGTATTCTAGATAGGAAAGAAGGTAGATAGAACCAGACCTTGCAGATCTGTCCTGCTGCAGTCTTTTCTGTAGATCTGTTGATGGAGATCTCACCCGTGCCTCAAACGACCTCAGATCAACTCCAGATCTGAGAGGAACTTGTACCAACCTCATAGAAAGAGATTCCAACTCTTGGACCTGATGTTTGGGTGGCTGCAAGAGAGGGAGAGACAATATGGTTGGCGGCACAAAGGGGGAAGGGCTCAAAACCCCAATGCCTCCCCTGCTTTTCCTGCCTTCTATGGACCTGGCGGCAAGAAACCCTAGGGTTTCTTGCTCCTGAGATGTGGAGAATAGCTAAAGAGAGAGGGAGAAGAGAGAGAGAGACTTGGGAGAAAGGGTTTTCGTATTCCTTGGCTTAATCAAACCTATATAGTGCATGTATATATAAACATAGGGTCAAGTGATCGAAACCCAAAACTCCCTTGACCAACTCTATGGGAGATTAGGTTAACCCAAGCCCATGTATACCCATGACTTGACCTAATCTCACCTATCCTAGGCCTAGACCTGACCCATAAAGAGTTGATCTCTTGAGGCCCACATAACCTAGACCTCAAGAACCCGAAAGGCCCACAGCCTTTCAACCTAGGGCCCAACTAGCCCTAGAGCCTCCATGAAGCCCTCATGAATGATGGACCTTGGCCTTAGCCTTGGTCCCCTGGGCCTTGGGCACACCACCTGGATCACAACAATCTCCACCTTGGTATCCCAAGGCCTTAACCAGCTCCACTCTGTCCATCAGCCGAATCAGCTCAACATATCTCTGAAAGCTGTCCCATGGAAGTACCTTCATAAGTGCATCAGCTGGGTTCTCCTTGGTGTGTACCTTTACCAGCTCCCCTTCGCCATCCTCCACAAGCTCCCTGATCCGATGATACCGAATGTCGATATGCTTTGTCCTTGCATGATAGACTGAGTTCTGTGCTAATAGAAGTGCACTCTGGCTGTCACAGTGCACTCTAATGGCCTCCTGAGTAAGGCCCATCTCCGTCAACAAACCCTTCAGCCAAATTACCTCCTTAGCTGCTTCTGTCAGTCCAATGTACTCCACTTCTGTAGTGGATAGGGCCGTGATAGGCTGCAGACTCGATCTCCAAGAAATAGGACCTCCATACAGGCTAAAGATGAAGCCTGTCGTAGACCTCCGGGTATCCACATCTCCACCGAAGTCTGCATCTACATAACCGTCAATCAGCCCCTGAGCCTCTCTGGACATGTCAGAGTATCCCACTGCACCTCCTCGCTATTCATAGCAGATGCCAACTCCAACTGAACCTGTCAGGTATCTGAATATCCACTTCAGAGCTCTCCAGTGCTCCCTGCCAGGCTGCGCCATGAACCTGCTAATCTGACTCACTGCATGAGCGATGTCTGGCCTACAACAGACCATCGCATACATCAAGCTCCCAAATCCTGAAGCATAAAGAACCATCTCCATCTCCTGAGCCTCCACCTCAGTCTGTGGCGCCATGGTCTTCGAGAGTCTGAAGTGATCGACAACTGGCAGCTCTACCGGCTTTGCTCCCTTCATCCCGAACCTCTCTAAGACCTTCTGTATGTAGCCCCCTTGAGATAGATGCAGCACCCTTCGGACTCGGTCTCTGAAAATCTTCATGTCTAGGATCTTTTTTGCAGGGCCCAAATCCTTCATCTCAAACTCCCGAGATAAGGATGCCTTCAGATCCTGCACAACCTTCCTACTCTTGCATGCTATAAGCATGTCATCCACATACAAGAGTAGGAACACCCTAGAACCATCCTTAAGAGACTGAACATAAACACAGGGATCAAACTCGCACCTGGAAAGTCCAATGTTGCGCACATAGGAGTCGAACTGCTTGTACCATTGCCTAGGCGACTGTTTTAGCCCGTACAGCGACTTCTGCAACAAACAAACCTTTTCCTCTGATCCTGGATCCCTGAAATCGGGTGGCTACTTCATGTAAATCCTCTCCTCCAAATGCCCATGGAGGAATGCCGTCTTGACATCCATCTGCTCCAACTCTAAATCCTGAGCTGCTACAATGCTCAGCAACACTCTGATGGAAGTATGTCTGACAACGGGAGAGAAGACCTCGTTGAAGTCGATGCCTTCCTTCTGGGAGTATCCCTTGGCCACTAACCTCGCCTTGAATCTGATACCTCCTTGCTCTGAAAGCCCTTCCTTGTGACTGTAGACCCATTTGCAGCCAATGGGCCTCTTCCCCTGTGGCAACTGCACCAATCACCATGTCTGGTTTTAGTGGAGAGACTGCATCTCCTCGGACATCGCCTGGACCCACCGCTCTCTGTCCTGGCTCTCAATAGCCTCCTGATACATATATGGGTCTCCATTCACTGTCACCAGGGCATATGACAGCATCTCCTCGAAGCCATATCGATCTGGTTGCCTGATGGTCCTTTTGGGCTTGTGTAGGGCAACACCGATATCAATCCTCGGTCCAGCTCGCTCCTGCTGGACCTCTTCGCCTCGATCATCCATCCGAGTTCTCTCCACCTATGGAGACACCTTAGGTAGGTTTTCACCTGAATATCATGTCCTCCCATAGTACCTGCAAGAGGCAAAATTAAAGAGGTAAGCTGTCCAGCAGCGCCCTGCTGGACCTCCTCCTGCTCCTGTTGCTCCTCCATGCCTGCTCGCCTCCATAGGACTGACTCCACATCAAAAGTCACATCCCGACTAATTATGACCTTCTTTTCCAAGGGATCCCACAGCCTGTATCCCTTAACTCCTCACGGATAGCCTAGAAACACCATTTTGCATGATCTGGCGTCTAGCTTGCTCCGCTCACCAGCTCTAATGTGCATATAGGCCATGCACCCAAATACCCGTAGATGGCCCAGCCCAACTATCCTCCCAGACCACACCTCCTCTGGAAGCCAGCCATCCAACCTGGTGTGAAGTGATCGGTTGACCAAGTAATCCGCTGCGTCAACTGTGTCAACCCAGAACGCCTTTGGAAGCCCTGCCTGCAGCCTCATGCATCGTGCCTTTTCCAGAAGTGTTCTGTTCATCCTCTCGGCCACCCATTCTGCTGTGGAGTCTCCTTAACTGAGAAGTGTCTCCTGATCCCACACTCCTTACAGTAGTCCTGGAACTCTCTGCTGGTGTACTCCCCACCATTGTCTGACCTCAGACACTTCACGCTCCTCCCCTGCTCCTTCTCCACCTCAGCTCTCTAGATCTTGAACTTGGTGAAGACCTCTGACTTCTCTCTCATGAAGTAAATCCAGAGTTTTCTTGAGAAACATCAATCAGGGTCATGAAGTATCTGTCCCCATTCCTAGCTAAAACTGGGGCTGGTCCCCACACATCCGTGTGTACTAACTCCAGAGGGGCTGCACTGCGGGTTGTACTGATGTTGAACTGAACTCTCCTCTGCTTTCCCATCTGGCAAGGCTCATAGATCTCCCCTATAGCACCATCCTCCAGATCAGAGATGAGTCCTCTCCTGCTCAACTCCCTCAACCCCTTGTCACCGGTGTGGCCTAGGCGGTAGTGCCACATCCTGTAAGCCCCCTGCTGGTCCTGTGCTGCAACTGCTGCATCAGACTCTCCGATCACCACAGATCCCTCCATGCGATAGAGATTATTGTCCAACCTCCTGCCTCTCATCACTACCATAGCTCCATTGGAGATGTTCAGTACTCCACTTCTAGCCCTACTGCTGAAGCTGTATCCACTGCGCTCCAAGTAGCCTAGTGACACCAGATTCTTTTCCAGCTCCGGGATGTGCTTTACATTTGTCAATGTCCTCACAATCCCATCAAACATCCTCACCCTAACTGTCCCTATCCCAGCCACCTTGCAAGGATGATTATCGCCTAGAGTCACTGATCCCTCATCTATCTTGGTGTATGTTGCAAACCAAGACCTGTGTGTTGTGTAGTGATGTGAGCACGCAGAGTCTAGTGTCCACTCCTCTGTGTAATGCCTGTGACCATTGATACCACAAGTAGATCATCCTCCACCTGCTACCCAGCAACTGCACTCACTGATTCTGAGCCACTTCTTTCTCCCTTCTTGCTCTTCCATAGTGGACATTCTCGCTTGAAGTGCCCGAACTCATTGCACTTGAAGCATTTCATCTCTTTCTTTCCCTTCCTGGACTTGGACCGCCCCCTGGACTTGCTTCTGCCTCTGCCTCTACCTGTCCTCTCCCCTACTGCCAAACCCTCCTGGGGAGCCCGATCTCTGGTCAACTTTTTTCTTTACTCATTAGACCTCAGCACCGAGACCATGTCCTCATATTCTAGAGTCTCCTTGTCGTAGAGCAGTGTAGTCACCAAAGAGTCATATGATCCTGGCAGCGAACACAAAAGCAACAGGAACTTGTCCTCCTCATCCAGCTTCACCCTGATATTCATCAACTCTGTGCACAACTGGTCGAACCTCTGAATGTGGCCAATGACATCAGATCCCTCCTGCATCCGAAGACTGTACAACCTCTTCTTCAGCATTAGCTTGTTGCACATATTCTTCCCCATATACATGGTGTGCAACTTCGACCAAAGGTCCTTCGGGGTCCTTTCTTCGAGCATCGAATACAATGCCACATCCGCCAAACATCCTCTAATCACCGAGCATGCTTTCTTCTCCAATGATGCTCATTGTCTATCTGTCATTCCCTCAGGCTTCTCATCCAAAGCCTGATCCAGATCTGCTTGCACCAGAATATCCTCCACCCAGATTTTTCACATGAAAAAATTTCTCTTGCCATCAAACTTCCCAAAATTGACCTTCATATTGCTTCCCATGACTGGATCTAAGCCAAACAAGCAATATAAAATCAAGAAGTGTAGAATATACCTTGATGGTACCTTGCTGAAAATTTTTAGCACTTGGGATCTTCAACTTCTCATGCTTGGAACTGCTTCCTCACCATCGTGGCTCTGATACCAACTATTGGAGCAATATCTCAGCTCCTCCCATGGACCTTGGGTATAGCAGAATTAGCAATGAACAAATCTGGAGACTTCTGGACTCGATCGAAGGCCCTTGACGAAATCAGCCTGGTTGCTGTCTTCTTCGTCAGCCTTTCGTTCCAGATGAAGAATGCCTCTAAGATCACCTCTAAAAAATCCAAGATCTGGTACCCAACTAGATCAGGCCTGGACCGAGGTCTTTCAATTTATATATCTTGAATCGGGGCATTTTAGGTAGAGAAGAAGATAGATAAAACCAAACCTTGCAGATCTGTCCTGCTGCAGCCTTTCCTGTAGATCTGTTGATGGAGATCTCACCCGTGCCTCAAACGACCTCAGATCAACTCTAGATCTAAGAGAAACTTGTACCAACCTCATAGCAAGAGATTTCAAGTCCTGAACCTAATGTTTGGGCAGCTGCAAGAGAGGGAGAGGCAATATGGTTGGTGGCACAAAGGGGGAAGGGCTCAAAACCCAGTGCCTCCCCTACTTTTCCTGCCTTCTATGGACCTGGCGGCAAGAAATCCTAGGGTTTCTTACTCCTGGGGCATGGAGAATAGCTGAAGAAAGAGGGAGAAGAGAGAGAGAGACTTGGGAGAAAGGGTTTTCATATTCCTTGGCTTAATCAAACCTATACAGTGCATGTATATATAAACACAGGGTCAAGTGACCCAAACCCAAAACTTCCTTGACCAACTCTATGGGAGATTAGGTTAATCCAAGCCCATGTACACCCATGACTCAACCTAATCTCACCTATCCTGGGCCTAGACCTGGCCCATAAAGAGTTGGTCCCTTGAGGCCCACATAACCTAGACCTCAAGAACTCGAAAGGCCCACAGCCTTTCAACCTAGTGCCCAACTAGCCCTAGAGCCTCCATGAAGCCCTCATGAATGATGGACCTTGGCCTTAGCCTTGGTCCCCTGGGCCTTGGGCACACCACCTGGATCACAATATGCACTATAAGGGGTAAACCTTACAGCAGGACAACCTACAGTTCGTGATTGATCAAAAAATTTTAATTTTAAATTTAACAATCAGATTGTAAATTAGATCAAATCTAAAAAATAATCTACGCATATATAAATAATCAAGTAATAAATAACCTAGGCTCTGATACCAATTAAAAGAACCAGATCTAGGGTTTCAGGATTAGATCTTGAAACCTTTTCAAGATTAGGCAGCGGAAGACTAAAATAAATCAAAATTTATCTTATAAAATTAAAAAATTTCTAGATCTAAGATTCTATTACATGATTATTATATGATATTAAATTAAAAATTAAAATATAAAGAACAAGAACTACATGTTGATCATATCAACATGTTTCTATACTACATCTAATGTATGTAAAATATGATAGATCAGATCTATTACCTTGCAAGTTAGACATTCTAACTTTGTTGATCTGAGCTTGAAGATGATGTTATGAGCCACATATGTGTCTAGCCTCTATGAGTCATTTACACGAGCCTACGAATCATGATCAGAAGTCCTGGTCCAGAAAATCAGCACAGTATGCTAGTACTGTGCTGATCCTTCTTCGATGGTCGATCAGATGCCTCCTTCTTCTTGATTTGAACTCTTTCAAAGATGAGAAATAGGAGAAGGAGTTTTAGATATGAGATACTCCCAAAAAACTCCCAGATGGAGGAAGAGAAGAGGTGAACTCAGCAATCCTAGAAGAAGACCCTCTTCTTCTTCTCTTTGCTCTAATCCAGACACTTAGTCTTGTATCTATTATATCTCCAAGCTCCAACACTCTTTCTCCCTGATTTTCACATGCCCCAAAGGTTTCTCAATAGTTTGTAATCTACAAAAATCTCAAGAAGGAATTCATCATAAATAATGAGATATGAAGAATCCTTGTCTAGGTCAAATACTTAGTCAAGAAAAATTCAAATAGGGCAAGACAAGGGGTGCCCAACTAATGGGCACCCCCTTTTTCTTTTTCTATCATGGACCACTAGCAAATAAAAGTCACAAAAATTTCAAAAAAAAATTGGGTAAAATCAGTGCCATAAGGAAAGAGTTTTAGTTTCCTATAATTCTATCTCATAGAATTTGAAATCCAAACTAATTCCTACTCTGACTTGGTCCACAACCACATTTCATGTAAGAGAGAGAGTAAAAAGCTTTGGGTGTGCATGAAGGCCTGAGAGAGAAGGTTTTGTCACACAAAATAAGAGAGAGTGGGCGTGGGGGGCTAACGTGGCGCAAGGTGGAATCCTTGTCTTACTAGGATTCAATCTATGACTTGTTCAAATTTGATTTCTCAAACCAAATCAAACTAAAACCAAATCAACCTAATTAAAATAGATCTTGATCCAATTAAGAACTTAATTTAATCAAATTAAATTAGATTTAATTTTTTAATCAAATTAGAAATTAGGTTGACCCAAGTCCTAATTGAACTAGGGCTAGTTTTTTCTTGCACTTGACTTATCCAATAAACCAATTGGACTTGATCCAATCAAGCTCAAATCAAATATAATTAAATCATATTCAATTAGACTTAATCTCAGCCCATTTTCTTAATTAAATTAAGCTAATTAGTAATCGAATTGCTAATCGATCCTCCTGCAACACTTGCACTAGGTTAAATGTCAATCGTATTGATCGTTTAATCCTAGAATGATTCTTAATCATTGATCAACCATCCGATCAGATCTTGAACTCTAATGTGTGTGATCTCATAGGTCTGAACCTAAGTCGATATCATAGGAATAAATTTTTGTACCAATCGAAGTGACCATCTAGCAATGGTACCCGACAGTCGGATAGGTCGAATGTGTAAAACAACATCCTTAGAACCCATGCGGATATAGTTTTCATATAATTCATCCCCTTGATCAACATGCTCATAGGACACCTCAAAGTTCCACTGTCAACTCTGATCAGGTTGTCCACATTGTATTTCAAAATATCAAATCCATCTGATGGATTATCCTGACCAAGGTTTTGCTAAATTGAAATACAGTGACTCATTCTTCTCCAACTCTTGGAGTGGTCAATCCCATCTGCACATTGAAAAATCTAAAAAATCTGACCATATTCCTTTAGTTTCCACATTGAAAATTAATTTCACTGTGTAGGGGAGGTGGAATGCCAAGAGTTGGTGCCCCTTAGGAAATAATGTGGCGCCCCTTCATACCTTATATAAGAGGCACCCCATATGGCATAAACACTCATCCAAGAGTGGTTTAGGTGTGGGATTAGATAAGAAAAAGATAAAAAAATCTAAAGTAAAAAAGACAAAGAAAAGGGAGAGAAAAATAGAAAAGAAGGGAAGAGAAAAAGGAAAGCATATGATGCTTATCTTAAAATCAGATTGTTCATGTGTTGAATATATAATCTGATATTCATGTGGTGAGATCATTTGAGAAAAAGTTTTTAGAGTAATCTTAGTAGAGGTCTCAAAAGTATACAAGTGGTGGTGCAACCCATTCTTGCGAAAGACGATCAGCAGTGAGCTTGCGAAGAAGGCTGCAGCACTGCATCGAATTGGGACGGGCCCTGATCAATCCTGTGTGGATCACCATTGGAGGGCTTCTATTTTGGAGCCTTGTGGGGATCTTAAGATTACTAGTTCATGATCTTCATGATAGTATATAATTTTTATTTTCTTCTTATTATACATGCTTATTTAATTTGATTGCAATCATCAAGGTGTTCCTAGTGTTAGAATTTAGGATTTGAAGCATGCATATGTATTTCAAAAACTTAATTTTCTAAACACCACAGCAGAGATTAAGATTAAAATACTTTTAATCTAAATTTTGTATGCATAAAAATATAAAATCATATGAATCTATTTTATATGCTGAAATTGATATATGCTGAAATTCAGATTGTGATCAAATCACATACCTATTTCGCAATCCCTTTCTTCAAAATTGGATCTGAAAGAGATGAGGCTCTCTGATAGCCACATAAATATTCAGTCTCTATGAGTATCTACTCAGAATCAGTCTGGAGCAATCCTCTATAATTTGAATTTTGATTCTCCAAAATTCAGCCTGCTGAATCTAAATAAAGCCTGGATCGCGATCAATACTTGATCTTTCTCCTTGATCTTCTTTTTTTTCTCTTCTCTAGAGTTTCTCCTTGCTATGTGCTGCTACCAGATGCTAGAAACCAGCAAAAAAATGACATCCAAACTTTTTTAGGCATAAAATTCCTTGGGATGCGTGTCCCAAGGAAGAGGTGTATAGAACACCCAAGAGAAGAGAAAGGGAGAGGAGGAGAGGGCATGGGGAGAGAGCCTTAGGGTGTGAGGGGCTGCTGGATTTTGATGCTCTAGGGATCTTAGGGGAGGTCCCTTTAAATAGGCATAAGGATTGAATCCTATTCAATCTTATAATATAAGTCCTACTTGCATTAGGATTCCTATTAACTTAAGTTATCCAACTTACATTAGGAAGCCCATTAAGCGCCAACTATTGAAGCCCTTGCATCCATAATTAGACACCCTCTTTTGCACCCAAGAGTCACCCTATATGAAAATCAAAGGCCCTCTAATTAATGGACGTATCCAAATTGATCAAATCAAAGTAGCGCCACATAATTACTATCAAAGAAATTCATAAGGAACTTACACCCTTAATTTATATGATCCATAACCTTAGACATCCAACAATTGGAGTCTCATAAATCTTATTCATGTAGGTTATTAGTAGATAAATAAGTTAGAATTATCTTATCAAATAAGTAATCCCAACAAAAAAAGAAATTGGATCCAACCATGTGCTAGCAAGGTTACCATGAACCCAATAGATTTCTCTAAATCCAATTGACACTTCATAAGCTCAATTTCTTATTCCAAGCCTAATCCCTTTGTTGTATGACTATATAGATTCAATTCTATCTGATAGTAAGATATACAATGATCTCTATCATCATATCATTGAAACTCTTTTCAATGGGTCGAAATAATTTCACTCTAACTCAATCATGGATTGTCGATCCAGAACAACCCTAGTGAGCTCTTACAATCTACCAGTGATACCTTGTAATATGTAGTGATAATTTAGTTGAACTGAAATAAACCTCTAGGTATAGTTAACGTGTGATTTAGTCCCTCTATCGTGAGTCCCGACTAGATGGCAGGTCATGGATAAATCATCAAACCTCAACATCAGTCATATGATAGATTCGATTAACTCAAGTCCAGATGTGACTTCTATGAAAACTCTTTTCCATCAATTATACTGCTGTGGCCACAAACTCTTGGACTTAGCCTTTCAAATCTCATAGGACTACTCCTCTCTATCAAGGTCGATAGATCCTATCTTGATGCGCACCCTGCTCCTACAGTGGACCAACTGTCGCCAACATCCACTACAAGGGCTCATTAAAAATCATGTTTATGTGTCAATCAAACTCCAGCAGCCTTACTATGAGTAGCAGTACCATCTCAAGTCAAAGGATCAATCACATAACTACCGCATCAAGACAATCACTGATGATTAAATAGAAATTCAAGTGATCTCTCATATGGTCACCCTCAGTGCTAGTTGTTCTCTAACAACCACCCACACTTGTCGCCCTGTGTCTCTACATAATAGATTAGAAACCTATCTATCCTGAAGGAAGCAATTTATATGTCAGTTTATTCAGATCTATCATTGCCCTCATGATGATCCTATGATCGAGAGCTTTTAGGAATTAAATACATGTCTCTAATTCTCAATATTTTGAGAATATATATCAAAACTAATTCTATGGATGATTCAAAGATACATTACACTTGAAGAACTTGCTCCTTTTATTGATCATATCAATATATTAAGTATAAAATTGTTCCCTAGATATATTACAATGTGTTAGCCATATTGACTTCTAGAACATATATCTAACAATCTTCTACTTGGACTAAAGCTAATTGGCCATAAATCTAAGTCCCATCTTTTCAAGGTGGATTTTTATTTTTGGGTTGGCTCAACTACTTAGTCAGCGGGTCTGCTATATTTTTCATGGAGTCAACTCTTTGTATCTCGACATGAGGTAGTCGTATATATCGGTGCTCTAGGTGTTTGGACTTCTGGTGAGACCTTGGCTCCTTAGCAAAGGCTATGGTGCCATTATCTTTGCAGTACTGTGTCATAGCATGACATCCAGTTCTACACCTAATATTAAAATTAGAATTTATCTTTCACATCTATAGCACACTCAGCCTTCATTGATCGATTATTCTGAACCCTTTTAGTAAATCAAACAAGAATACACCCTCGAATCGCAACTCAAAATCACCTCCAAAGATCATGAATAGATCCTTAGTCTTTCTTAAGTACTTAAAGATGTTCTTCATAGTTATCCTATGCTCCTCACCTAGATTTGACTAATACATGCTCGTGACACTCATTGCAAAGATAATATCAGGTCGAGTACATAGCATGACATACATGAGACTTCCTATTGTCGAAACATAAGGAATCCTACTCATGCACTGAATCTCCTCAGATGTGGTCAGACAGATCATCTTGGAGAGATGAATACCATGCCTAAGAGGTAAAAGACCTCTCTTGAAGTTTTTCATGCTGAACCTCTTCAGCACCTTCTCTATGTACAGCTTTTGTGACAGGCCAAGCATCCATTTAGATCTATCCCTATAGACTTTTATTTCGAGAATATAGGATGCTTTCCCTAGGTCTTTCATGGAGAATTCCTTGGACAGTCATCTTTTGACTGTGGTCAGCATGGGAATATCATTCCCAATAAGAAGAATATCATCCACGTATAGTATGAGGAAGGTGATTGTACTCTCATCGACTCTCTTGTATATACAAGGTTTTTCTTCATTTTTAATGAAATCAAATGATTTGATTGCCTCATCAAAATGATGGTTCCAACCTGAGAAGTCTGCTTTAATCCATATATGGACCTTTACAGCTTGCAGACTCTATGATCACCCTCATCGGATGTAAAATTCATAGGCTGTTCCATATAAATATCTTCCTCAAGATATCCATTCAGGAAGACAGTTTTCGCATCCATCTATCAGATTTCATAATCATAGTAAGCTACAATAGCAAGCTAAGTGTGGATGGATTCAGCATGGCTATGGATGAGAAAGTTTTCTGATAGTCAATGCCCTCATGCTGACTATAACCTTTAGCTACAAGCCTAGCTTTATAGGTATCTATCTTACCATTGGCACCTATCTTTTTTTGTATATCTATTTACATCCAATAGGTACAATACTTTCATATGGATCCATTAAAGTCCAGACTTGATTCGAGTGTATCGAGTCAATTTCTGACTCATAGCATCTAACCATTTCTCAGAATCGATGTCAGATATTGCCTCATCAAAGGTATTGGAATCATCCCATGACCCCTATCTCTCATAAGAAATATTTTTTTACTTTCTCCGTAAGCATACCTATGTACCTTTCAGGAGGTTGGGAGATCCTGCTAGATCTACGAGGTAGCAGAGGAACATCAACTACTGGCTCATGGACTACAGGTTCTTGAGGATCTATAGCTCTAGACTCTTTAGAGATCTTCTCTTCGAGTTCCACTAACCTCCCACTACCATCATCCTAGATAAATTATTTTTTCAGGAACACGGCATTTCGAATCACAATCACATTATGGTCTTATGAAAAGTAGTAGTATCTCATAGATTCTTTTAGGTACCCTATAAAGCGAGCTATAATAGATCTATCTTCCAATCTTTTTATCATCTATCTTTTGACATAGGTCGGACATCTCCAAAATCTTAAGATAACCTAAACTTAGCTTCTTACCGAACTATGTCTCATACAGTGTGGTAGGAACGGACTTTGATGGAACCCTATTCAATAAGTGAATTGCAGTTAACAAGGCATGTCCCTAAGAAAATAAGGGTAGATCAGTGAAGCTCATCATAAATCGAACCATATCCAATAGAGTCATATTCCTTCTTTCGGATACCCCATTGAGCTGAGGTGTTCCAGGAGGGATCCACTGAGAGACTATGCTGTTGTCCTTAAGATATTCCAAAAATTTTCGACTAAGGTATTCATCTCCTCGATCAGATCGAAGAACCTTAATGGGCTTGCCTATCTACTTTTCTACTTTATGCCTAAATTTTTTGAGCTTTTCAAAGGCCTCAGACTTGTGTTTTATTAGATACACATACTCATACCTAGACAAATCATCAGTAAAGATAATGAAGTAGGTATAATCACCTTTGACCTGCACATCAAATGGCCCACACACATCGGTGTATACCAGGGCAAGTAGCTCTGTGGCCCTTTTCCCATATCCTACAAAGGGCAACTTGGCCATCTTTCCTCGAAGGCAGGATTCGCAAGCTGGATATGGCTTTGGGTTAAGAGAGCCAAGGATCCCATCCTTCTCCAGTATGTTTATCCTGTCCTCTTTAATATGACCTAGTTTATGGTGCCACAAGTACTTCTAGTTAATTTTATCTCTAGGACTCTTTTGGCCTATAGTACTTACTATTTGCTCATTTAGATTCACATTCACATCAACATGTAAGTGATAAAGATTGTCAATTAAAAGACCTCGTGCAACCAATTTATTTCATAAATAAATGGAATAAAAATTTTTATTGAAACTAATTTTGAAACCTTCCTGTGCTAGCACAGATACAGAAATTAAATTCGACTAGCTACGGGAACATAATAACAGTCTTTTAAATCTAATCTAACACCAGACAGTAATCGAAGAGGGTAAGTACCAATGACCTCTGTAGCAATCTTTGCTCCATTACTGACCCGAAGGATCATGTCATCTTCTCTCAACCTTCTACTTTCTATCAGACCCTGCATTGAGGTACATATATAAGCACTCGAGCCAGAGTCCAATACCCAACTAGAAGTAGAAGAAACTATAAGGTTAGATTCAATTACGAGCATACCTTCAGAAGATTTATCATTCTTTTTGGACTTCAGACTCTCCAGATATTTCGAACAGTTCCTCCTCCAGTGGTCTTCAGCATGACAGTGGAAATACTTTCCCTTTACCTCAGCCACCTTTGGACCATCCTTCTTTGGCTTGCTCTCTCCCTTCTGCTTCTTTGCGAATTTAGCTTTCTTCCTTCCAATAGGCTTTCTCTTGGAAGAAGAAGTCTGCTCCAAAGCAAGAATAGTACCTCTTGAACTCTTCAAGGTACCCTTTATTGTGACCAATATGTTGACAAGTTCGAGAATAGTACAATCAAATTTGTTCATATGAAAATTCATGATAAATTGACTATATAAACTAGTAAGAGATTGAAGGATTGGATCTATCTGTAGTTCCTTTTGCATATCAAGCCCAAGCTTTCCTAGCTCCTCAATATTCTTGATCACTATCATACAGTGCTCATGGACAGACTGCCCACGTACATCTTTAGGTTAAAGAGTCTTTTGGATACTTCGAAGCATGCAGTATAGCTTTGCTCACCATATAACTCTTGCAAATGAGTGATCATAGCTCGGACAGTGGGCATATGCTCGTGCTGACTTTGTAACTCGTTTGACATGGACGCTAGCACATAACACTTGACCTGATTGTCTTCATCCATCCACTTCTCAAAAGTAGCTCTCTGCTCAGCAATAAGATGGTTTGATAATACAATGGGATCTTGATTGAGAACATGGCTTAATTTTTCTGAGGTCAGGATAATCCTGAGATTTTTGAGCTAGTCTTTGTAATTATTATCAATCAAACGATTGGTTTCAAGGATGCGAGCTAGAGAGTTTGAGGCTGACATGATGGTTTAATTGTGAGAGTACAAATTCAAGTTAGACTCTTATACTTAATATTTTAATTTGCTTATAGAGACTTTAAGATACAAATAATGACTCCCACTAATTTTTTGGATCCTTCCACTCCTGTGAAAGGAAATAAAAATCCTAACACGATAAAGAATTTCTAGTGGGTGCTGCAGTTCCATCGATGATATGCACCTAACCTAATAATTATTGGTAACATGCACACTAATGCGTAGGTAACTCCTTGTCCAGATGCTTCACTAAGCATGTTATAGCAACTTGGTCTCTAAGTCATGTGGGCTCACCTAACAGTTATTGCCCACACTTCTAAGTTAAGCCTGACCCACCATTCACAAGCAGGTGCAAAGCTATCATTGGATCTCTTACCTAAAGTTATTGGGCCCAACCTCATCCTTATCCTGGAGTAACTCTTTGCTAATAGAGTGGTTGTGTGTTTTCGATGCAACTGAACTACTGTGACCAGTTGAGAACAATCAATATCAGTAACACACCCGCACATCTACGATGGTGGAAGACCTATGGACTTAATATTTATAGGGAGGTTTGAATTTAGATCTCATCTAATCAATCATCGTATGACCGATCTAAGTGGCATGGGCTAAACCAGATTGCTAAGCAACCTAATTCAAGTCTCAATCTTTCAAATTGGTCAGATAAGTGGAGATCGATGGGGGTCCCCCTGTTGCTTTTCTAAGATATCAATAGATTAGCCAGATCAGCTAACAGAGCCAATTAAATAACCACATTTCATTAACTTATCTTAGGCACTAATAGATCGATTGAACATAAATAGTTAGCTCAAGCAAATCAGGCTCAAACTAATGAGCCAAATTATATCCTTAAGTTGATCGATTCTACATATGAGATTCAGTCGATTTGATCAATAATAATTGTATGATGATTAACTTAATTAATTTGACTCTTATCAATACTTGACTTGGTTTGATCAATTACTTAATCGAATTAGACCTATATGACTCAAATCAAAAACCTTAAATGCAATCCTATTACATGACCTAATTTATGATTTTTCCATGATAAAAATCCTCATGCACAAATACAAATTTTAGATTCTAAAATCATATTTCAGAATTAAATTTATTACATGAAAGAAAATTTTAGAATATGAAAATAATTTTTAAATTTTAGTGTTGGGCAAAAAATACCCTCGGTCGAAGTTCTTGGCGGGGTCGACCCTCGCGAGTCTCTTCCATTTTTTGACAACTGTTGGTGAACCCCCGCCACTTCGCCCGGACTCCTACGGGAGTCGGGCTCCATCCATAATTTTTGCAGCGAGGAAGACTTCGCCCGGACTCCTACGGGAGCCGGGCTCCGTCCGCAATTTCTACAGCAAGGAAGACTTCGCCCGGACTCCTACGGGAGCTGGGCTCCGTCTGCGATTTCGACAGCAAGGAAGACTTCGCCCGGACTCCTACGGGAGCCGGGCTCCGTCCATAATTTCTGCGGCAAGGAAGACTTCGCCCGGACTCCTACGGGAGCCGGGCTCCATCCATAATTTCTGCAGCAAGGAAGACTTTGCCCGGACTCCTACGGGAGCCAGGCTCTGTCCGCGATTTCGGCAGCAAGGAAGACTTTGCCCGGACTCCTACGAGAGCCAGGCTCCATCCGCGATTTCTGCAGCAAGGAAGACTCCGCCCGGACTCCTACGGGAGCCGAGCTCCGTCCGCGATTTTGACAGCAAGGAAGACTTCGCCCGGACTCCTACGGGAGCCGGGCTCTGTCCGCGATTTCGACAGCAAGGAAGACTCCGCCCGGACTCCTATAGGAGTCGGGCTCCGTCCGCGATTTCTGCAGCAAGGAAGACTTCGCCCGGACTCCTATGGGAGCTGGGCTCCGTCCACAACTTTTGCCGCTGGTAACCCTCGTCCAAACCCCTACAGGAGCCAGACTTCATTTTTGATTTCAATTGCAGGAAGTCTCCGCCCGGACTCCTACGGGAGCCGAACTCCGCCTACGACCCCCAACTTCAAGAAGACCTCGTCCAAACTCCTACGGGTGCCGGGCCTCGCTACCGACTCCAACCGAACTTCGGCCAACAAGTCTGGATCCCCTGACAAGCCACAGTAACGGACACCACTGCTCCACTCTCTGCGGCAGACCCTGCGTAGCCCCATTACTTTTTGACAGGCCGTATTAACGGCCATGACCCTGCTCCACTCCCTGCGGCGGATTCTGTGCGAGTCCCCCACTCCCTGACGAGTCACGACAGCGGACGCCGCTCCAGTCCCCGTAACTGATTCCACATGGTGAGCCACGGCGATAGCCACGATCCCACTCCACTACCCTTCGCAATAAATTCCTCCTAACTCTGGACGGCCCACTACCAGACAGTTAAAGGTGTCGCTATCAATCTGTTGCCCCCTCCATCTATAAAAGGAAAACCCCAAATACGTTATTCTATAAGCTCTCGTTTTTACCTAAAAACTCTGCTAAATTTTTCGTTCGAGCACTCCATTCTTGTTGAGGCAGAGAACTGATTTGAGCATCGGAGGGTCTTGCCGGAGCAACCCTACCTCCGATTTAGACTTCTTTTGCAGGTCCCGGCGGCGACCGCGACTCCCTCATCTCCAGCTTCTCTGGCGCAAGCGGATTTTTGCACCAACAGGATTGGCGCTAGAGGAAGGGTGGCTGTGTCTTCGCAGCGTCCTTGTTCTTAAAGGAGCGCTTAACGGGACCGCCTCCGGTCATCTTCTCCGGCACCCACTCCTCCTTTCTCCACTTGGTCCTTGCTCGATGCCTCCCCGCAGGGCGTCCACGCGACGGTCCACGGCCTCAGCGGCCAGGTCTCAGGCTTCGGCCTCCCCTCCTGTTTCTCAACCTCCTCCTCCTCCGACGACGGCAGTCAGCGCGGAGCAGTTTGACCTGCTGGCGCAGCAGGTCAGAGGCCTCACAAAAGCTGTGCAGGCTATGCAGCAGCAGCAGCCGCAGGCATCAATATGCCTGGAAAGGGTGTCTCCGGAACACCAGAACCCGACGGCAGGGTGGGCCACTTGGGCCAGCCATCCCGTCCTCCCTGGGAAAGCGAACCCGAGGGTGGAGAGCCCTCAATCGGACCACGACTCCACCCCTGGAAGATTCTTGCCTCCATTCTACCAGAGGACCCTCGAGACTCGAAGTCGGGAGGATTTCCTGGACCGGAGACTCCAAGAGATGAACCGACAGATCGAAGAACTCTGCCATGCTCCCCCCACTTATGGTGAGGATATTTGTACTGACCCTCCCTTCTCTCAAATGATCATGCAGGAACCGATCCTGCCAAACTTCGAGCTCCCCCAGTTCGAAAGCTACGACGGGACTTCAGACCCGGTGGATCATCTGGAAGCCTTCCGGATGATGATGCTGCTTCACGACGCTCCCGACGCCATTCTATGCCGGGCCTTCCCATCCACCTTGAAGGGAGCGGCAAGAAACTGGTACTCGGCTCTAAAACTGGGTACCATCTTTTCCTTCGATCAAATGAGCCACCAATTTGTGGCCCATTTTGTCAGCAGCCGGCGCCCCCGGAAGGGTTCAGAGTCCCTCATCAACATCAAGCAGAGGGAAGGGGAGTCCATTCGGGCCTACATCAATCGTTTCAATGTCACGGCGTTAGAGGTCCGAAATTTAGACCAATCAGTCGCAATGGCCGCTCTGAAGGGCGGCCTTCAAAAGAATGACCTTTTATTTTCCCTGGAGAAGAAGTACCCCAGGGATTTTGCTGATTTGTTGGCTCGGGCTGAAGGATACGCCCGAGCGGAAGAAGCCTTCAAAATGAAGGATGAAGAGACAGCGAGGGAGCAGCAGGCGGGAGACTCGAGTAAGCCCGCAATCGAAAAAAGGCCAAGAGAAGCCCGTCCGCGTTCTCGATCCCCTCCTGGGTACAAGCGTGCCCATACTCCACCCCGGGTGCACAGGTAGAGAAGTCCGGATCGCAGGGTTCGGCGGGGTTCTCCACCGGGGAGATTCCGCAACTACGCCCCCCTCAACGCCTCGAAGGCCCAGGTACTGATGGAGGTCAGGGAGCAGCTCCCTAGGCCGGAGAGGATGCGCACACACCTCGGGAAGAGCAACCCCAACAAGTTCTGTCTCTACCACTGCGACCACGGCCACGACACGGAGGAATGCATCTAGCTCCGAGATGAGATCGAGGAGCTCATCCGGCAAGGTCGACTCGATAAGTTCATCCGACGCAGGCCTGAGGGTAGAGGAGATCGGCCAAGGGCCCTTCCCCAACCTGAACCGCCAAGAAGAGAGGAGCAACCCGGGGATCGGCCTCCCATCGGGACCATCGACTCCATCACCGGAGGGCCTAAAGGAGGAGCAGACCTCCCGCAACCGTGAAACTCGAAAAACCTGTAAATGTATCACTTACGATTTCACCTTGAATCTAAATTCCTTTCTACTTGACGTGCTCTTCCCATTTGGCATGGATTCGAGAGGCCTTACAGTGCCCTAACATGCCCCCACAGCCTTCTTAGGGATAGGAGGAGAACCTCGCCCTAACTTGAGCAAAGTCGAAGGCCCAATTCCATTTAGACCGGATGGGGGGAGAGGCCCTGCAACGCCCATATGAGCCCCCACAGCCCTGTTAGGGACAGGAGGAGAACCTCGCCCTAACTTGAGCAAAGTTGAAGGTCTGATTCCATTTAGACCGGATGGGGGGAGAGGTCCTGCAACGTCCATATGCGCCCCCACAGCCCTGTTAGGGACAGGAGGAGAACCTCGCCCTAACTTGAGCAAAGTCGAAGGCCTGATTCCATTTAGATCGGATGGGGGGAGAGGCCCTGCAATACCCATATGCGCCCCCACAGCCTTGTTAGGGACAGGAGGAGAACCTCACCCTAACTTGAGCAAAGTCAAAGGCCCAGTTTTATTTAGACCGGATGGGGGGAGAGGCCCTGCAATATCCATACCTACCCCCACAGCCCTATTAGAGACAGGAGGAGAACCTCGCCCTAACTTGAGCAAAGTCGAAGGCTCGATTCTATTTAGACCGGATGGTGGGAGAGGCCCTGCAACGCCCATATGCGCCCCCACAGCCCTGTTAGGGACAGGAGGAGAACCTCGCCCTAACTTGAGCAAAGTCGAAGGTCCGGTTCCATTTAGACCGGATGGGGGGAGAGGCCCTGCAACGCCCATATGCGCCCCCACAGCCCTGTTAGGGACAGGAGGAGAACCTCGCCCTAACTTGAGCAAAGTCGAAGGCTCGGTTCCATTTAGACCGGATGGAGGGAGAGGCCCTGCAACGCCCATATGCGCCCCCACAACCCTGTTAGGGATAGGAGGAGAACCTCACCCTAACTTGAGCAAAGTCGAAGGCTCGGTTCCATTTAGACCGGATAGGGGGAGAGGCCCTGCAACGCCCATACCTGCCCCCACAGCCCTGTTAGGGACAGGAGGAGAACCTCGCCCTAACTTGAGCAAAGTCAAAGGTCCGGTTCTATTTAGACCGGATGGGGGGAGAGGCCCTGCAACGCCCATACATGCCCCCACAGCCCTGTTAGGGACAGGAGGAGAACCTCGCCCTAACTTGAGCAAAGTCGAAGGTCTGGTTCCATTTAGACCGGATGAGGGGAGAGGTCCTGCAACACCCATACATGCCCCCACAGCCCTGTTAAGGACAGGAGGAGAACCTCACCCTAGATTGAGCAAAGTCGAAGGCCTGGACTCCTTTGGGAGTCGAGCTCCGTCCGTAACTTCTACCGCAAGGAGGACTTCGTCCGGACTCCTACGGGAGCCGGACTTCGCACCTTACTTTAATTGCAGGAAGACTCCGTCAGGACTCCTACGGGAGCCAGGCTCCGTCCGCGACTCCAATCACAGGGAGGATTCCGTCCGGACTCCTATGGGAGCCGGGCTTCGTCACCAACTTCAACTGCTGGTGATCTTCGTCCAGACTCCCACGAGAGCCGAACTTCGCCCTGACTTCGCCTACAGGAGCCGAACTCCTGTAGCCTCGCTGAGAGCGAAGAAAAATTCCAAGCGAAAAGAAAAAGGAAGGCGATGGACCACATCAGCGATGATTGGAAAACAAATAGCGTCCAAGGTGCAGAGAACCCTGTCACAGCAAGGATTGGGGCTCCCATCAGGAGTCCCAGCTTTCAAGGAAGCTTTCGACGCAAAATAGAACAACTTCCTCAGGGTGACAGAAGCTCGAACCTTCGAGCTCAAGCCCCGAGGGGGGACACCAAGCCCGAATGGCCCCGGGCGAGCCTGCAGCCACTGACGGAAAAGATGGGTTGATATGATGGCAACCGGGTACCTTCGAACGACGTAAAAGTCGAAGAGGAGCTCGGCAAGCGACAATTCAACGTGAATAAAAGGGCCACCGATGACCTTAGGATGACATCAAAAAAAAAAAAAAAAAAGAAAAGAAAGAAAAAAAAGAGGAAGAAAGAAGAAAGAAGAAGAAGGAAGTCCGACAGACAACAATTCGATGCGAGGTGCAGATGAGGTAACAAAATCTCCTTTTTCCACTAACAAGATGTACGTTACAAGACCCGGAGGATCAGAAAAGAATACATTATTACAAGGCTTGAGAACACGGCTTGGAAAGGACACACCGGAGGCCGCTTCAAGCTGCAAACTTCTCTTCCCATTTCTGTCCTTCCCAGCCGCATTTTCTAGTGCGTGTAGCAGGCCTATCGGCTCTCGCCCCACCTTGTTTCGCCCCACCTTTGAAGTCCCAACCCCAGGGGGAAAAGGATGGGATAGATTCCAGGGGGCAGTAAGGGCAACGGCGGCGGCGACGAAGATCTGTTTCAAGAAGAACCGGAGTCACCTTGGAGGCAGCGATGGCGCCAGAGATATGCGCCATCACTGAATGCTCCGCGACAGCCGCCATCCAAAATGCTCCGGCTAGGTCAGCATGCGCTACTTCCACCACCCCCGCAACAAGCTTTACTGCCCCACCGTCGATGCCGACCGCTTCTGGTCCCTCGGCCCCGACGACATCAAGGATCCCGCCACAGCTCGTGGCGACAGCTCTGCCCTCCTGATCGGTTTCACCCCATCTTGCTACTCCGAAATTATCGGGCAAAACACCTTTACCGGCGGTCCCCGTTATTAAACCCCTGTTGTTGAATGAATTCTTCCTCGAGCCCCCTTTAAAATGACGGGGACCTTCAGCGGCCACTCGATGATCGGAGAACTCACGGACTGCTATTCTCCTCCTTGCCTTCCTCCAAGCCCTTGACATCCCCTTGAGGATGGCCTCCGGGGTGGAGGACATGGCGGGGAAACCCCTTAGAGAGGAATCGGGGAGCTGAAGACGACAAGGACCGACGCAGAGGATGCTCGGAGTTGGCAGGGATGCCGAGGGAGTGGCTGAGTAGCTAGGCTCTCAGACGGAAGAAAGGTGCCATCCTTTTGGTGGAGTAAAGCCCCGAGGGAAGGGCAGGGGGTTTAAATAGGCCACGAATCTCAGCGTAATTATGATGGCGGGCATCTCTGGACCAACCGGTGCTTGCCACGTGTCCCGTGTGTCCCACTCTCCGCTATCGAGGATTGACTGTTTGCAGATTTCCATGGCGTGACGCTTGGGATCACATCTCGGTGGGAGTTTCGAAAAGACTCTTCGGGTCGCCATAATCGAAAAAGGGGCTCTGGCATACGTGCATTAAATGCCGACATATCCGGGGACGGTTGTGTCCGGACGTCAGGGGGAGAACTTCGGCTGCAACGACTTCTCCGTACTTCCTTCATTCGAAATTCAAACTCGAAAGTAGGGGGACTGGTGTTGGGCATAAAATACCCTCGGCCGAAGTTCTTGGTGGGGTCGACCCTCGCGAGTCTCTTTCATTTTTCGACAACTGTTGGTGAACCCCCACCACTTCGCCCGGACTCCTACGGGAGCCGGGCTCCGTCCACAATTTCTGTAGCGAGGAAGACTTCGCCCGGACTCCTACGGGAGCTGGGCTCCATCCGCAATTTCTACAGCAAGGAAGACTTCGCTCGGACTCCTACGGGAGTCGGGCTCCATCCGTGATTTCGGCAGCAAGGAAGACTTCGCCCGGACTCCTACGGGAGCTGGGCTCCGTCCACAATTTCTACGGCAAGGAAGACTTCGCCCAGACTCCTACGGGAGCTGGGCTCCGTCCATAATTTCTGCAGCAAGGAAGACTTCGCTCGGACTCCTACGGGAGCCGGGCTCCATCCGCGATTTCGGCAGCAAGGAAGACTTCGCCCGGACTCCTACGGGAGCCAGGCTCCGTCCGCGATTTCTACAGCAAGGAAGACTCCACCCGGACTCCTACGGGAGCCGGGCTCCATCCGCGATTTCGGCAACAAGGAAGACTTTGCCCGAACTCCTACGGGAGCCGGGCTCCGTCTGCGATTTCGGCAGCAAGGAAGACTTCGCCCGGACTCCTACGGGAGCCAGACTCCGTCCGCGATTTCTGTAGCAAGGAAGACTCCGCCCGGACTCCTATGGGAGCCAGGCTCCATCCACGATTTCTGCAGCAAGGAAGACTTCGCCCGGACTCCTACGGGAGCCAGGCTCTGTCCACAACTTATGCTGCTGGTAAGCCTCGTCCAAACCCCTACGGGAGTCGGACTTCATTTTTGATTTCAATTGCAGGAAGTCTCCGCCCGGACTCCTACGGGAGCCGAACTCTGCCTACGACCCCCAACTGCAAGAAGACCTCGTCCAAACTCCTATGGGTGCCGAGCCTCGCTACCGACTCCAACCGAACTTCGGCCAACAAGTCTAGATCCCCTGACAAGCCACAGTAACGGACACCACTGCTCCACTCTCTGTGGCGGATCATGCGTAGCCCCATTACTCCCTGACAGGTCGTATTAACGGCCATGACCCTGCTCCACTCCCTGCGGCGGATTCTGTGCGAGTCCCCCACTCCCTGACGAGTCACGACAGCGGACGCCGCTCCAGTCTCCATAACTGATTCCACGTGGTGAGCCACGGCGATAGCCACGATCCCACTCCACTACCCTCCGCAATAAATTTCTCCTGACTCTGGGCGGCCCACTACCAGACAGTTAAAGGCGTCGCTATCAATCTGTTGCCTCCTCCGTCTATAAAAGGGAAACCCCATATACGTTATTCTATAAGCTCTCATTTTTACCTAAAAACTCTGCTAAATTCTCCGTTCGAGCACTCCATTCTTGTTGAGGCAGAGAACTGACTTGAGCATCGGAGGGTCTTGCCGGAGCAACCCCACCTCCGGTTTAGACTTCTTTTGCAGGTCCCGACGGCGACCGCGACTCCCTCATCTCCAGCTTCTCCGGCGCAAGTGAATTTTTGCACCAACATTTAGCATACAAACATATATCATATATATGCATGTAAAATTAGATCTAAACAAAATTTCAGATCTTAGCATGATATCATATATCTCATATACTAATCATGGATCAGATTAAAAAAAAATTATGATCTAAAAATATAATCATATATTATATATATGTATCAAAATTTAGATCATACAAAAATTTCAGATTTTATGCATGCATCTATGTATCATATGAACATAGACTAGAACTCTTTCTGAATCAAAATTCAGATCTATACATGCAATAACATATCAACTATATATTTTAAAATTAAATCTAAAATTAAATTTTAGATTTGAAGATCCATCCATACATCTCATGTATTAAGAAAAAATTAATTTTGAAACCTTTTCAAAAACATGCATGTCAAAATTCAACATATGAAAATCTGTGGCTCTGATACCACTATTGGAATTTGGGGTTTGAAATATGCATATGTGTTTCACAAACTTAATTTTCTAAACATCGTAGTAAAGATTAAGATTAAAATACTTTTAATATAAATTTTGCATGCATAAAAATATAAAACCACATGAATCTATTTCATATGCTGAAATTGATATATGCTGAAATTTAGATTGTGATCAAATCACATACCTGTTTTGCAATCTCTTTCTTTAAAATTGGATCTAAAAGAGATGAGGCTCTTTGATAGCTACACAAATATTCATCCTCTATGAGTATCCACTCAAGATCAGTCTACAATAGCCCTCTATAATCTAAATTTTGATTCTCCAAAATTCAGCCTACTGAATCTAAATGAAGCCTGGATCGTGATCGACACTTGATTTTTCTCCTTGATCTTCTTCTTCTCCTCTTCTCTAGAGTTTCTCCTTTCTATGTGCTGCTACCAGATGCTAGAAACCGGCAAAAAAGAAGCAACCCAAACTCCTTTGGACATGAAACTCCATAGGATGCGCGTCCCAAGGAAGGGATGCATAGAACACCCAAGAGAAGAGAAAGGGAGAGGAAGAGAGGGCATGGGGAGAGCCTTTGGGTGTGAGGGGCTGCTGGATTTTGTTGCTCTAGGGACCTTAGGAGAGGTCCTACTTGCATTAGGCACCAACTATTGGAGCCCTTGCACCCATAATTAGATACCCTCTTTTGCACCCAAGAGTCATCCCATATAAAAATTAAAGGCCCTCTAATTAATGGACACACCCAAATTGATCAAATCAAAGTGGCACCCCATAATAACTATTAAGGAGATTCATAAGGAACTTGCACCCTTAATTTATATGATCCATAACCTTGGATACCTAATAATTAGAGTCTCATGAATCTTATTCATATAGATTATTAGCAGATAATTAAATTAAAATTATCTTATTAAATAAGTAATTCTAATGGAATGAGAAATTGGATCCAACCATATGCTTGTAAAGTTACCATGAATACAATGGGTTTCTCTAAACCCAATTGACACTTCACAAGCTCAATTTCTTATTCCAGGCCTAATCTTTTTATTGTGTGACCTCATAGATTTAATTCTATCTGTTAGTAAGATATACAATGATCCCTATCATCATATCATTGAAATTCTTTTCAATGGATCGGAATAATTCCACTCTAACTCAATTAAGGATTGTCGATCTGGAACAATCCTAGTGAGCTCTCACAATCCACCAGTGACACCTAGCAGTATGTAGTGACAATCCAATGAACTAAAATAAATCTCTAGATGTAGTTAACGTGTGATTCAGTCTCTCTACTATGAGTCCCGACTAGATGATAGGTCATGGATAAATCATCAAACCTCAACATCAGTCATATGATATATTCGATTAGCTCTAGTCCAAATATGACTTCTATGAAAATTTTTTTTCATCAATCATATTGTTGTGGCTACAGACTCTTAGCCTCTCAAATTTTATAGGACTACTTCTCTCTATCAAGGTCGATAGATCCTATCTTGATGCACATCCCACTCCTATAGTGGATCAACTGTCACCAACATCTACTACAAGGACTCATTGAGATCCATGTTTATATGTCAATCAAACTCCAATAGCCTCACTATGAGTAATAGTACCATCTTAAGTCAAAAGATTAGTCACATAACTACAGCATCGAGACAATCACTAACAATTGAATAGAAATTTAAGTAATCTCTCATATGATCATGCTTAGTGCCAGTTGTTCTCTAACAACCAACCACACTTATCGTCCTGTGTCTCTACACAATAGATTAGAGACCCATCTATCTCAAAAAAAATAATTTATGCGTTAGTCTATCCAGATCTATCATTGTCCTCATGATGATCCTATGATCGGGAGCTCTTAGGAATTAAATACATATCTTTAATTCTCAACACTTTGAGAATATGTATCGAAACTAATTTCATGGATTATTCAAGGACACATTACACTTGAAGAACTTGCCCTTTTTATGGATCATATCAATATATTAATTATAAAATTATGCTTAGATATATTACAATGTGTCAGCCATATTGGATTCTAGGACATACATCTAACACCTAGGACTTTTGTGTTCCGGTAATCTAGTTTAAATGTTAAATTTATTTTTAATTATTGAATGCATATAAAAATTTTTAAAATTTATATTTCGCTATGTCACCGAAACCCAGCATCTATAAATTTTAAGTCAGATTCTCCATAACCAAATTGTTGGTCCTTAGTATTTCTCAAATACTTAAGGATGACCTTCCAGTGATTCTCATCCGCATCTTACAGGTATCCACTCACTATCCTAGTGAGTATACCATATCCAATCTCGTATATGGTGTTCATAATAGAATAAATTCTACTAATAAATACTCTATGTACGTTGGACTAGGATAACCCAAGCATCTTTTTAGATCTATCTTTATAGATCTTCATCCCTGGAATGATGAATGCTTTTTTCAAAGTCCTTTATAGAGAATAATAATAACAGTGAAACCTTTATTCTCTATAATGTAAGGAATATCATTCCTGATTAAAAAAAATTATTCATATACAAAATAAGAAATATACTCATAGAACTATTAACCCATTTATATTTGTAGGGTTCTTCTTCATTCTCAATGAAGCCATGCATTTTGATCATTTATCAAAATGCACATTCCAACTCTAAAATATTTTAGCATTGTCACAGGAGAAATTATCTCATTATGGCCAATACAATAATGTTGACAGTATCCTTAAGCAACCAAATGGGCTTTGTAGGTCTTCACCGTCTTGTCTGCACCCTCTGATTCTATTGAAGATCCACTTACACTTTATAGGTTTCACCCTTTCGAGTGGATCAATAAGTGTCCATACATCGTTGACCTTCACAGACTCCATTTTGGACTTTATAGCTCCAAGGCATTAATTAGAGTCGGACCTCTACATGGTATCCATGTAAGTGATCAAATCATTGTTGTTCTCATCGAGTTCAATAAGATCACTTTCAGACCAAGATACCGAAGTGTCTATCCGACAGATGCGGTACTCTACCGGATCTCCTTAATGATGCCTCTATAATGGATTTTGGATTTGATCTAATCAAATCTAATTCTATGGGTTTACTAGATTGTGTCAATTCTTCTATCTGTCAAACTTCATAAGTTTTACATTAAAGGCATCAATTCTTTCACCAAGGTACTCCTTTTTTCAAAAGAAATACCAAACAACTTTTGTTCTTTAGCAAGGTAGAAGTTATATTCTCTAAATTCTTTGGGGTTACCTTACAAAATAATACATATAGGATCGAGATCCAAGCAAATCGATCTATAAATGCTTGACATAAAATAACATTCCCAAATCTTAAGGTAAGAAAGTATTGACTTATGCCTAGTCTATATCTCATATGGAGTCTTTGTGACTGATTAGTTTGTAATCTAGCTCAGAACATAACAAGCAGTCTTAAGAGCATAACCTTAAAAGAAGACTGATAGACTTATAAACCCCATCATAGTTCGAACTATGTCTAACAAAGTCAATTCTAATAAAAGAGAATCTTAAATATCCACTGGAATGGCATTTTCCTCTTTGATCTAACCGAAGAGTTTCAATACTCTTTTCAGTTTATTTTTTAATCTTATTAAAAAATTATTTAAATATTTTAAATAATCTAAATTTATAACAAATATGTTCGTAGATTCAATACATTAGTTGTGTCAGATTCAGAACATCATTGGCTCATTCATTTTTTCAGCAAAAGATGACTTGATCATCTTACTGAGGAGATAGGGTTAAAAGGTTAACAATGATTTATAATTATTAACTTTGAGAATTATCTCTTGTTGATCCTATTCTTATTTATATGATCGAGCTTAAATTATCAAAGGTAGGTTTCTATGATATTATCTACTCTAAGAAGTTTGTTTGTTGTGTACAATATACTAATAGACTGTGACTATTCATAAATATTATTTTTTTAGTTGTCCATCATGATTTTGACATCATTCATAATGATATCATAAAAATTATTAGATAATAATAATAATCACTAAAATAATATTCTTAGAATTAAAAATAGATTCGAGAATTCCTAAAGCCATAACTAAAATATAACTTTTAGCTCCAACATTTAGAAATCTTTTGTTGTTTTCAAAATTTCTATCAATTTGAAGTCTTTGCAATAATTTGTATGGACTTTCGATATCCAATACTCAGGTAGTAGTGTCACAGATAGAGAAATCATAAGATATTATCATATAAGTACCTTGTTTAGCAACTCTTTACTGATTTCTATTTCTTAGCCTATTCAGGTCAAGGGACTCTGTCAGACTAGGTTAATCTTAGACTTTTTTATCAGTTCGGACTCATCAGCCCAAGCATGACTCTCTTGCACCTTTCTTTTCTTTTTTAAAGGATTGTTGCCCCATTGAAAATATATCTTCAGAGGTATAAATTTAAAGAATTTCTTTAATATTAGAAGGATTTTCTTTCACTGAGCATCATCAAATTTATAACTAAATTCGTATTCTTCGCTGCTCTCAAAAAATACCACATGGTGATTTCATCATTTGACCACTTCTGATAAGTGCCTTTGATAGCATCATGTGTCTTCGATGTAGAAACTTCAGCTGCTGGATCTATAATCATATATAGGATCCATTCGTGCTCTAGAACTATTTGCAACTTTCGATACTAACTATTGAATGGAGCAATAGACATCTAGCCATAACTGAAAGAAAAATATAAGATCTGTATATTTATGAATTGATTAAGCTTAAAGATTTGAATTTTATTCTAAAGGTTCTCCCACTATTTTAGTCAAATTGATAGCCTCTACCTCCAATCTGAAAAATTATCTTAATTCCTTAGTGGATACTAGAATCTACACAAACTGCACACAAGTCTGAATTTGGTCGGCTCACCCATGTATATCTATGGGTAGGTTCTTAACCAATTATTTTAGTAAATAATTTTTAGTAATCGATTCAGTCCCAGCTAACTTTTCAGTTGACTTTGGTCGTCTCTGCAAGCCCTGGTTAGGTCCAACCATTAATATGATTATACTCAAGAATCTAACTACCAAATGATTAGACCCAACTTTGACTGCCTAACCTGACCACTTGTTAAAGAGACTCGACTGAGTCATCATATTATGAATGATTATTCCAATAGAAGATTAGCACCAGGCCTTTGGGCCTCCAATGATCATTATACTAATGGATCTATTATCATCCAACTTAATAGGAGACTATGACTTAGTTATCATCATAACTATCTCATTTTAGAGATTTAATAATTTAAAAAATTTAATTTTATGAATTGAGAAAAGAAGAAATCTGAAAAATGTGTCCTAAAGTCAATCATCTAGGTTGTAGATGATTGTATTTCATATATGTATATAAATTATAAAATGATAAATATTATCTGACGAATTTATCATAAAGAATAATCTTCCTAAATAAAACTCATATGTTATGATGAAGTCCTTAGAGCTACTTCCAAAATGATAAAGAAAGATTTATCGTGTGGTTCTTAAATCTTGCTCATGATCAAATGATACAATTGTTACAAGGATAATAATTATATCGAGTGTAGGTCATTGTATACTATATTAGTTGGTCATCCTCTTAACCAAGATGTATAGTCATATGGATATGGCATACGGGTGATATATAGGAGTACATTTGATTGAGTGTGACCACTTCGAAGCACTCTGCTCTCAGTAATTATTCTGATGGGATATGGGTAAACTGTTCCTCTAATCTGAGGCTGTTTCGATGACTTATAAGCAACTCACTGTGTTTTGATATTGAATTATCTGAATTTTTAATTCGATGATGGAAGATTTTTGGGCACAATCAAGTACTTGTGAAGTTTGAGTGCGAGTTAAGATAGGATTGACTGCTCCAAGTAAAATTAGAGATGACACATCACTGTGTTTTAATTTAGCAAAATTTTAACCAAAGTAGTCCTAGTGAGGAGTCACAAAATTTTTAAGGTTGAGACACAATGTGGGCCACTCTTTCTGGGTTGATAATTTAACCCTTAGTCATCTTTGAGTATCAAATGTCAAAGGGATAAATTATACAGTAACTATATTCATATGGGTTCTAGAGTATTGTTGGGCATACATTCAGCCTATTCAGATGTTAGAAACCATTGCTAGATGATAACATCGATTAGTACAGAAATCATTCTTGTGCTGCCAACTTAGGTTCAAACCTATGAGATCACACACATAGAAGTACCTTTCTGATCAAATGGTTGATCGATGATTATGAATCGTTGAAAGATTTAATTATCAATGTGATTGATGATTAAACCTTTGTAAAGATTTAAAATAAATTATTTACTAATAATTAATAAATTGAAAGAATAATTAATTAACAATATGGTTGTTAATTGACTCAATTTGATTAAGCAATGGAGATTGGATCAGATCTAATTAAATTAGATTCAGTTAGGTTGGCTTTAGATTGATTGGATGCATTCTTATTGGATAACAGGACTTATTCCAATTAACTTTAAAGATGCAAATCAAATTTTAAGTTGAATAGAATTCAATTAGTTTTACATAGATTTTGATTGGATCAAATCCTATTGGATAATAGGCTTCATTGGAAGCCCTATTATCAAAAAACTTTTCTGATATCCATCAAGAATCAATCCCTGGATCAATGGAGTTTTAATCTAACTAATTTTCAATTGGATTGGGGCCTAATTGATTTTCTAATTGGGCTAAGATCTAATTAGTTAGTTTGTTTTAACTAATTCCTAAATTGGTTAAGATTGGATCCAAGAATTAGTTAGAGTTTGATCAAGTTTCATAAATCGTATTTAGAATAGGACTAAACCAACTAAACCACATCTATTTAAGTGATTCTCCACATCACATCTCTTCTTCACTGTGTAAAATCCCATGCCCAACCAAAGGAGCCACATCCTCCCCTCTCTTCCATGAAAAAAAAGGGGCGTCTCCTCTTTTGGTCGCCAAAAAGAAAGGAGGGGCGTCCAACTCTTGGATGCCCCATATCCCATGCGTCTAGGTTCCTTCTTAGCCCCTTTTGAAGGAATTTTGTGAGGCTTTTATTGCTGATTCTTGGGTATCAAAGAGAGGCTCCTTTGTTGGTTTTATAGCAGAAAATTAGAGAAGAAAGATTCTTCCTAACGAGAGAAAGAGAAGGAAGAAGAAGGGTCTTCTTTCTTATGCGCAGCCTTGGAGGAGCTTTTCTTTCAATTTTTTTTTTTATTTTTTTTAAGATAAAAATTAGATTGGATTTAATTTTAACATGAGAATTTAGATAAAAAATATCAAAAAAATTTGATTGGATGTTTGGGGCTTCCTAGAGTTCTAGATCAAGGAGAAAAAGAAAGAAGAAGAGAAAAGAACAGTTCTTTTCTTAGGTCTCTCTTTTTGATTTTTCTAAAATATTGAATCTATATAATTTTTAGCATATAAAATTAAATTAGATCTAATTTTTATCATAAAAAATTAAAAAAAAATTAAAGGCATGAAAGGAAGAGAGAAAGTTCTCTCTTGTGCGTGAAAAAATTAAGAAAAAAAAATTCTTCTCTTGATCTCTATTGTAGAGATCTGATGCATGGATCCGAAAAGAAAAAGAGAGAGTCTTCTTATTCTTCATCTTTTTCATGTTCTTCTTAGATCAGTCAAAGCATGGTGTCTTCACGAGCTAGTACTTCCGGAGAGATCGATCAGCATAAAGACTTTGTGTAGATATCCCTAGAGATCGGATATATGTGCGGCTGTCGAACAATATCAAGAACCAACTACTATGGATTTTGGATGTGG
This sequence comes from Elaeis guineensis, assembly GCF_000442705.2. Classification (NCBI taxonomy): domain Eukaryota; kingdom Viridiplantae; phylum Streptophyta; class Magnoliopsida; order Arecales; family Arecaceae; genus Elaeis; species Elaeis guineensis. The sequence continues at coordinate 88,594,310 of NC_026000.2, forward strand.
TGATCTTTTATTCATGCTCAGATATAAAGTTTTGAACTCAATTCATATTTAGATATGATCTAAATATAAATTTAATATGATCTAATTACATATAGAAATAATTTATACTTGCTGAATATTTGATTTCAGATTTACAAACATGCATATTAGTTCATGTCATAAATCCTGTATGGTAGTTTTAGATTTTATTTATGCATGCATTGTAGATTAAATTATTTAATCTATGTATGTTCTGCTATAAACTTTTTAAAAATGCATGCACAAAACCACCATAATTCTCTGTAAATGGTATCAGAGCAAAAGTTTATTATGACATGAAGATATATGCATGTAAAGTTGAAATCTAGATTTAGCAATGCATGAGATGTATTATGATCTGATTTTAGATATGATCTAATATAAAATCAAATCTAATATAATTTAGATTAGATCTAAATTTTTTGCATATATGATATGTGAATTAGATTAGATGTTCTGAGTAGCAAAGTACTCGAATTGAAAAATCACCAAGCCATTCGATCATAGGAGCAAGAGAGTGACATGACCCTCTCTTCTCATTCAATGGGGTGCTCTTACAGTTTGTAGGGGTACCACTGTGAGGTCCCATAAAGAAGAAAGCGAAAGGAGAAAACTTATTTTCTTGCAAAATCCTAGATCTTAAAATCGTAAGTGTTGTTGTATGTGATATAAGTTGTGAAGAAACTTGTTACATCTAATTTTGATTAATCAAAATTATTTTGATTTAAAATCATAAAAATTTAGATTTGATCTCAAAAATTTCATGATTTAATGTAAAAAATTTACATAAAAAATTATTTCAAAATCTTAACCATGTTGATGCAAAAATTTAATTAAGAATTAAGTGTTAAACTGAATAGATCTAGAATTGTGATTTAAGATCTAATGATGTTACATAAAATATTGAGTTCTGGTGGTGCAGCAGAAGGGTTAGATGCTTAAAATTTTTATTCAAAACACCCAATGCACCAAAAATCTCAATGCCTAGAAACCAGTGACTATAATAATCAAAGTATAATAAATATAAATTAGAATAAGAAGAATACCTATAGCGCTAATCCTAATTTTTATAAGATATTCAAGTGTCTGCCCTCCAATGGTGATCTACATGAAAACTGAACCAAGGACAGTACTCCTTCTTCACCTTGCTTCAAGAGTTCTAGCCACTAGAACTCGACTAGCCTCATACCAATCAGGTTTCTCCAAGAAACTGACTCCACCCTCTCAGAACCTCCTCTGAACTTCTGATCCTCCTTCTTTAAGACCCTCACAATCCTTGTTAGAACCAGATAAAACTTTGTATTAAATCCCAAAGCCTTGTCCTAAAACTAAGATAGGTTGTAAGAAAGAAAGGAGAGCAACAGAGACAAAACTGGAAACTCTTTTTGAATTGCCTCGGACACCCAGTGCCCCAGCCAATTTATAGCCACTAGAGGGATGTCAAAAGAGAGGGATGTGCCTCATCCAAGAGGCCTATCTGATCTGGTTATCAGAGATAAGAGTTCCTTCAAATAGAAGGACTCTTATCAATGATATGTCGATCAGCACCCTGCTCTGCGCGCATGATCAGAGAAGGGATGTTTTCACATCTCTTTTAAAATTAAAAAAATTTTCAAAAATCCATGTGGATAAACAATTCAAACTTAATTTCAGAACATATAATAAGTAGATAAAAATTTCCACAAATGGATGTGGTCTCACATCCTTTCACACGAAGTTTGACCACCGCATGTGCAGGCATAAGAAGGAACTTATGGCATGCATTTGGCATCCAGATAAGTCTGAAAAATTCCAAAAAAATTATCAAAAATATCTTTTCAAATGTGAAACATTATCACCAAAAATTATTTCATTTAGAAAGCATTTGATGAGGAGAAGGACTCTCCAAATCTTGGAGGGATGCAACACTTCTGCGTGCATGCGAGACTTCCTTCTTTTTTTCTCATTTTTCTTGGCCCCAAAAATTCTAGAAAAAATACATCTCATTCTTTGAGATGTGAACAAGAGGATGGAGGGTGATATGGGCTACCACACATATCTTAATTCCATTCCAGAAGGACTCTTTTCTTCTGCCCATGCCAACACTTGTACACAGAACCTATTTTGCTCCAAGAGTCTTTGACAACTTGGACTCTTCACAATTGGTGTTAAAATGGGATGTGGCACCCCAATTTAGATTGCTACCAGGTGGCACAACCTCACCCAAATATTGACTAAATTGGGCTAGCTAATTAGCAAGGGATGAGATCAAATTGATCTCCAAAGGAGCAAGGGTTCCACACATGCTAGCATGCTTACCAGAACCCTAATTGAATCCAAACTTTTAATCAACCTTTTTCAAAAGAGTTCTTGGCTAATTTTTATATGTGTGTAACCCATTGGGTTCCACATCTAGCCAGTAGTAGGTCCAAATATAAGTTGATCAAATTTTATTAGATTTCAATCTAATCAATTTAGGTCCAATCGAGCTAATTCAAGCTCAACAATTAGAATCATTTCTAATTGATGATCGAATTAAACTCTTTAATTCGATCAAAAATCTAAAAGTCAAGATTGATATCTAGTAATATATCATGACTATCCAGAAGATTTAGAATTTGATAAAAATACTAAATATATCTTTTAGTGGTAAGTTACCGTGCAATTCAATCCTTCGATCATCTTTGCACCCTGAATATATTCATGAGTATGGAATCTTGTCAAACTCAAACACATATTCATATCAATTCTTAATTAACCAATGATGACTTTGATAAAGAAGTATTAAAAATTCTTTCTAATCTCCTTCCTGCTTTTGATCAAAAGACTTTTCTCAAGTCATCTAGGATTGAGAATACACAGGATGCGATCTCCTCTTACTAAGAATGATCGATTCCATGTTGACCTACTCACAACCTCCATACACACTCCACAATTTCTAGAACACCTCGTACATATCTTAATGCCATGCCTGGGTATGAACCAAAATATGGGTTCATGTGCACAAGATTTCATGGTGGTCTCAGGTCTAAGGATCACTTACACAACTCCCACTTAGAGAACCATCTTTAACATGTAAGTAAAGCTTCCATAAGATGTTCTCTTTCATCGAGTCAATTCAATGGACTCATTTCTCAAATAAGCACCCACATTCTTGTATTAGTGTCCCACATAAATGGCTAGTGAGATCTGCCACCCTCTCCATCGAGCATACATAGGATGTGCCAGTCTATCTAAAATATTGATCCCCGACTCAATGCTCCTACGATCAGAAATATTTAAGATTAGAATTTTAGATCTCACTAGCATGACTCATTCATGTCTCCTAAAATCATTATTCTAATCTTTGACATTCATCATAATCTTAGACATAATAAAATGTAGCTAATATGATGAATCAATGCCTCAAATAATAAATATCATTTCATGAGTTGAAAAATTATAAAAAAAAATCACATCGCAACACACTTACGATTGGCTTATAGGGTACTCTTCTTTCAATCTTCCACTTGCTCTAAATCCAATCGCCTTTGTATCTCATACAATCAAGATGGTGATCATATAGCTGCGATGGTATGACTTTAGTGAATACGTCTGCTATATTGTTCTTTCTGTCTACTCATTCAAGGATAACGTCTTGTCTCTAACGAGATAGAAGCATCTGAGGATGTGCTTGGATCTATAATGAGACCTAGATTTCTTAGCTTGAATAATGGTCCCAGTGTTATCACAATAGAGTGACATCGGTCTTTCATTCTTAGGAATGACTCCTAAATCCATGATGAATTTCTTCATCCAGACAGCTTCCTTAATGACTTTACTAGCAGCGATGTACTTTGCCTCAGTAATTGAGTCAGATACTATCTGCTACTTGAAACTATTCTAACTCACTGCCCCATCATTTAGGATAAATATATACCCTGATATCGACTTGCTATCATCCATTTTCCTATGATCCTCCCTTGGATCAACTTGAAATCTGATAGCTATGCCCAAAGCATAAGCTACATCAGGCCTGGTACATAGCATGGCATACATAATTGATCCCATAGTTAAAGCATAAGAGATTTCATTCATCCTCTTTCTCCCTCTAGTATCTTGGGACACATTTTGTTAGAGAGATGTATACCATGTCTTGTAGGCAAGTAACCTCTCTTACTTGCCTCAATATTAAACCTCTTTAATATGAGACCTATGTACTATGACAAAAATAAGCCTAACATCCTTTTAGATCTATCTCTATAGATCTTTATACCCAGTATATAGGATGCTTCATCCAAATCTTTCATGAAAAACTTATTCGATATCCAAGTCTTGATCGATTGCATTATTGGGATATCATTCTCAATAAGCAGTATATATCATCGACATACAGAACTAAGAAGATAACAGCACTCTCACTTGTCTTCTTATACACACATGGTTCATCCTTATTTTTGATAAAATCAAACTCTTTGACTATTATATTAAATCGAATGTGCCAACTCCTCAAAGTCTGCTTTAATCCATAGATAGATCTTATTAGCTTGCATACTTGATTTGCCCTCCCACTTGAGATAAATTTCTCTAACTAAGTCACATAGACCTCTTCCTCTAGATTACCATTGACAAAAATGGTCTTGACATCTATCTGTCAGATCTTATAGTCATAGTATGCCACTATAGCAAGCAAAATTCGGATGGACTTGAGCATAGCCACTGGTAAGAAGGTTTCATCATAGTCAATTCTTTAGCTTTGACTAAAATCCTTTACCACCAACCTAGCTTTATAAATTTTTACTTGGCCATCTGCTCCGATCTTCTTCTTTAAGATCCACTTGCACCCTATTAGGATCACACCTTTAGGTGCATCAACCAAGGTCCACACTTGGTTGATATACATCGAGTCCATCTCAGATTTTATGGCTTTCAGCCATCTGTCTGAGTCTCTACTCATGACAGCTTTCGAATAGGTCAGTGGATCATCATTTTGAATGATGTTGATCATATTGTCATTAAATCTCAGAGGTGCATGATACATTCTATCTGACCTTCGGAGAGGAGGTGTGTATTGTGGATATACCCCATCTTTAGATACTTCTAATTGAGGATCTTCTTGTGGTCCAACCATTGATATTTCTAGATCAATTAGTAGATCATGAACTTTAGTAAGTTCAATATTCCTCCCACTGCCTCCTTTTTGGATGAGTTCATTTTTCAAACAAATGGCGTGCCTACTAACAATCTCCTTTTGTTCAGTAGGTGATAGAAGTAGTATCCATTAGTTTTCCTAGGATACCCTATGAATCTATACTTATTTGATCTAGCACTAAGCTTATGTCCAAAAATATTTTTGACATAAGAAGGACAGCCTCAAGTCTTAAGATGTTTAAGATTAAGCTTCCTTCCCTTCCATATCTCATATGGTATGCTTACAACAGACTTTGAAGGCACCCTGTTTAATATGTATGTGGCAGTCTCTAGGGCATATCCTCAAAAAGATATTGGGAGATTAGTGAAGCACATTATGGACGGCACCATATCTATCAAAGTGCGATTCTTCCTTTCTACTACACCATTTAACTAGGGTGTATAAGGAGGGATCCATTCAGAGAGAATACCTTTACTTTTAAGATGATCAAAAAATTTACTGGATAAGTATTCTCCTCCTCGATTAGATCGAAGAACCTCGATACATTTTTCAGTTTATTTTTCGATCATACATTGATACTCTTTGAACTTATCAAAGGATTCAAATTTATGTTTCATAAGATACACATATCCGAACCTTGATAAATCTTCCATAAAGATGATAAAATAAGAGTATCCTTGTCGGCCTGAGTTGTCATTGGTCCACATACACTGTATGTACTAGGACTAACAACTCATTCACCCTCTCTCCAAATCCAA
>NC_026000.2:88600295-88622873 GCF_000442705.2 Elaeis guineensis
GATGGAGGGAGCCCGGCTCCCATAGGAGTCCGGACGGAGCCGTTCCGCTGTCGATTTCGACTGCGGGTATTTTATACCAACAGTCATCTTACCATGAGACAAGATTTATAAGTTTCAATGATTCATAATCATATGGTTAAAGAATTCTTCTTTGTATAACTTGTTAATCCTTGACTCACTAATATGATCAAGGCGATAATGTCAGAGCTATGTGACATTCACATCTTCTCTCTTTCTTTTCATATTTCTTTCAATATGAAAAATATTTTTATTGAGTAAATGAATTAAAAGATTGTTATCAACATAACTACTGCCATAATATTCATTAGAAAAAAATAGAGCATCCATTTTCCATTAGCCTTATTTCATAACCTTATTTTTACAACAAAATGTAGAAATAATTTTTAATGACCTTAGGCATATAATAACAGTATTTTAATTCTAAAATTTTATCTGAAGGTAAATAAGTATACAGATTTTCATAGCCTCTACGCTAATGGACTCTCCACTTGCGCCATAGAGCTCGAGGTCACCTCTTTTCAGACCTTTGATATTCTATAGTCACTGTAATAAATTACAAATATACGATCTATAGGTGGTATCTAATACTCAGATATCAGAGTCTGAATCACTCAATGAAAAATAGATCAGTATTATATACACACCTTTTGGTGCTACACATGCACACTGCTTCAATCTTGTAAGATTATTCTTGTAATTATATTCCCAATGTCCAAACTTGCCACAAAATAAATAGCTAATATCCATATAGACATCTTTTACCTTCTCATTATTACTGACCATCTCAAGGTCAAAAATATCTAGAACATTGGAGTTCTTCTCCGATATGAACTTAACTTGCAAGTTCCTCAACCCATCCACATAGTTTGGATCGGTCAACATATTTTTATGTATAGTGTTATGCAGTGAAAATAAAGAAGCCATAATGCAGACTTAAATCTGCATAAATAAAGAACAATAGTATAAGCAGACCACTCATGCTTGACATGTATAACTAGATGAGGACTTTTAAACTAGTTATATCTCTCACTATTTTATTAGATACCATAGCCCGCTCCTATGGTAAATGAGAAATCCTAATCTGGTTTCTTAATAGGGGTTGAGACCCTAATCCCTTAATGAAGCCTTGTGGATATCACAACAAACCTCAATGAGTTTAAAGATAGAAAAATCTATCCAATTGCATCTCATGCAACTCTCAACATAATCTATCTCTAAAAATACTCATAGCCTTGTGGATATCACAACATACTATAGTACTTTTAGTTAAGTCAGACCCTTCATTTCTATATAGCCATATCTGAAAAATGATGCCCTTGTGGATATCACAACAAAGTAATATATCCAAATATGCCATAATGTATATAATATGCACCAAGACAAATCCTCATAGCAAGCCTTGTGGATATCACAACAAATCTACTATGATTTTTGATAGGATATTGACTAGGCATAAAGGAAAGCATATATAGTGTTCTAAATACTGAGCTATCTTCATTCAAGATTCAAACTAATCCAATTGATCAAAAAAGTATTAAGATTGGTAGGGATCCCCTGTTGCTTTTCTTAGACACCAATAAAATTAGCTAGGCCAGCAACGGAACCAATTAAATAATCATCACACTTGAAACACTCCTTAAACACCAATTGATTAATCGATTCAAGAAATAGATCAGCTACTGATTCATAACACTATGACTTAATATAATTTTTTTGAGAGATTTAATGGTCTCAAGCACATCTTAAATCAATCGATCACAATGATGTACAAATATAGTTGTATCTTAAAAATCATAACAACTAAACATTGCATCCAGTCATATCTCTAAGATATGAAAACCATAATCATACAATATGACTATAACTAGCATTTTAAGCTTATCACATATGCATGAAGTTTTAATAACATGCATGAATACAAAATATTCTTTTCACAGTTCTTCTTCTTGGGATATCACAATGACACTCCTACGTGCCATAAGAGCACCCTATTGAATAGGAAGAGAGGGTCTCTGAACCCTCCTTGCTCTTATGACCGAACGGCCTGGTGATGAACCCAATTAGAGTACTAAGATACTAAGAAAGATTCTATATATACATCATGTATTTTATATTTAAAACATATCCCTAATACATGCGAGGGTTTGGATGTTCAATCAGGTTCAACCTTTGACCTGATTTGAACCAAACCAAAAACCCATGCTTGATCACAATCAAGACAACAATTACTCATATTTGATCACAATCAAGATAATATTTTAACCTTTGATTATATAGATCAAGGTAGGCTTTGATACCACTGTTGGGTTTCGATAGTGCAGTGGAAGGGTTAGGTATTTAAAATTTTTATTCAAAACACCCGATGCACCGAAAATCCCAATACCCAGAAATCCTTGACTATAACAATCAAAGTATAATAAATATAAATTAAGATAAAAAATATTTGTAGTGCTAATCTCAATTTTCATAAGGCGTCCAAGTGTCCACCCTCCAATAGTGATCCACACAAAAACTGAACCAAGGACAGTGCTCCTTCTTCACCTTGCTTCAAGAGTTTTAGCCACTAGAACTTGATTAGCCTCATACCGATCAGGTTTCTCCAAGAAACTGACTCCACCCTCTCAGAATCTCTTTTGAACTTCTGATCCTCCTTCTTTAGGACCCTTACGATCCTTGTTAGGACAACATAAGGCTATGTCTTAAATCCCAAAACCTTATCCTAAAACTAAGATAGGTTGTAAGAAAGAAAGGAGAGCAACAGAGACAAAATTGAAAACTCTTTCTGAATTGCCTCGGACACCCAGTACCCCAGCCAATTTATAGCCACTAGAGGAACACCAAAAGAGAGTGATGTGACTCATCCAAGAGGCCTATCTGATCTGATTATCAGAGATAAGAGTTCCTTCAAATAGAAGGATTCTTATCAATGATACATCGATCAGCACCCTGCTCTGCGCATGCGACCAGAGAAAGGATATTTTCACATCCCTTCTCAAATCAAAAAAATCCTCAAAAATTCATGTGGATATAGGATTTAATCTTAATTTAGAACATATAATGAGTATATAAAAATTCCCATAAATAGATGTGGTCTCATATCCTTTCATGCGAAGTCTGATCACCATGCACGCAGGCAAGAGGAAGAACTTATGGCATCCATTTAGCATCCAGATAGATCTGAAAAAATTTCAAAAAAAATATTAAAAATATCTTGTAAAATATGAAACATTATCACCAAAAATAGTTCCATTTTGAAAGCATTTGATGAAGAGAAGGACTCTCCAAATGTCAAAGGGAGGCGATGCTTCTACACGTGCATGCGAAACTTCCTTCCTTTTTCTAATTTTTCTTTACCCCAAAAATTCCAGAAAAAATACATCTCATGCTTTGGGATGTGCATTAGAGTATGGAGGGTGATATGGGCTATACACATATCTTAATTCTATGCCAGAAGGACTCTTTTCTTCTGCCCACACCAACACTTGTACGCAAAACCTATTTTGCACCAAGAGTCCTTCACAACTTTGACTCTTTATAATTGATGTTAAAATAGGATGTGGCATCCCAATTTGGATCGCTACCAAGTGACATGACCTGACTCAAATACTTGCTAAATTGGGCTAGCTAATTAGCAAGGGATGAGACCAAATTGATCTCCAATGGAGCAAGGGTTCCACACATGCTAGCATGCTATCTAGAACCCTGATTGAATCCAAAATTTCAATCAACCTTTTTCAAAAGGGTCCTTAGCCAATTTTTATATATGTGTGACCCATTGGGTTCCACATCTAGCTAATAATAGATCCAGATATAAGTTGATCAAATTTGATTAGATTTCAATCTAATCGATTTAGGTCCAATCGAGCTAACTCAAGCTCAACAATTAGAATCATTTCTAATTGGTGATCGAATTAAACTCTTTAATTTGATCACAAATTTATAAATCAAGATTGATGTCTAACAATATATCATGACTACCCAGAAGATGTAGAATTTGTTAGAAATACCAAATATACCCTTCAGTGGTAAGTTATTATGTAATTCAATCCTTCGATCATCCTTGCACCCTGAATATGTTCATGAGTATGGAATCTTGTCAAACTCAAACACATATTCATATCGATTTTCAATTAACCAATGATGACTTTGATAAAGAAGTATTAGAAACTCTTTCTAATCTCCTTCCTACTTTTGGTCAAAAGTCTTTTCTCAAGTCATCTAGGATTGAGAATACACAAGATGCGATCTCCTCTTACTATGAGTGATCGATTCCATGTTGACCTACTCACAACCTCCATACACACTCTACCATATCTAGAATACCTCGTACATGTCTTAATGCCATGCCTGGGTATGAACCAAAATATGAATTCATGTGCATAAGATTCCATGGTGGTCTCAGGTCTAAGGATCACTTACACAACTTTCATTTAGAGAACCATCTTTGACATGCAAGTAAGGCTTCCACAAGATGTTCTCTTTCATCGAGTCAATTCAGTAGACTCATTTTTCAAATGAGCTCCCACATCCTTGTAGTAGTGTCCCACACAAGTAGCTAGTGAGATCTGTCACTCTCTCCATCAAGCGTACATAGGATGTGCCAGTCTATTCGGAATATTGATCCTCGACTCAATGCTCCTACATCTAGAAATATTTAAGATTAGAATTTTAAGATTATAAGGTTCACTAGCATGACCCATTCATGTCTTCTAAAATCATTGCTCTAATCTTTGAGGTTCATTATAATCTTAGACATAATACGATGCAGCTAATATGATGAATCAATGCCTCAAATAATAAATACATTTCATAAGTTGAAAAATTATAAAGAAAAGTTCCATCGTAACACACTTGCGATTGGCTTATAGAGCACTCTTTTTTCATAAAACATGGAGCATGGGTTAGCTCAAATTAGGTCCCTCTCTTGAATTGGATTAGACCAAAGGTTAGAATCAAAGAATTGATTGACCATGTAGAAAAATTGATTAAGTTTAACCAAATATTGAATTAGATTAATCAAAATTTTTCTAACCAAATGAACCTTGATTATGGCTCAATAGTTGAACCCGAATCATTAAGTTGGTCAAATCGAAACTAGTTAACCAATTGAGATCTAAGGTAAGTTTGATATTTCAATCGATGATTTTTAATTGAAAGTGACTTACCTGACTATTTTGATGGTATCTAAGGCAAGCTTAGCAGACCCTCCCATCGATCCCACTTATTCGATCAATTTGGTGAATTAGATTTTGATTAGATCGTTAAGTGATTCAAGTTAGCCCATGCCATTAAGGTTAATCAGTATGACTGATTTAGATACCTAGGACTGACTTGTCTCTAATCCTTCTCATGATTTGGTGAAGTCAGTAGAAGGATTTACGACATGCCGATTGGATCCGCTAGTCACTAGTTTTTTTCATGATTTTGTGAAGCTAGTGGGAGGATTTATGACTTGTAGGTCGATTGATATCTTCTAAAAGATTTAATCAAATCTTCTAAATTATTAGGTCCATAAAATGAGCTAGTTATGGAGATAACTAGATCATAGCCTCTCATTAAGGTGAATGGTAATGGATCCATTATTTCAAATTGATATTGCAGGCACCATCTGTCTGGTATTTTTTTGAATGATGAAATTATTATTCATCATATGATGACTCAGTCGAGTCTCTCTGATGGTGATCAGATTGATCGAGCCATCCTCAAACCTGATTATTTATTAGTTAGAATCACTGAGTAGGTTCATGTTAATAGTTTGACTTAATCGAGACTTTCAATGGAGGCCCATCGCCTACTGAAATAAAATCTGAGGTGAAACTAATTATCAAAAGTTGTTTGGAGAAATAATTGGTTGAGAACCTATCCATAAGTGCATATGGATTGATCGAGCCATCCTCGGGCCTATATGCAGTCTGTGTGGATTCTAGTAGCTGCTAAAAAATTAAGATAATTTCTTGAATTGAAGATAGAGACTATCAATTTGTATAAAATAGTGAGAGAATCTTTAGACTAAAGTTCGAGTTTTTAGGCTTAAAATAGTTCATATACTAATAGGTCAATTGTTCTCTTTTTAGAAATGGCTAGAAAATTATCACTCTCTTCACTGTTAGATAGTGAAAATATTATCAGACCTAACTTCCATAGCCAGTATCAGAAGTCGAGTATAGTTTTTAAGCGAATTGATCAAGAAGTCTCAGGCTAATCCAAATAAGCTTTAAAGAAAAATCAATAAATGATTGCTAGTCAAGATAGTTATGTGATAACTCTTTGAAGTTTCTCTATTGATAATACTACTACCAAGGTATAAGATACTGATAGTATAAGTCATGTTTACAAATAATTGCAAAAGATTTTAGGATAGTAGAAGGTTTGTAAACAGTAAGAGACTCCTGAATGTAAGATATGGAAGTCTGTTCTAGTCTTAACATTAGGAATCGTCAAGCTTGTTTTCAATTATGAAGATGTCATTTTAAGTGATTGTCACTATTATTCAATCTTATTGATGGTGTCAATAAGAATGATTATTATGATATCATTATGAATGACACAACAATAATGAGTGGATAATTAAAAATAATATAAACTCAGTATCATAGTCTGTTAGTGCAATGTACACATCTTACTAGCACCCTATATTAGATAATATCATAGAAGCTTGCTTTTGGCAAAATTAACTTAGTCACCTTTTATTGGAAGGGGTGAATGAGCCAGTGATGTTCTGAGTTTGATACATACTAGTGTATTTACACTCATGAACATAAGTGCCAGAAGAGGGCCTTATTGCTTCATTAAAATCTCTGACGATCTATCTTGGCATGGGTGCATCTTGCTTATGAAGCACAAGTCTGAATCAGTTGAAATATTCAAATGATTCTGTAATTAGGTAGAAAAATAAACTGCAAAAGGTATTAGAGCTAATCAGTTAGACTGATGAAGTGAATATCTTTATAGTAAGTTTTTGATATATCTTAAAGAGAATTTGATTCTCTCGTAATGGACCTCTCCTAAGACATCACTATTTAAAAAAGATGCCTAAAAAAAGAAATTGAACTTTGTTAGACATTGTTCGGTCCACTATGGGGTTTGCTGGTCTGGCTGAGGCTATGTTTTAGAGACTACTTGATATGTGCTTAAGAATGTTTCGAGCAAATCAGTCACCAAAACTCCATATGAGATATGGTCTTAGATAATTTGATACTCTCTTATGTTAGCATTTGAGGTGTTGAGTTTATGTGAAATATTCACAAACTGACTAGCTTAGATCTTGGTCCGATAAATATTATTCTAAAGATATTTCTTCAAACTTTCTGATGGATATGAGATGTTCATGAATCTTAAGACATTCATTTCGAAAAAGAAGTTCCTTGTGAAGGAACTATGCTGTTAAGACCTGTTGGGTCTAAAATACACCCCGATCAAAGTTTGTAAAAGACTGACCCTTCCAGGGCTTCTCTGGCTTCCGACCTTGTGTGGCGTCTCTCTGAACCCCCCCCGACCATCTGAGCTTTCGGACTTCTCTGACAATGAGCTTCTCCATCCATCTACCGTGCCACTCCAAAGGCTCTCTAGGCCTCACTGTCAGCCGACCTTCTACAGTGATCAACTATTCTCCGAACTCCTTCCGGACTTCGTCAATATCTGAGCTTCTTCGACAACGAGGTTTCTACAGTAATCGGACTCCATTCGAGTTTCTACGGTGGTCAACCGCCTTCAAGATTTTAACCAGGCTCCTGTGAGAGCCGAACTTCTACTACGAGCAGTCTGCTCCGAACTTCTACTGCGAGCGGTCTACTCCGAACTCCTACAGCAGACGGTCTACTCCAAATCTCTACTGTAAGCAAATTCCATTCGAGCCCCTACTATAAACATGTCTCTTCTGAACTTTCATTACAGGTAGACTTCAGCCGAGCTTCTTCGTAGCCAGATTCCAAATGAGCTTTTATAGCAGGACAGGACCCACTGGCCAGATCGCTACTCTGAGCTCCCACGACAATCGATCTTCGATCGAGCTTCTACAATAAGCAGTCTCCTTTCAGCCTTCTGCAAGAACCAGACCTCGATCGAACTTCCATAGCGGATGGATATCGGACGAGCTTCTACGATGGACGGACTTCGACAGCTGGATTCTTACAACGATCGATCGCTTCCGACGTCTGTCGAACCTCCCCAGCATCGTCCAAAGTCCATCACCGGCCGATCCTCCGTCAGATCCTTCATGAAATCGAACTTCTCCGATGGATTATCTTCAAACGAGCTTCCACATCAAGCAAATCTCAGACGGACTTCTCTAGCAATTGGACTCCTACTGGGCTTCACCAATAGAAAGTCTCCATCCGAGTTTCTACAGCAGATGACTCCCACCTATAGTATCAGCGCCTAAGGTATCCGATAACAGTAGACTTGTTAGCAGCTTCGAAGACATCTGAGCTTCTCCCAGATCGATGGGATGGAGAGTCATTCCGCTCCATCAGATATCCCAACCGAGCTCCAACAGACAGATCTGAACTCTCTGGCAAGTCATGATAATGGCCACTACCCTGCTCCACTCTCTGCAACAGATTCTGCGTGGCTCCACTACTCTCTGGCAAGTCACGACAATGGATACTGCTCCACTCTTTGGGCTCCACTACTCTCTAGCAAGTCGCGACAATGGACACCACTCTACTCTCCGTAACAAACTCCATGTGGCCCTGAACGACCCCTGATGCCACTACTCTCCGTAACAAACTCCGGGCGGCTCTGAATAGTCCACTACCAGGCGGTTACAGACGTCGCTGTCAATTAGTTATGCACTCTGTTTATAAAAATGGACCCCCAGATACGTTCTTCTCTAAGCTCAAATACTCTATCTCAAAACTCTGCTAAAATTCCACTCGAGCACTCCATTTCTGTTGAAGCAGAGTACAGACTTGAGTGTCGGAGGGTCTTGCCGGAGCACCCCCAACTCTGGTTTAGACTTCCCTTGCAGGTCCCGACGGTGGCTGCAGTCATCTCGACTCCAGCAACTCCAGCTTCGATGGAATTCTACACCAACAGAATTGGCGCTAGAAAAAGGGTAGCCCTGTGTCTTCACAGTACCCTTGTTCTTGAAGGAGTGCTCAACGGGACTGCCTCCAGTCATCTCCTTCGACGTCCTCCTCTCCTTCTCCTATTAGATCTCCACCTGATGCATCACCAAAAGGCATCCACCAGACGATCCACGACCTCCACGGCCAGATCTCAGGCTCCAGCCTCACCTCCAGTTTCCTAGGCTTCTCCTCCTCCTCTGACAACGGCGGTCAGTATAGAGCAGTTCGACCTACTGGTTCAGCAGGTCAGAGGCCTCACTGAAGCAGTACAGGCCATGCAGCAGCAGCAGCAACAGCCGCAGGTGTCAGTGTGGTTGGAAAGAGCATCGCGGGAGCTCCAAGATCCGACAATAGGGCGGGCCACTTGGACCAATCATCCTGTCTTCCCCGACAAGGGGAATCCAAGGGTGGAGAGCCCCCGATCTGATCATGATTCCACTCCCGGAGGATCCCTACCTCCACTCTACTAGAAGACCCTTGAGACTCACAGTTGAGAGGACCTCCTAGATCGAAGGCTCCAGGAGATGAACCAGCGGATTGAAGAGCTCCGCCATGCTCCCCCTACTTATGGTGAGGACATCTGCACTGACCCTCCTTTCTCTCAAATGATCATGCAGGAATCGATCCCGCCAAACTTCAAGCTCCCCCAATTCGAAAGCTACGACGGGACCTCGAATTCGATTGACCACCTAGAGGCCTTCCGGACAATGATGCTGCTCCATGGCGTGCCAGATGCCATCCTATGCCGAGCTTTCCCATCCACTCTGAAGGGAGCAGTAAGGAACTGGTACTCAGTGTTGAAGTCGGGTACCATCTTCTCCTTTGACCAGATGAGCCACCAGTTTGTGGCTTATTTTGTTAGCAGCCGGCATCCCTGGAGAGGCTCAGAGTCCCTCATCAACATCAAGCAAAGGGAGGGAGAATCCATCCGAGCTTACGTCAACCATTTCAACGTCGCCGCGTTGGAGGTCCGAAACTTGGACCAATCGATCACGATGGCCGCCCTGAAGGGCGGTCTTCAGAAGATCGATCTTTTATTTTCCCTGAAAAAAAAGTATCCCAGGGACTTTGCTGATTTGCTAGCTCAGGCTGAAGGATATGCCCGAGCAGAAGAAGCCTTCAAGATGAAGGACAAGGAGACCGCGAAGGAGCGGCAGGCGGGAGACTCAAGCAAGTCCATAGTTGAAAAAGGGCCGAGTGAAACTCGGTCATGTTCTCGAACTCCTCCTGGACATAGGTATGTTCGGACTCCTCCCCGAGCTTGTAAGCAGAGAAGCCCGGACCATAGAGTTCGGTGGAGCTCTCCACCCGAAAGATTTTTCACAGTTATGCCCCTCTCAATGCATCGAAAACTCAAGTACTGATGGAGGTTAGGGAGCAGCTGCCAAGGCCGGAAAGGATGCGCTCGCACCCCGAAAAGTGCAACCCGAACAAATTTTGCCTCATCACCGTGACCACGGCCATGACATGGAAGAATGCATTCAGCTCCAAGATGAAATTGAGGAGCTCATCAGATGAGGTTGGCTCGACAGATTCATTCGACGCTAACCTGAAGGTAGGAAAGACCGGCCTAGGGCCTTGCCGCAGTTGGAGCCGCTAAGGAGGGAGGAGCAACCTGAAGATCGACCTCCGATTGGGATTATCAACTCCATCTCAGGAGGACCCCGATGGGGAGCAAACCTTCCGCGGCTATAGGGTTCGAAAAACCTACGAATGTATACCAATAACTTTGTCCTAAATAAAAATTTCTTTCATATTCGTGTATTTTTCTTTTGGCATAAGCTTATAATGACAGGAAGTAACTCCCCCATACAAACAAAATTAAGCATGTTAGGAGCAGGAGGAGAACCTCATCCTAACATGAGCAAAGATGAAGGTCCAATTTCTTAAAGACCAGATGGGGGGAGAGGCCCTTGCAACGGCCCTTATGTGCCCCCATAGCCTTGTTAGGAATAGGAGGAGAACCTCATCCTAACATGAGCAAAGATGAAGGCCCGATTTCTTAAAGACTGGATGGGAGGAGAGGCCCTTGCAACGGCCCTTATGTGCCCCCATAGCCTTGTTAAGAACAGGAGGAGAACCTCATCCTAACATGAGCAAAGTCGAAGGTCCAATTTCTTAAAGACCGGATGGAGGGAGAGGCCCTTGCAACGGCCCTTATGTGCCCTCACAGCCTTGTTAGGAACAGGAGGAGAACCTCATCCTAACATGAGCAAAGTCAAAGGCCCAGTCTCTTAAAGATCGGATGGGGGGAGAGGTCCTTGCAACGGCCCTTATGTGCCCCCACAGCCTTGTTAGGAACAGGAGGAGAACCTCGTCCTAACATGAGCAAAGTTGAAGGCCCGATCTCTTAAAGACCGAACGGAGGGAGATGCCCTTGCAACGGCCCTTATGTGCCCCCACAGCCTTGTTTGGAACAGGAAGAGAATCTCATCCTAACATGAGCAAAGATGAAGGCCCGGTCTCTTAAAGATCGGACGAGGGGAGAGGCCCTTGCAACGGCCCTTATGTGCCCCCACAGCCTTGTTAGGAACAGGAGGAAAACCTCATCCTAACATGAGCAAAGACGAAGGCCCAGTTTCTTAAAGATCGGATGGGGGGAGAGGCCCTTGCAACGGCCCTTATGTGCCCCCATAGCCTTGTTAGGAACAGGAGGAGAACTTCATCCTAACATGAGCAAAGATGAAGGCCCAATTTCTTAAAGATCGGATGGGGGGAGAGGCCCTTGCAACGGCCCTTATGTGCCCCCACAGCCTTGTTAAGAACAGGAGGAGAACCTCGTGCTAACATGAGCAAAGTCGAAGGCCTGATTTTTTAAAGACCAAATGGGGGGAGAGGCCCTTGCAACGGCCTTTATGTGCCCCCACAGCCTTATTAGGAACAGGAGGAGAACCTCATCCTAACATGAGCAATGTCGAAGGCCCGATCTCTTAAAGACCGAATGGGGAAAGAGGCCCTTGCAACATCCCTTATGTGCCCCCACAACCTTGTTAGGAACAGGAGGAGAACCTCATCCTAACATGAGCAAAGTCGAAGGCCCGATCTCTTAAAGACCGGATGGGGGGAGAGGCCCTTACAACAGCCCTTATGTGCCCCCACAGCCTTGCTAGGAACAGGAGGAGAACCTCATCCTAACATGAGCAAAGATGAAGGCCCAGTTTCTTAAAGACCGGATGGGAGGAGAGGCCCTTGCAACAGCCCTTATGTGCCCCCACAGCCTTATTAGGAACAGGAGGAGAACCTCATCCTAACATGAGCAAAGACGAAGGCCCAATTTCTTAAAGATCGGATAGGGGGAGAGGCCCTTGTAACGGTCCTTATGTGCCCCCACAGTCTTGTTAGAAACAGGAGGAGAACCTCATCCTAACATGAGCAAAGTCGAAGGCCCAATTTTTTAAAGATCGGATGGGGAGAGAGGCCCTTGCAACGGCCCTTATGTGCTCCCACAGCCTTATTAGGAATAGGAGGAGAACCCGTCCTAACATGAGCAAAGTCGAAGGCCCGATCTCTTAAAGATCGGATGGGGGGAGAGGCCCTTGCAACAGCTCTTATGTGCTCTCACAGCCTTGTTAGGAACAGGAGGAGAACCTCATCCTAACATGAGCAAAGTCGAAGGCCCGGTCTCTTAAAGATCGGATGGGGGTAGAGGCCCTTGCAACGGCCCTTATGTGCCCCCACAGTCTTTTTAGGAACAAGAGGAGAACCTCATCCTAACATGAGCAAAGACGAAGGTCCGATCTCTTAAAGATCGGACAGGGGGAGAGGCCCTTGCAACGGCCCTTATGTCCCTCCACAGCCTTGTTAGGAACAGGAGGAGAACCTCATCCTGACATGAGCAAAGTTGAAGGCTCGGTTCCTTAAAGATCGGATGGGGGGAGAGGTCCTTGCAGTAGCCCTTGCATGCCCCCACAACCCTGTTAGGAACAGAAGGAGAACCTTATCCTAACATGAGCTGAAACTAACTGTTGGAAATAAGAGGAGAATCTCGTCCTGACACAAACAAAGGCTCGATCGATCAAGATTGGACAAGGAGGAAAGCCTCCTCAGCCCTCTACACTCTCACGATCCCATCAAGAGTAGAGGGAAGACCCTCACTCGAACACAGAAGAAAAGGAGAGACAAAAAGAGAAACGATCAGAAAAAAAAAAGGAATACATAAAAAAAAAAGAGAAGAAAGGAGCTCTAAGGAAGCCCGACTTCTTCCGACTTTCAGCTCTCGGTCTCAGTCCTTATTAGGGATTGCCGTAAGTTTTCAACTTCTTCCTCTAGTCCATCTTTTTCAGTAGCATATCCCAGTACATCTGGTGGAACCGTCGGCTCTCACCCTCCAACTCTCGAAGCCTCTTCCTCAGGACCTCGAACTCTGGCTCGGCATCTTTGACCGCCTGCTGCTCACGGACCAGTTGAATCTTCAGCCGCTGCAGTTCGGCCTCCTCCTGCCCAAGGGCCACGGACAATTCTGCCATGGTCTCCCTCAAGGAGCGAAGCTCGTCGGAGCCTTGTGCAGAGGCGAACTGGGCTCTCTCAGATAACTACCTCCGAAGGTGGGCAACTTCGTCGGTTGCCGTCTGGAGCTTCCTTCGGTAGTCCTCGACTTGCCCACTCCAGCCGACTCGATAGGCATTGTAGTTTGCCTCAGCATCCTGCAGCTGCTTTTGAAGGTCAGAGAGCTTCTGTGATCAGTCTCGGTTGCGGTCGGCTTGGACTGTGAGCCAGGACGAGCTCCCTTCCAACTGGTCAATATTCTCCCGTGTGGTCGCCAGCTCGACTTCAAGGGAGCTGATCTTGGAAGCCTGAGCCCAAGATCGATCGCTGGCATATTTTTGAAGTTCCTCGAGCTCCGTAACGAAGTCAGCCTTCTTCCGGATGAATTCCATGAGCCCCTTTTTATGGAGGCTCAGAAGACGAATAGCCTCCGTAGTGACTTTCGAATGGCTCTTCCTCAGCTGGTGAAGTTCATCTTCCAGCTTCTTGGATTTCTTCGTCAACTGACGAACTTCCCGTCTGAGGTCTCAGATTGTCGACTTCAGAGGAATCCCCTGTGGCAGGGGGAGAGCTTCAGCAGGGCACTGTCGTTGGGAGACAAGAGCGTCATGACTCAGATTAGTACAAGAAGATAAAAGAGAAGGAAAAGAATACAGAAGAAAAAAAAAAGAGAGGGGGCCCTCTGTAAAGAAGAATCTGATTTCATTGATTAAATAATTTTTAAGTACAAGAGAACGAAGAAAAATCACCACAAAGGAAAAATATAAAGCTAGAGGTTTTGGACCTCTGGGGCAGAAGTAGAGGGGCTCAACATCCCTGGAAGATCGTCAGCGGCAGCTGCGGTAGTCGATGAGGTCCTGACTGGGGTAGGACTGGCAACGGCTTCGGATGGTCTGGCTTCATCATCGGATGCCTCATTCAGGAAGTCGAGATTCAATTTGAGAAACCTCCCAGCCACCTTCTCTTGGTAGAGTTCGAAACCCTTGATGAAGGCATCCTGGCCGAATTGGACCTTTAGATCCTCCATCTCGGAGGAGGCTTTGAACTCCTCCACTGCTCGGGCCTTTGCCTCTGAGACCAGGGATGGGATCCACACTTTCAGCTCGAAAACCTGTGCCTTCAACTCAAAAACCTATGCCTGCAATGCAGAGACCTCAGCCTTAGCCTTCCCTCTCTCCTCCTCCAAGATGGTCCTCAGATCAGATGAGGTTTGTCCCTCCTTTTCCAATGCTTCCCAAAGACTTAGGACCTCAGTGATCTTCTCCTTGAGGTGGGCGGCCCCAACCAGGCGACTTTTTTCTGCACGAGCTGCCTCCCTCTTGACAATCTTCACCGCCTCGATGTTGGCGACAAGCTGGTGCCCAATCTGTAAGAAAGGTCGGGGAGTCAATATAAAGACTGAAGAATAAATTAAGAAGCAGGAAGGAGGAAAAAGATGAGTTAACCTACTTCAAAGAAAGATTCCAGAGAGTCTCAGGCCCGCAGCTCGAGATCAGCTAGGACGATCCTCTCGACGACCTCGGGCAGAATGCACCCTTCGACCAACCTCTTTATTAAGTCCCTGTTGTTGAAGGGATTTTTCCCCAGGTCTTCCTCGAAGCCGACGGCCCCCTCGATGGCAACCTTGCGACTGCGGCTCCTCCGGGCCAGGGTCTTCTTTCTCCTCCTCCCTTCGACCCCGGGTGCCCCCTCGGGACAAGCCTTTGGAGAAGGATTCTCGGCCGGGGGCTCCTTGAAAGGACTCGGGGGACTTCGGGTTCGACGTTGAAAGGGACTTCGACGGTGACGGCCATCAGAGCAGGTACGGCCGAGCTTATCCCTTCTGTCCTGACTTTCTTCACTGACCCCGAAGTCGAGGCATCTTTCCTCTTGTGGATCTTGAGACCCTGGGCTAACCTCCGAGCCACGCTTGCATCCATGTTTGCGATAAAAAAAAAATCAACACGACTTAGAGATGGAATAAGAGAAAGAAAAAAAAAATATAATAATGGTACTGGCAGGGTTAAGAGGACTCAGGCCGACGTTGAACAAAAGTTGTTCCTTCAGAAGTTTGGGGAGGAGGAGGGCTCGATAGGCCTCGAGCTTTCTGGAGGCTTCGAGGTCATCCCTTTCCAGGCTAGAAGCCCGACGGACGGAATCCCTCAAAGAGCCCCAAGGGGGTAATCCTAGCTCCAAGGTCGGGCATCGGACATAGAAGAACCTCTCCTTCCAGTTGTGGATAGAAGAAGGGGCACCTTTCAGCAACCCCTTTCTACCGAACTGAGGGGAGAAGTACCACCAGTCTTTTATCGAGGGATGACGTTTGAAGGTATAGAAATTCCTAAACAAAGAAGCATCGGACGAACTTCAGCTAAACTACAAAGAAAAAGAAACCTTATTAAAAACCTAAAGGAGTTCGGCATGACGGAAACCAGAGAAATGTTCAGAAAATGAAAGAGAGTGACGACAAAGGATGGCAGGGGAAGCCGAAGTCTAGCACGAAAGGCCTCCTGGTACAGACAGAAGCGGTCAGGAGGAGGGGTGCTAGCCCGATCAGTTGGCCTGGGAAGCTCCAGCTCGTATTTTGGAGGAACTCCATACTGAATCCTTATCAGTGAGAGTTCATCCGGAGTCAAGGAGCCGGGGATGGTGTCCGGCGCAAAGGCCAGACAAGGTTCGGTCCTAGCTATGGGTTCGTCTACGGTACAAGAACTTTGGAGAATTGGGGCTGACGAACTCCTAGAACTGCTAGAAGAGGAGATATCAGAAGATATTTTAGATCAAATGGAAGCCACAAAATCTTGAAAAAATCAAGAAAAATAGCAAACAGGCCCTTGAGGAAGCTAAACGAACAGAATACGAAGAAGAAAGGACAGAAAAATGACAAGAAGTTCCAGAACTAACCTAGATCGACCCCATGAGTGCAGGAAGATGGTAAGGATGATGGAAGTCGACCTGAAGGATGCCTAAGGCCGAGAAGGATGCTAGAGGAAGCTGGAGCTCTCAGAGAAGAGGAGGGGAACCGAGGGATTCTCTCGGGCAAAGTGAGACCCCTGAAGGAGGAGAACATGTTTAAATAGACCCTAGGATCCGGCACAATAATGATTGTGGATCTCCTCTGACCGGCCTGCACTCGCCGCGTGTCCCACTCACCTTGACAGACTGTTGGAAATGACTGACAGCTGACAAAGTCATTATTACGCCATACCTAGAGCCACGCTCTAGCGAGAATTCCAAAATAAAAAAATCTTTTTTGAAAAGCCTCTAGTACCAGCATGCCTAACGTCAAAATATCTGGCAACCATCGAGTGCGAAAATCGAGGGAAGCAACTTCGGTCATGAGAATTTCTCTGTACTTCCTTCATTCGAAACCCAAACTCGGAAGTAGGGGGACTAGTGTTGGGTATAAAATATCCCCTAACCGAAGTTTGTAAAAGATCGACCCTTCTAGGGCTTCTCTGGCTTCCGACCTTGTGTGACGTCTCTCTGAACTGCCCGACCGTCCGAGCTTTCGGACTTCTCCGACAATGAGCTTCTCCATCCATCTACCGTGCCGCTCCAAAAGCTCTCTAGGCCTCACTGTCAGCCGACCTTCTACAGTGATCAACTATTCTCCAAACTCCTTCTGAACTTTGTCAATATCCGAGCTTTTTCGACAATGAGGTTACTACAATAATCGGACTCCATCCGAGTTTCTACGGTGGTCGACCACCTTCAAGATTTTAATCGAGCTCCTGTGAGACCCAAACTTCTACTACGAGCGGTTTGCTCTGAACTTCTACTATGAGCGGTCTACTCCGAACTCCTACACCAGGCGGTCTACTCCAGATCTCAACTATAAGCAAATTCCATTCGAGCCCCTACTATAAACACGTCTCTTTCGAACTTCCATTACAGGTAGACTTCAGTCGAGCTTCTTCGTAGCCGAATCCTGGACGAGCTTCTACAGTGGGACAGGACCCATCGGCCATATCGCTACTCCGAGCTCCCATAACAATCGATCTTCGATCGAGCTTCTACAATAAGCGGTCTCCTTTTAGCCTTCTGCAAGAACCAGACCTCGATCGAACTTCCATAGCGGATGGATATCAGACGAGCTTCTACGACGGACAGACTCCGACAGCTGGATTCTTACAACGATCGATCACCTCTGACGTCTGCCGAACCTCTCCAGCGCTATCCGAAGTCCATCACCGGCCGACCCTCCACCAGATCCTTCATGAAACCGAACTCCTTCGATGGATCATCTTCAGACGAGCTTCCACATCAGGCAAATTTCAGACGAACTTCTCTAGCAATCGAACTCCTATCGGGCTTCACCAATGGAAAGTCTCCATCCGAGCTTCTACAGTAGATGACTCCCACCTGTAGTATCAGCGCCTAAGGTATCCAATAACAGTAGACTCGTTAGCAGCTTCGGAGACATCCGAGCTTCTCCCAAATCGATAGGATGGAGAGCCATTCTGCTCCATCAGATGTCCCAACCGAGCTCCAACCGACAGATCCAAACTCTCTGGCAAGTCACGATAATGGCCACTACCCTGCTCTACTCTCTGCAACGGATTCCACGTGGCTCCACTACTCTCTGGCAAGTCACGACAATGGACACCACTCCACTCTCCGGGCTCCACTACTCTCTGGCAAGTCACAACAACGGACACCACTCTACTCTCCGTAACAAACTCCACGTGGCCCTGAACGACCCCTGACGCCACTACTCTCCATAACAAACTTCGAACGGCTCTAAACAGCCCCCTACCAGGTAGTTACAGACGTTGCTGTCAATTAGTTATGCACTCCATCTATAAAAAGGGACCCCCAGATACGTTCTTCTCTAAGCTCAAAAACTCTATCTCAAAATTCTGCTAAAATTTTACTCGAGCACTCTATTTTTGTTGAAGCAGAGTACTGACTTGAGCATTGGAGGGTCTTGCCGGAGCACCCCCAACTCTGGTTTAGACTTTCCTTGCAGGTCCCGACGGTGGTCGTGGTCATCTCGACTCTAGCAACTCCGGCTTTGACAGAATTCTACACCAACAAGACCAAACTTGATGAAGTTTGATTGGTAGAGGAATTGACTCTGAGACAAACCAACAGAACTAAAGTTGATTAGATCAAATCTGGAGCTCAATGTAAAGGTATTTTTGAGTAGATATGATAGAGTACCATATCAGCTGAACAGATACTTTGATTTTTAGATTCAAGATAGAAATTTGATCTCCCATACAGATGTAATATAGAGATCTAACTTTGAGAAGTGGTTTAGAGCCATTAAATCTGAAATGAAGTCTTTGAAGATCGACGATGTATGGATATTTGTTGATTCACCAGAAGGGGTAAGACCCATAGGGTATGAGTAGATTTTAGATGGATAAGAGGTGTAGATGGAAAGGTGGAGATCTATTAAATCTGTCTGATTGTCAAGAGATTTCATCAAAGTTATAGTGTTAACTATGATGAGATATTTTTCCTATGACAATCCTCAAGTCCATTCGAATTGAATTAAACTTCTCAGAGTTGGAATATATATTTTGAATGTATGGCATCATTGAGAGTGAAGCAAAATCTTATATATACAAATGGGATAATAGTTCTATAAAAGTATTCTTTGTGTTATTTGGATAAAATTCTCTTAATCAAAAATGACATCCCTACATTACAGGGAATAAAAGCTTGGTTGTCATCTCTGTTCTCCATAAAGATTTAGAAGGTTATGAGAACCATTCTTAAGTATTTATGAAATACTGAGGACTAATGGCTCATTTATGGAGAATCTGACTTAAAACCTATGGAATATTGATTCCAATTTCTAATCAAATTGAAATGATAAAGTTATGTCAAGTTATATTTTTATCCTTGAAAGAGGAGCGGCATGCTGGAAATGTTCCAAGCAGTATTCATTAGCTAGTTTTATTTGTGATATGGAGTTCTTTGCAGCATTTGATGCTGGTAAAGAAGTTATTTGGTTATGAAAGTTTATTAGCGAGCTTAGAGTAGCACCCTCCGTTAATGGTCTAGTCCTTCTGTATTGACAGCAGTACTGGAGCCATAGCTCAAGTTGAAGAACTGATGTACCATCTGAGGATCAAATACATTCTGCATTACAATCATCTTGTTCGATAAGATCGAAATAAAATTGATCGTAGGAAGATCGACTGAGAGGAAAACTTAGCCGACCCATTAACTAGAGCAATCAGATCTATTGAGTTCGATGATCTCAAATGAAAGATGGGTATTTGATATTGATCTGATTGGCTTTAGTCCAAGTGGGAGTTGTTGAAAAATATATCCTAAAGTCAATCATCTAGGT
The DNA here is from genome assembly GCF_000442705.2 of Elaeis guineensis. Classification (NCBI taxonomy): domain Eukaryota; kingdom Viridiplantae; phylum Streptophyta; class Magnoliopsida; order Arecales; family Arecaceae; genus Elaeis; species Elaeis guineensis. The sequence goes on from NC_026000.2 coordinate 88,620,159, forward strand.
TGTAGATGATTGTGCTCCATACATATATATGAATTATAAAATGATAAAAGTTATCTGGTATATTCATCATAAGGAATACATCTTTCTAAATAGAACTCATATGTTATGATGAAGTCCTTAGAGCTACTTTCAAAATAATAGAGGAGGATTTATCATGTGGCTCTTAAATTCTGCTCGCAACCAAATGATGCAATTATTATAAAGACGATAATTATATTGAGTGTAGGTCATTGTGTGCCATATTAGTTGGTTGTCCTCTTAACCAAGATGTGTGGTGACATGGATATGGCATACGAGTGATATGTAGGAGCACATTTCGCTGAGCGTGACCACTTTTGGAGCACTTTGTTATCAAGGATTACTCTGATGGGATATGGATACAAGTGTCCCACTGACCTGAGGCTACCTCAGTGACTTGCAAGTAACTCACTGTGCTTTGATGCCAAACTATCCAAATTTTTAATTCGATAATGGAAGATTTTTAGGAACAATCAAGTACTTGTGAAGTCTGAGTATGAGTCATGATGAGATTGACTATTTCAAGTAAAATTGAAGATGATGCATCATTGTGTTTCAATTTAGCAAAATTTTGGCCAAAGTAGTCATAGTGAGGAGTCACAGGATTTTTGAGGTTGAGACACAATATGGGCCACTCTTTCTGGATTGACAGTTTAACCCTTAGTTTGACACTTGAGCATCAATGTCAAAGGGATGAATTATATGGTAACTATATCCACAGGGTTCTAGAGTATTGCTGGATATACATTCGCCTATCCAGATGTCAAAAATCATTACTAGATGATAACATCGATTAACATAAGAATCATTTTTATGCTACTGGCTTAGGTTCAAACCTATGGGGTCACACACATAGAAGTACCTGTTTGATCAAATGGCTAATCGATGATTATGAATCATTGAAGGATTTAATTATCAATGTGTTTGATGATTAAACCTTTGCAAAGGTTGCAATAAATTATTTACTAATAGTTGATAAATTGGAGGAACAATTAATTAACAATATGGTTGTTAATTGACTTAATTTGATTGGGCAATGGGGATTAGATTAGATCTAATTGAATTGAATTCAATTAGGTTGGCTTTGGATTGATTGGATGCATCCCTATTAGATAATAAGGCTTGTTTCAATTAATCTCAGGGATGCAAATCAAATTCTAAGTTGAATAGGATTCAATTAGTTTTATATAGGTTTTGATTGGATCAAATCCTATTGGATAATGAGCTTGATTGAATCAAGCCCTATTATCAAAAAATTTTTCAGATATCATCAAGAATCAATCTCTGGGTCAATGGAGTTTTAATCTAACTAATTTCTAATTAGATTGGGGCCTAATTGATTTTCTAATTGGGCTAGGACCTAATTAGTTAGTTTGTTATAACTAATTTCTAAATTAGTTAGGATTGGGTCCAAGAATTAGTTAGAGCTTGACCAAGATTCATGAGTCCTATTTGGAATAGGACTAAACCAACTAAATCCCATCTATTTAAGTGATTCTCCATGCCACATCTCCTCTTCATTGTGTAAAATCCCATGCCCAACAAAGGAGCCACATCCTCCCCTTTCTTCTATGAATAAAAGGGGCATCTCCTCCTCTTTTGGTCCCCAAAAATAAAGGAGGGGCATCCAAGAGTTGGATGCCCCATATCCCATGCATCTAGGTTCTTTCTTAATCCTTTTGAAAAAATTTTATGAGGCTTTTATTGTTGGTTCTTGGATATCAAAGAGAGGCTCCTCTACTGGTTTTACAGTAGAAAATTGGAGAAGAAAGGTTCTTCCTAATGAGAGAAAGAGAAGGAAGAAGAAGGGTCTTCTTTCTTGTGCATAGCTTTGGAGAAGAATGAGTTCTTCTTTTAGATTTTTTTTTCTATTTTTTTCTAAGATAAAAATAAGATTGAATCTGATTTTTAAAATAAAAATTTGAAGAAAAAATATCAAAAAATCTGATTGAATGTTTGGGGCTTCCTAGAGTTTTAGATTAAGGAGAAAAGGGAGAAGAAGAGAGAAGAATTTCTTCTCTTGGGTATCTCTTTTGAATTTTTTTGGAACATAGAATCCATATAATTTTTAATATAAAAATTAGATTAGATTTAATTTTTATCATAAAAATTAGAGAAGAAAAGTTTTTCTTAAAGGTGTGAAAAAAAGAAACAAAGGTTTTCTCTTGTGCGTAGGAAATTGAGAAGAAAGAGTTCTTCTTTTGATCTCTATTGTAGAGATCTGATGCATGAATTCAGAAAAAAAAAAAGAGAGGATCTCTTTATTCTTTATCTTCTTCATGTTCCTCTTAGATCAGCCAAAACATGGTGTCTTCACAACCTAGCACTCTCGGGGTGATCGATCAGCACAAGGGCTTCGTGTGGATATCCGTAGAGGCCGAACACATGTGTGGCTGTTGAGCAACATAAAGAACAACTACTATGGATTTTGAATGTGGTGATCTACTATCCATACTCTAATATGAAGCTTTGAACTCAATGTTGGAAAATATGTCCCAAAAGTCAATCGCCAGCCTGTTGACGGTTGAACAACTTTGTATTGTAATTGATTTGTTAATAAATAAATATATTTTTGGCATTTTCATCACAAGTTTTCATCTTCTAATGAACTCTGTTGTTGTGATGAAATCTTTAGGACTATTTAGGTTTGATAAAGAGAAGATTTATCAATTAGTCTTTAAAACTATTCATGATCAA
>NC_026000.2:88622973-88639697 GCF_000442705.2 Elaeis guineensis
ATATCCATCAAGAATCAATCTCTGGGTCAATGGAGTTTTAATCTAACTAATTTCTAATTAGATTGGGGCCTAATTGATTTTCTAATTGGGCTAGGACCTAATTAGTTAGTTTGTTATAACTAATTTCTAAATTAGTTAGGATTGGGTCCAAGAATTAGTTAGAGCTTGACCAAGATTCATGAGTCCTATTTGGAATAGGACTAAACCAACTAAATCCCATCTATTTAAGTGATTCTCCATGCCACATCTCCTCTTCATTGTGTAAAATCCCATGCCCAACAAAGGAGCCACATCCTCCCCTTTCTTCTATGAATAAAAAGGGGCATCTCCTCCTCTTTTGGTCCCCAAAAATAAAGGAGGGGCATCCAAGAGTTGGATGCCCCATATCCCATGCATCTAGGTTCTTTCTTAATCCCTTTTGAAAAAATTTTATGAGGCTTTTATTGTTGGTTCTTGGATATCAAAGAGAGGCTCCTCTACTGGTTTTACAGTAGAAAATTGGAGAAGAAAGGTTCTTCCTAATGAGAGAAAGAGAAGGAAGAAGAAGGGTCTTCTTTCTTGTGCATAGCTTTGGAGAAGAATGAGTTCTTCTTTTAGATTTTTTTTTCTATTTTTTTCTAAGATAAAAATAAGATTGAATCTGATTTTTAAAATAAAAATTTGAAGAAAAAATATCAAAAAAATCTGATTGAATGTTTGGGGCTTCCTAGAGTTTTAGATTAAGGAGAAAAAGGGAGAAGAAGAGAGAAGAATTTCTTCTCTTGGGTATCTCTTTTGAATTTTTTTGGAACATAGAATCCATATAATTTTTAATATAAAAAATTAGATTAGATTTAATTTTTATCATAAAAAATTAGAGAAGAAAAGTTTTTCTTAAAGGTGTGAAAAAAAGAAACAAAGGTTTTCTCTTGTGCGTAGGAAAATTGAGAAGAAAGAGTTCTTCTTTTGATCTCTATTGTAGAGATCTGATGCATGAATTCAGAAAAAAAAAAAGAGAGGATCTCTTTATTCTTTATCTTCTTCATGTTCCTCTTAGATCAGCCAAAACATGGTGTCTTCACAACCTAGCACTCTCGGGGTGATCGATCAGCACAAGGGCTTCGTGTGGATATCCGTAGAGGCCGAACACATGTGTGGCTGTTGAGCAACATAAAGAACAACTACTATGGATTTTGAATGTGGTGATCTACTATCCATACTCTAATATGAAGCTTTGAACTCAATGTTGGAAAATATGTCCCAAAAGTCAATCGCCAGCCTGTTGACGGTTGAACAACTTTGTATTGTAATTGATTTGTTAATAAATAAAATATATTTTTGGCATTTTCATCACAAGTTTTCATCTTCTAATGAACTCTGTTGTTGTGATGAAATCTTTAGGACTATTTAGGTTTGATAAAGAGAAGATTTATCAATTAGTCTTTAAAACTATTCATGATCAAATGATAGGCTATTAATAAGGATGACAACTTCTATCGAGCATAGGTCGCTGTAGGCCATATAAGTTGATTGTCCTCTTAACCAAAGAGTATGGAGACACTATATAGCATACAAATGAGATGTAAGGGTACATCATCATTGAACGTGACCAACTCCAGAGCATTCTGCTGTCGAGAATGTCTCTGATGGGATATAGGTATAAGTGTCCCTTAGACCTGAGATCGCCTCAGTAACTTGCAAACAACTCACTGTGTTTTGGTACTGGACTAACTGAATTTCTAATTCAGTGATGGAAGATTTCTGGGCACAGTCAAGTACTTGCAAAGTTGGAGTGTGATCAAGATGGGATTGACCACTCCAAGAGTTGGAGAAGAATGAGTTGTTGTATTTCAATTTAGCAAAACCTTGGCCAGGGTAATCTATCATATGGATTTGATATTTTGAAATATAATGTGGACAACCTGATCAGAGTTGATAGTTAAACTTTGAGGTATCCTATGAGCATTTTGGTCAAGGAGATGAATTATATGGAAACTATATCCACATGGGTTCTAAGGATGTTGTTCCACATATTCGACCTATCCGACCGTCGGATACCATTGCTAGATGGTCACTTCGATTGGTATAAATTTTTTTTTTGTACTACTGACTTAGATTTGGACCTATGAGATCACATACATTAGAGTTCACCATCTGATCGGATGGTTGATCAATGATTAAGAATCGTTCTAGGATTAAACGATCAATACGATTGACATTTAACCTAGTGCAAGTGTTGCAGGAGGATCGATTAATAATTTAATTTCTAATTAGCTTAATTTGATTAAGCCAATGGGCTGAGATTAAGTCTAATTGAATATAATTTAATTAGATTTGGTTTGGGATTGATTGGATCAAGTCCAATTGATTTATTGGATAAGCCAAGTGCAAGAAAAAATTAGTCCTAATTCAATTAGGATTTGGGTCAACCTAATTTCTAATTTGATTAAAAAATTAAATTAAATTTAAATCTAATTTAATTTGATTAAATGAGATTTTTAATTGGGTTAAGATCTATTTTAATTGGGTTGATTTAGTTTGGGTTTGATTTGATTTGAGAAACCAAATTTGAACAAGTCATAGATTGAATCCTAGTAAGACTAGGATTCCATCTTGCGCCACCTTAGCCCCCCATGCCCCTCTCCCTTACTTTGTGTGACAAAACCTTCTCTCCCAGGCCTTCACACATGCTTAAAGCTTTCCACTCTTTCTCTCTTACATGAAATGTGGTTGTGGATCAAGACAAAGTAGGAATTAGTTTGGATTTCAAATTCTATGAGATAGAATTTTAGGAAATCAAAACTCTTTCCTTATGGCACTGATTTTATCTAAAATTTTTTTGATATATTTGTAACTTTTATGGCACATATTATGTACCCTTTTCTGATAATCCATGGTAGAAAAAGAAGGAGGAGGCACCCAAGAGTTGGGCACCACTTGTCTTGTCCTGTTTGGATTTTCCTTGACTAGGTATTTGACCTAGACAAGGATTCTTCATATCTCTTTATTTAAGATGAATTTCTTTTTTAAATTTTTATAGATTATAGACCATTAAAATATCTTTTGGGCATGTGAAAATCAAGGAAAAAGAGTGTTAGGACATGGAGATATAATAGACACAAAGCTAAGTGTCTGGGTTAGAGTAAAGAGAAGAAGAAGAGGATCTTCTTCTAAGGTTGCTGAGTTCACCTCTTCTCTTTCTCTATCTATGAGTTTCTTGAGAGTGTCTTATATCTAAAACTCGTTCTTTTACTTTTTATCTTTGGAAGAGTCCAAATCAAGAAGAAGGAGGTATTTGATCGACCATCGAAGAAGGATCAGCACAGTACTAGCATACTGTGCTGATTTCCTGGATCAGGACTTCTGATCGTGATTCATGGGCTTGTGTGGATGACTCCTAGCGATCGGATGCATGTGCGGCTCACAAAATCATCCTTAATCCTGGATCAACAAAATTAAAACTTCTAACTTGCAAGGTAATAGACCTGATCTATTATATTTTATATACATTGGATGTAGTATAGAAACATGTTGATATGATCAACATATAATTCTTGCTCTTTATATTTTAATTTTTAATTTAATATCATGTAATAATTATATAATAAGATCTTAGATATAGAGATTCTTTAATTTTATAAGATAAATTTTGATTTATTTTAGTCTTTCACTGTCTGATCTTGAAAAAATTTCAAGATCTAACCTTGAAACCCTAGATCTGGTTCCTTCAATTGGTATCAGAGCCTAAGTTATTTATTACATGATTATTTATACATGTTTAGATTATTTTTTATATTAGATCTAATTTATAATCTGATGTTAAATCTAAAATTAAAATTTTTAGATCAATCACGAACTGTAGGTTGTCCTGCTGTAAGGTTTATCCCTTACAGTGCAAAGGTTATCCTAGTTCGTGTAGATCTATCTTTAATTATAAATTTGTTAGATATGATCTAGATTAAATTTATAATTTATTAGATTTAAAAAATATTTAAATCTAAAATAAAATCTCTTTGTTAATAATTTTTGTGCAAAGAACCATCATATATTTGTCTGAAAAATTTGCACAGTTTAAAGTTGAAATTATTTCAATTATATGAACTTGTTTAGATTAGATCTAAAGTAATTTCATACTTATTTCACTTGTATTTTAATTATAAATTAAACATGCAACTTGGTTGGTAGAATCATGTTGTAAAAATATTTTACAAACATGAAAATTATTTTTGAAAAGCCGAACCCCAACCCTCAACCCAAAATAAGGGGTGCCCCATAAGGGATAAAATCAAACAAAAAGAGGCTTTAGGCATGAGATTAGATGAGGAAAAGATAGAAAAAATTTTAATAGAAAAAGACAAGAAAAAGGGAGAGAAAAATAGAAGGGAAGGGAAGTGAAAAAGGAAAGCATGTGATGCTTGTCCTAAAATCTGATTATTCATATGTTGAACATATAATCTGATATTTATATGGTTAGATTATTTGAGAAAAAATTTCTAGAGTGATCTTAGTAGAGGTCTCGAAGGCATACAAGTAGTGGTGCAATCCGTTCTTGCGAAGGATAATCAGTAGCGAACTTGCGAAGAAGGCTGCAGCACTACATCAAATTAAGAAGGGCCCTGATCAGTCCCATGTGGATCACCATTGGAGTATTTCTACTTTGGAGTCTGGTGGAGATCTCAAGATTACCAAATCATCATCTTCATATTGGTATATGATATCTGATCCTTTGCTTATATACATGCTTATGTTGTTTGGTTGCAATTATCAAGATGTTCCTAGGGCTTTTGTGTTCCAGTAGTCTAATTTAATTGTTATACTTATTTTCAATTGTTGAATGCATGTAAAAAATTTTTAAAATTTATATTTTACTATATTATCAAAATCCAACAGTGGTATCAGAGCCACTCTTGATTGATTTAATCAAATATCATGTTATTATTATGATATGAATTAGATTCAGTTCAAACTATATCAAAATCAGATTTTTTGATTGATATTTAACTGATGTTCTTGATGTATTTTTATTAATGATAAATATTATCTATCCATGATTGAACTTGGATATGAAATTTCATGATTTTTAGACTTGTGAAATAAGTTTAAGTTAGATCCCATGATCTAATTATCGATGGAATTGTATATCCTATACATGGGATGCGCGAAACCTTGGAATGATATATTAGATGTACATTGTCAAGACCTAGAGTTTTTGCATATGATGCATTTACCAAAGATCCAAGGGCCGACCATCATATTATTGTGCACTCACTATTGTGGGTCTTCCATCTTGGTTATTGTCCAAGGTATGTGTGGAGCCGAAAAAATTTGATCATAGAAAGGATGCCTCAGACATGGATTAAGATTTTTGCTGATGGATTTGTTTAACTATAATTCATTGATCTAATGTGATTAGAATTTATGTTGATAGATTCAATCAAATTTATAGTTCTAATTTGATTAGAAATTATGTTTAATTTAGGTTGATCAAATTGTCATTTACCTAATTTGATTAGGGTTTGAGTTATGGTTGATCGAATCTTTGCTTACCTAATTGGATTACGGTTAACCTAAGAATTGCTCAATATAACTCAAAATGATGATAAATGATTAACTTAAAATTATATTAGGATCAAGAGTTGAACTCAAATAAAAAATCCTAGATGAGCCTTATACCCGAATATTTAAACATCTTCATGGACATGTTTATGAATGATATCACAATTAAGATAACATAAAAAGTTAATTATCATATTTTATAATTATTATAAAATATATGTTGAGTGGTTATGGACTATGGTATATTCATGTGATGGATGTATGCATGAATACTTTCTTATTGGCTGATTGTATATATGCATCTGCAAGAGTTGCAATAGGGGCTTAGAGTCCCTGATGCATTGTATTATCAACCATATCTTTTTTTTATATATTTTCAACTGTTGATTAAAATTTTTATATATTAATATAAAAATTATAAAAAAATATTTAAAAAGAGATAAAAATTATTTCTTTCTATTTTCAAATAAAGATCAAGTATTTATGGTAGTCTTCATAAAGATGAAGACTAGACTACCAGATATTTGTAGAGCAAAGGTGCATTAAGATTGAGATGGTTCAAACTATGATGCACCTAAGGTTAGACCCATAAATCATCCTGTGGCTTGAATAATTTTTTAAAAGTCCATAACTAATTGATTTTCTTTATTTGCTCTTACTTGCTGATAGTTAGAATCAAAATTTAGATTGCATATAATATTTTTTTTTATAAATATATTTTGGATGTGTATGAGACCTAAGTCCCTCATTTAAATTATATTAAGTCATAATGGCAATGTTAAGAACACTACCCATGCCTTCCTTCATGCTAAGCTAGTATTATGTCAAGAACCATAGTAGGTTTATTGTGCTATCCACAAGGCTTGCTGTGGAGACTGATTTGATACTATTTTGGTGCATAATGAAGCTAATGGTACTTAGCTCATACTAAGTCAATAGAGTATGTCAAAAGCTATAGTGAGTTTGTTGTGCTATCCATAAGACTTGCTATAAAGATTGATATGATGTTGATTTAGTGATGCTTATGGCATATTTTAGTAGTGCTGCCTTGTTGTGCTATCCACAAGGATAGTATTATTTAGATATGACCATATAAGATTGAAGGATATGACTTAACTAAAATATTATAGTTTGTTATGCTATCCACAAGACTATAAATATTTTAGAGGTAAAAATTATATTGAGAGTTGCATGAGATACAATTGGTAAAGAGTTACCTACCCCTGAACTCATAGGAGCTTGTTGTGCTATCCATAAGGCTTTTTATGAGGAATTGGGATCTCAACCCCACTAAGAAACTAGATGATAGGTTTCCTCAATTTTCATACTTGAGGATGATAAAATTTGCTAAAATAGTGGGAGACACATTTAGATAAAAAATCTCATCTAAATTGTGTATGTCATCATGAGTAGTCTTTTTATGTTCTTATATATTAATCTGCATCTTCACTATCACTGAATGGAATATTTGATATTTTTAAAATTGATCGAACTTCATGGAATGGTTGAAGAATCTAAGAATAGTTCTCATATAAGAGATAGTCTCCTATTCTCCTGATTTTGATTTATTTGGAGTGTTAATACTATAAAGAAGGAAAAACCACATATGCAATATGATGGGGTGACAATATGACTGTCAAATATATCCTGATTAACTTAATCATATGATTAAGTCATTATCATGGATGGTGAGTTAATCTAGGATTTGATCCTACTAACTCTCCTAAATTTTCTCTTTAGTATCTCTTAGGAGAAGAAGGTGAAGATTGTCTTCACTATGGATATCTATTATCATTACAAGTAATTATGAGCATTAAAAATAATTGCAAGAGTTGTCTTGTAAGTGTGAAGCAGTAGCAGGATACAAAAGTTGCATATGCTAATAGTTTGTATGTGATACAAACTAATTTATTGCTGAGTGTTTCAGTTTTAGAATTTTGAGTATAAGATACCTCATATAGGTTCTACTTATGCAAATTGTTACTGGACCTATAAAGCTGAAGAGAGGTCACTACATGCTTTTTGACACTGATGGATAGTCCATTCATGCTAAGACTACAGGAACCTTTGTAACCTTCTAGTAAGGTTTAGAAACTAGTAGACTATTATTATATACCTAAATTTATCAGAAATATTATTTCAATTTCTTTGTTATTGTAACATGGTATTAAAATTAATGTAAAGAGTAAAAGTTACTCTCCTTCTGATAAATTTCATGGCTATGGTTTTATGATAATGGTCTCAGATTTCTGTTACTCAATGATGTTGTTCTTCATATTAATGAGAACAAGAAAAACATATGTGATGATCACATATTTCTAACACTGCCAACTTGGCCATTTTTGTAAGTCAAAGATAAACCAATAATACAAAGAAGAGTTCTTTGTCTGTATGATTTTAAATCACATAGAACTTGTAAATCTTTTCTCATAGATAAAATGATCAAGATCCCATTCACTGGACATGAAAAAAGATGCGAGTAAATTATTAGGACTTGTACATATAGATGTTCAAAAGCTAATAATATCTCGATCCAGAGATGGATACTTCATATGAGATATGGTGTGTTCTCTAATTTGCTTCACAAACCTTGTTATCTCATTTTGGAGATATGTCCTTAAATTTGCTACATATGTTTTGATTTAGATACCATCAAAATCTATTACTAGCACTCCATATAAGATATGGAAAGAGGCAGGTTGTCTAGCTTATGTGAAAAAAATTGATGTACACAAGTTTTATGCTAGAACAAGTTTATATAAGTTTATAGGTTATCCTAAGAGTAGTATGTGATACTACTTCTACCACCCTATTAGATAAAAAATATTTTATCAGTAGGTTGCCACCTTTTGAAAAAAAAAAAATTCTAAGAAGAGGTCAGTGGGAGAATAATTGAACTTGAGAAGTTCAAAATCTATGAACTATACCATCATAATCTATAGAGTATCCACAAGTTGATCTTCGACCAAATGTGTCCATTGATGAGGCACAACCATGACACATACCTCCTCATCGAAGGCCAATCTGAGTGTATAATATCCCACTCAAAATATGAGTTTGTCATTGTGAATGATGATACACCATACATCATTGAGAATAATATTTTTTTGAACCTATTTAGAGATAGTCATGAGTAGAGACACTGACAGATGGCTAAAAACCATAGAATCCAAAATAAACTCCCTGTACATCAACCAAGTATGAACTATGATTGAAGTATCTATGGGTGTGACCCAATGGGCTGCTAACAAAAATATCAATCTAGATTTGTGCTTGCTATTGCCACATACTATCTAGAGAGTTTGTCTCTAGTAGGAAGGCAAATCTATTTATGGATTAAAGTAGGCATTGAGGAGTTGGTACTTCTATTTTTGATGAGATAATCAAAATATTTGACTTTATCAAAATATGGATGAATCGTATGTGTGTAAGAAGATAAGTGTGAGACCCACTAACTTCTGATGTATGTGGAAGATATTGAGAAGGTAGTCTCGATATTGCACTCGATCAATGGCATGCTTATCACAAAAATTTTTATAGAAAAAACTTGGGTGTAATATCCAATATATTTGGCATCTATAGTGATAGATGTAAATGGATGTTAGGCTTGCCCTAGTCAAGGTACATGAATTTTTTGTTGAAAGGGTTCAACATAAATGGGTTTACTTACCCATATATTCAATGTACCAAGCCTGATGTGATTATGCCATATACATAATCATTGATTTTAGGCAGATCCAAGATAGGATCTTTTGAAAACTATGAAAAACATTCTCAAAAGTACTGGAGAAGTATTAGAAGAGCAGTGAATTGAAAGAGTTCCAAATAGCAAACTGAGTTTGACTCAGTTAATTACTGTTAGTAAAGATTGCTAAGAAAAGTCACCTGATGAAAGGATTCATCATTGAGTTGGGTGTGGTCTCACCAGGAACCCACGCACATCCTAAGGCACTTTCATCTCATTTATGATTTGATCATAAAATGAGTTCATACTAAGAACAGTATATTGGACCAGTTCACTAAGCCTTTACATAGCAGCAGTGTGATTGCCACCTTGATTACATGGGCATCAGGTATAGGGGCGATTGGCGTTAGTGCAAGTAAGAGATTGAAAGAATAATATCCTACAAGCCAATCACATAGATGATGTGAAAGAATTTTTCTATGATATCTTCCTACTCATTTGCATGACATTAGTTATTTTATTCATGAGGTATTGTGTTTTTTCATTTGCTGCATCATATTTTTATGATTATGATAAACTCCATAGATTAGGGCAATGATTTAAGGGCCATGATGAGATCATGCCAGTGAGATCTAAAATTTTGATAGCCTCAATCTAAAATATTTTCTATCATTAAAATATCGAGTCGGAGATCGATGATGCTGGTAAGACTGGTACATCCTATGTATGCTCGATAGAGAGGATGGTTGATCTCAAATCACTTATGTGGTGACACTAATACAAGGATGTAGGTGCTCATTAGAGAATGAGTTCACTGAACTAACCCACAGAAAGAATATTTAATAGAGTCTTACAGCATGTTGATGGATGGTTCTCCAGTAGGAGTGGTGCATGTGATCTTTTGACCTGAGATCACCATGGTACCTTATGTATATGAATCCTTACTTTGATTTATTCCCTAGCATGCCACTTTGAGATATGTGTGAGATATCCTAGGTATGGTGAAGTGTGCATGGAGGTTGTGAGTAGTCAATAAGGAATCGATCACTCCTTGTAGGAGAAGAGAACATCCTATGTGATCTTATAGGATGATGACTCTGAGAGTCTCTGATCAAAGCAGGGATGAACAGTAAAAAAATTTTAACCGATTCATCAATCGAGTCATCATCATTAGATCGAGATACATATGGATAGATATCTGAGCTTGATATATTTTTATGTCTATGGCCTGTCTTAGATGTTGTGTGATCGAAGGATTGAATTGCATGGTAACTCACCATGGAAGGATAATTTTGATATTTTTATCAAATTTTAAATCTTTTAGATAGTTATGATATGTTGCTAGATGTCAATCTTGACTTGTAAACTCATCAGAACTAAAAGAGTTTAATTCAAAAATTAATTAGGAAGAGTCCTAATTGATTGGGACTCTTGAGCTAACCTAATATAATTGGATTAGATTTATGTCGAGGGTCTAGATCCACTACTAGCTAGATTTAGAACCCAATGGGTCACACATAATAGAAATTTGATCTTGATCTCATCTATTTGAATTTATTATAAATTCAATGAATTAATTAAATTACTAGCACACGAATTAACTCAAGTTCTCAATTTGGTTCAGTGCAAAGGTGTTTGTGCTAAACCCAAGCTTATAGCCTTGACCTAATGTGATTAGGTTTAAACCATCTAATTGATAGAAGGTTTATCTGGTTTTAAACCTCCTCCATGCCAAAACCACATGCCATATATTTGTCACACCCGATTTATTTTTGGTGTTTAAGAGGAGAAGTCCTTCTCACTTACTCCTCTTAAATTCCTAACCATATTCCATGCATTTTTTTAATTTCCTCATGTCATGTGATGACTCTTGGATTTATGGATGCAGAAGAGAAGGAAGTGTCCTTCTCTGGGAAGGAGTTTGAATACCAAAATTAAATGGGATGCCACCTTCTTTTGTGCATTGAAATGGAAGAGTTCATTTCATATTGGACTCTTGAATTCTCGCGCCATTCCCTTATCCACGTGCCATCAGATGGCATTCAAATTTTTTTACATAGAGAAAGAGTCCTTCTACTGATAAAACTCCTCTTATTCCATGCCTTGCTCTTGGGTTTCCATGCTATAAAATTTATTTTTAGCATGTAAGAGATATGGAACACCAAGAGTTGGCACCCCTTGGAAACTTATGTGGCGCCCCTTGATACCTTATATAAGGGGCATCCCATAAGGGATAAAATCAGAGAAAAAGAGGCTTTAGGCATGGGATTAGATGAGGAAAAGATAAAAAAAGTCTGGAAAGAAAAAGATAAGGAAAAGGAAGAGAAAAATAGAAAGGAAGGGATGTGAAAAAGGAAAGCATGTGATGCTTGTCCTAAAATCAGATTGTTCATATGTTAAACATATAATCTGATATTTATGTGGTTAGATCATTTGAGGAAAGGTTTCTAGAGTGATCCTAGTAGAGGTCTCGAAGGTATATAAGTAATGGTGTAATCTATTCTTACGAAAGACGATCGACAGTGATCTTGCGAAGAAGGCTACAGCACTATATCGAATTGAGAAGGATCCTGATCAATCCCGTGTGGATCACCATTGGAGGGCTTCTACTTTGGAGTCTTATGGAGATCTCAAGATTATCAGATCTTCATCTTTAGGTTGGAATATGACATCTGATCCCTTTTTTATATACATGCTTATATTGTTTGATTGCAATCATTAAGGTGTTCCTAGGGCTTTTGTGTTCTGATAGTCTAATTTAATTGTTATACTTGTTTTCAATTGTTGAATACATGTAAAAATTTTTTGAAATTTACATTTTGCTACGTTACCAAAATCCAACACCAGAGAGATTTATCTCTAGTGGGAGGGCAAATCGAGTATGCAAGCTAAAAAAATCCATTTATGGATTGAAAGAGGTATCTAGGAGTTGGAACATTCATTTTGTTGGAAAATGTGTCCCAAAGCCAATCGTCTGAAGATTGTGTTCATATTTATAATTATATATAAATTTTTATTAATAAAAGTTATTTGATTTTTTCATTACAATTTATCCATCTTATTTGAACTCCTATGTTGTGATGAAGTCCTTAAGACTATATTTAATCGATAAAGGAGGATTTGTCGTTTAGTCCTTAAAGCGTGTTCGTGATCGAATGGTATGCTATTAATAGGACAATGGTAATATTGAGTATAGATCATTGTATACCATATGAGTTGATTGTCTTCTTAACCAAAGAGTGTGGAGACATTGATATGGCATGCAGGTGGAATGTAGGAGTACATTCGCACCGAACGTAACCATTTATTGAGTACTCTGCTGTCAAAAGTAGCTTGTGAAGGGTATGGGTATAAGTGTCTCTCAGATCTGAGATCACCATGGTGACTTGTAAGCAACTAACTGTACTTTAATATTAGACCATCTGAGTTTCTAATTCAATGATGGAAGGTTACTAGGTGTAGTCAAGTACTTATCAAGTTGGTGTGTGTCAAGATGGAATTGATCCTTCTGAATTAGTAGAAGATATGCATCAGTGTATTTCAATTTTATAAAATCTTGATCAGGATAATCCATGTGATGAATTTGAATAGTTGAAATATAATATGGTGGACTATATTAGGGTTGACAGTCAAACCCTAAGTCATCTTGAGTATTAGGATCAAAGGGATGAATTATACGGTAACCATACGCCAGTAGGTTCTAGAATGTTGCTTTGCAATCTTTCAGCCTATTCGAACGTCGGGTCCCATTGCTAAATGATTACATCGATTAGTATAAAAAGTTATTCCTATGCTATCAACTTAGGTTCGAACCTATGGGATAACACACATTAGAAGATTCGATCAGATCTGATGGCTGAAGAGTCCAATTGGATTGTGACTCTGGTGAGGAGTCCCACTGGGATTGGGACTCTGAAGGAGAGTCCTACTGGATTGGGACTCCACTATTAATAAAAAATTAATTAATAATTAGATTGCTAATTAACTCAATTTAATTGAGTAAAGAGCTTTGGATCAAGTCTAATTAAATTAGATGCAGTTTGATTTAGATTGGATTTGATTTGATCAAGCCTGATTTCAAGAGAAATTTGATCCTGATTCAATCAGAATTTAGGCTTAGCTAATTACTAATTGGATTAGAAATTTATTGAGATAATTGAGCTCCTAATTAAATTTAGTTCATTTCTAATATTAGGTTCAAATCAGATTTGATTTGGTTTAGAATTAATTTGAAAATAAAGAGTCCAAGCCAATAGGAACTCTATCTCTTTATCCTTGCACCACCCTGGACCCATCCACTGGATCTCCATGCCAAATTGGATTTAGCTTGAGATTTTTGGTGTGATGAGAGAGGGCCCAGTAAGGGTGGATGACAAAGTATGATTAGTCATGATCTTATCTCCTGCCTAATTCGAATGCAATCCGAATTAGAGATAAGGAGATAAAAAGAAAAGAGATTTTTCAAACATAGAAAGAAGGGAGGTGCCAATTATTTTTTTCTTATTTTCTTTGAAGATTTTTTGGATGTGTGAGACTCTTGATCTCCTTCCTAATGCCAACTCTCATTTTTAAAAATTTTTGGGATGCCAAATTGGTGTTTGGTGTGGACTCTATTGGTTCCCTCCCTTTGACCCAAAAATCCTAGCCCTTGTTATTTAAAAGGGGGCTCCAATTGTGGACACCCTAATATGTTCTCCTTGCTGATTTTTATTTTTCTCTAGAGCTTCTTCTCCTCTCTTCTTCCTCCACCAGATATTCTCTTCCTTTGGAGCATCTAAGGTTTTTGAAGAAGAAGGGAGAAATCAACCTCGAAGATCCTTGCAAGCTAGCACTTCCAAGGAGCTTGATCTGCATCAATCTTCATGTGGATGTTCTATAGAGGTTGGATGACTTCATGTGGATATGAGCAACCTGAAGGAGTGCTTTTCCAAGTGTTGGACCAATAGAGATCATCAACATATAGTTCAGTAATTATTTCTGAACTTACTTGATCATTTTTGATAGATCTAAGGGTTAGATCTAGATTGTAGCACTGATTAGATCGATGCAAGTTTTATTTTTAGATCTTATGTACATGTTAAATCATATTATAGATCTTGGCATGGTAGTATAGATTAGATCTTATGCATATAAATTTAATTAAATTATTTAATCTAATTATTTTGCTATATAAATTTTTAAAATTACATGCATAGTACTGTCGTATCTTTTCTTCAATAGGTATCAGAGCCATGTTCCTTTATGATATGATTTAATATGCTTTTAGATCTGGTAATATATTTTTAGATCTAATTATTTATTATTTAGATTAGATCTAATTATATTTTATTTTTAGATTTGATTTTTTATATGTTAGATTAGATTATCTGAGTAGCAAAGTACTCAGATTGGGTAATTACCAGGCCGTTCGGTCATAGGAGCAAGTAGGGTTACATGACCCACTCCTCCCATTCAATGGGGTTCTCTTCATAACATGTAGGGATGCCACTATAAGATCCCATGAAGAAGAAAGTGAAAAGAAAAAATTTACTTTCTTACAAAATCCTAGATCTTGAAATCCTAGAATTTGTTGTATGTGATGTAAGTTGCATAGAAAAGTAGTTACATCTAATCTTCATAATCAAAATTATTTTAATTTAAAATCATAAAAATTTAGATATAATCTAAAAAAATTTTATGATTTAATATAAAAGTTTTACATGAGAAATAATTTCAAAATCTAAACTATGTGGATGCTAAACTTAATTAAGAATTAAGTGTTGAATCGATTAGATCTAGAATTATGATTTAAAATTTAATGACATTACATAAAACATAGTGTTGGGAATAGTGTCCCAAAGCCAATCATCAGCCTGTTGATGGTTGTGCTTATTTTTGTATATGTACATAAATTATGAATTAATAAAATTATTTTAGTATTTTTCATCACAAAATGTTTCATCTTCTAATGAACTCCTATGTTGTGGTGAAGTCCTTAGGACTATTTAGACTCGACAAAGGAGGATTTATCGTTTAGTCCTTAAATCTATTCGCGACCAAATGATACGTTGTTACCAAGGACAATAATATTTATCAAGCATAGGTCGTTGTGTGCCATATAGGTTGGTTGTCCTCTTAACCAATGAGTGTGGAGACACTGGTATGGCATACAGGTGAGATGTAAGGGTACATCTGTACTGAACGTGACCAACTCCAGAGCTATTTTTGCTATCAAGATTTGCTCCGATGGAATATGGGTATAAATATCCCTTCGATCTGATACCGTCACGGTGACTTGCAAGCAACTCACTACACTTAGGCACTAGACTACCTAAATTTTTAATTCAGTGATGGAAGGCTGTTGGGTGTAGTCAAGTACTTGACTTGTCGGTGTGTGTGTCAAGATGGGATTGACCATTCCAGTTTAGAAGCTGTATACAGACGTGTTTCAATTTAGCAAAACCTTGGCCAGGGTAGTCCTTATGAGGAGTCACAGGACTGTTTGAGTTGAGCACGATTCGGATGATCTGATCAGGGTTGACAGTTTAACCCTATGTCATCCTAAACACAGAGGTCAAAAGGATGAATTATACAGTAACCATATTTACGTAGGTTCTGAGTGTTACGATTGCGACCATTCGACCTATCCGATCGTCGGGTACCATTGCTAGATGGTCACTTCGATTAGTACAGAAATTGGTTTCTGTGCTACCGACTTAGGTTCGAACCTACGGGGTCACACACATTAGAGGTTCTTATCTGATCTGATAGTTGATGTAGAATTCTACATGTTTGAGACTCAGTGATCGAGAATTAGGATTCTCTGATCACGAGTTCCACACATTATGGGTACCGAGGTCAAGACTCCCACTGGTTGGGATTTTTCGATCAGGTTTACATATCGATGAATTATGATGCCTGATTGCCCATCGAATTTGGACTCAATATTTATGAGAGGTTTAATTAATAATTTAATTGCTAATTAACTCAATTTGATTGAGTAATTATTTTTGGATCAAGTCCAATTGAATTGGATTCAATTGGGTTTGACCCGATTAGTTTAAGAGTTGACCTAATCGTCGAGATGGTTTGATCCCTGATTTGATCAGGGGTTGGGCTTAGTCAATTCCTAATTTGATTAAAATTTATTGAGCCTAATTAAGCCTAATTAAGTTGAGTTTAAATTAGTCTAATTAGACCTAACTTATTTGGTTCAATTAGGTTGGTTTAAATAATTAAACCACCTGGACCCAATCTCCATGTGCCACCTCACTTCCATTGCACCCATTTGGATTCATGAGAAGAAACTTCTCATGAATTTTTTCCTCACGCCAAGCCCTCTCCATGCCCCACTTTAATGTGCCAAATGGATGGATAAGGATGATTGGTTGGCCATTCAAATTCAAAATAAAGTTTGAATTGAATGGGCAATCAATCTTTGCACCTTATCCCTTTTTTTACGTCCTATTTATTACATGAGAAAAGGTTTCTCATGAAATCACTCCATGCATAATTTAAGCCATGC
>NC_026000.2:88639797-88667301 GCF_000442705.2 Elaeis guineensis
TGAACTTCTCATGAATTTTTTCCTCACGCCAAGCCCTCTCCATGCCCCACTTTAATGTGCCAAATGGATGGATAAGGATGATTGGTTGGCCATTCAAATTCAAAATAAAGTTTGAATTTGAATGGGCAATCAATCTTTGCACCTTATCCCTTTTTTTACGTCCTATTTATTACATGAGAAAAGGTTTCTCATGAAATCACTCCATGCATAATTTAAGCCATGCCTCACACCTTTAGTGGATAAGGGATGAGTTGGTGTCCATTTGAATTCAAAATTTGATTTGAATTCAAATGTGCAATTACTCATCTTTATCCTTTCTTTTTGGATAAGACGTTTGACATTGTTATAAAAGGAGGAGAAGAGTGGGGCATGCAAGAAGAAGTTTTTGAAAAAAAATTTTGGGGTGTGAGAAGTCTTGTGCGTGAGAAGGAAGTCCATATCCTTCCAAGAGAAAAAGAAAGAAAAGAAAGAAAAGTGGGTGCAAGGTTTCCGGTGAGTTCTCTAGAGTTTTAGCTTGGGGTTCGAGAAGTGAGAAAGTGAGCTACGAGTGTCATGAGCCCACAAAATCTCAAAGAGATCTTCAACATCCTCTCAAGCATGTCTGTTGATGATCTAAAGCATCCAAAGAATCGACAGACATAGATCGAAGGAGTTCGATCAGCATCCACTGTCAAAAGGGCTCTACAACGAGCTAGCACTCATGAGGAGTCGATCAGATCGGGAGCTTCATGTGGATAATCCACAGAGGCCAGACATGCTGTGTGGCTACATCATGATGATCAGACTCTCCCGACGGTGATCAGATTTCGGCAATCTACTATCCGCATAAAGGTATTGTGTTCTGAACACATTACAGTAAAGTGTTCACTATTCGAATTTGAATTTCAAATTTAAATGAATGCATGCTATATATCATATTTAAATCCTAGCATAGGATAAATTCATGTTAATTAATTAGATTAATTAATATCTTTTCACTATAAAATTATAATTTTTAAAAAATTTTAAAATTATCATTTTACCCCTGTACTGAATTTTCCCCACAAATGGTATCAGAGCGGGTTCTTAGATATGATATATATATTTACATGCGTAGATTAAGTTGTAATCTAAAAGTTTTAAATTTGAAATTTAAAATTTAAAATTTAAAATTTAAATTTTGAAATTTGAAATTCAAAATTTGAAATTCAAAATTCAAAAATTTGAAATTCAAAAATTTGAAATTTGGGTGAAATTTTAAATTTGAAATTCAAAATTTAAAATTTAAAATTTAAAATTTAAAATTCAAAAATTTGAAATTTGAAATTTGAAATTTATTTGAAATTTATTTGAAATTTAAAATTTAAAATTTAAAATTTGAAATTTAAAATTTAAAATTTAAATTTTGAAATTGGTATATTTAGATATACTGGATCCAAGTAGCAAGTAATCGAATTGGGTTGGTTGCCATGGCCGTCCGGTCATAGGAGAAAAGTAGGGTTTAAAAGCCCACTCCTCCCATTCGATGGGGTCTCCTATGGCGGTAGGGGTGCCGCTGTAATTATATCCCATGCAGATGAAGTAGCAAAAGGAATTAATTGTAAAGGTTTAATTGTGAAATTTATCATGAATGTGTTAAATTAGATCTAAAGGAATATTCATGATTTATTTTGATTGAGTTATTTTCTGTTATGTAATTAGCAATAGGATTGCTATTTATGAAATGTGCTGATCTATTTGTGAAATGAGTCAACATATTTGGTGAACAAAAAATAAAACCTTTCAAATTTGAAAATTATTTTCAAAATACCAAACCCTGACCTATCAGCCCAAATACTTAATTAAAAGAATTAAGTGTTATCTAGTAGGTCTAGAATTGTGAATTAAGACCTAAGACAATTGCATAAACTTGTGGGTCAATGGGTTAGATGGATTAGGTCCATAATTGGGTTAGACCTAAGGTTAGCTTAAAGAAATAGACTAAATTAGAGTAATTGATCAAATCTAATCAAAAGTTGAATTAGATTAGGTCAAGGATACTCTAGACTCAACTCCAATAGTTGTAGTTGAATGGGTCCATGTCTTTAACTAGACCAAGATGGACTTAATTCATGACTACACGGCAGAACCCTATTTACTAAGTTGATCAAATTAAAACTAATGAACCGGTTGGTGTCTAAGGTAAGTTTGGCAGTTTGACCAGTGGTTTTTAAGTGGGAGCTACTCACAGTGATTTGATCTCTGACGAGTTAATGGCTTATCCCCACCACTGATCTCACTTACCTGGCCAACCTGGTGAATTAGGTTTTGATTATATCACTTGGTGATTAGGGCTCACCCATGTCATTAGGTAAATCAGTTTGACTGATTTAGGTGCTCCTAATGTCAGCTTTAATTAAATCTTTTTTAATCTGACTTGGTGAAGTCAGTGGGAGGATTGAAATTGGCTGGATATTTTCTTCTCATCTATCCTTTAATAAAATCTTCAAAAATTATTAGGTCCTTAAAAATGATTAAGTTATATTGATAACTAAGTCATAGCCTCCCATTAAGTAAGTGATAATGAGTCCATTAGTTTAATAATCATTGGAGGCCCAAAGGCCTGGTGCTTATTGACTAATGGAATTATCATTCATAATATGATAATTTGATTTGAGTTTTTCTGATGGTGGTCAGGTTGGTCAGCCAAAGTCGGGCCTGATCATTTATTGGTCTGATTCACCAAATCAAATCATGTTAATGGTTGGACCTAACCAGATCTTTTCAGTGGAGGCCAAAGCCTACTGATTAGGTTCTGGGGCAAAATCAATTACTAGAAGTTGTTTAGAGAAATAACTGGTTATGAATCTACCCATAGATGCACATGGGTTGACCAACCAAAGTTGGGCTCGTGTGTAGTCTGTGTGGATTCTAATACCCACTAAGGAATTAAAGTAATTCCTCGAATTGAAGGTTGAGGATACCAGTTCGTAAAAATACTGGGAGAAACTTTAGACTAAAGTCCAAGTCTTTAGTATTTATAATTTATGTACTAATAGTGGTCTGGTTTTTCTTTATGCAGCTATGGCCACTACCTTGTCCCTTCGATCATTATTAGATAATGACAAGCTCATGGGACCTAATTTCGATAGCTGGTATCGAAAATTAAAAATCATCCTTGAGCATGAGTGGATCCTTTATGTAGTAACGGATCCGGCACCTGAGGAGCTAGCCCCGAACGTTAGAGGGATGGTCCGAGACACTTATCAGAAGTGGCTCAATGACCGCACCATCGTTCGATGCATTATGCTAGTGGCAATGAATGATGAGTTCAGATGCAGGTTCAAGAACGCCCAGCCACAGGAGATGCTTCAAATGTTGAACGACTCCTTTGGCACGCCTGACGACGTTGAAAGGCACAAAACTAGTTGTGCCATTTTCAATGCTCGGATGAGGGATGGAGCCTCAGTCACTGATCATGTACTGTACATGATCGAAATGATTGAGCGCCTAACTAAACTGGGCTTTCCCCTGCACGAGCAGCTCGGTAAGGATGCGATCCTTAATTCATTGCCCAAGTCCTTCCTCCCCTTCCTTACTCATTTTTGGATGACAAAGCCTGCAGTGAACTACCACAGTTTGTTGGGGTTGCTGCAGAACTTTGAGAAGGATCACCAGCTCCATAAGGAGTCAGTGAATGTTGTGGGAGGGTCTTCTTCTGGTCGTTGACCCTTTAAGAAAGGGAAGAAGAAGAACAAGAAGAAGAAGAATAAGAAGGTGCAGCTGCATGCTGGGACATCTGCACAGGGTCAGACCAAGAAGTGCAAGCCCGACCAGAGCCAGGCGGAGTGCTTCTTTTGCAAGAAGTAGGGGCACTGGAAGAGAAACTGTCCTCTATACATTGCTTTCCTGGACCCAAGCAGGCCAAAGAAGAAGCAAGGTACTTATATGATAACATCTTGCAACTTTTTCATTTGTGATACTACTGCCTGGGTATTGGATACCGAAAGCCCTTATCATATTTGCAATTCGATGTAGGGTCTGCAGGTTAGTAGGAGATTTGATGAAGGCGAGAGATTCCTGAACGTTGGAGATGGAAGCAAAGTTTCAGTTCTAGCATTAGGAATCATGAACCTTGTAATCAATTCTCGAAACATAATTCTGAGTGAATGTCATTATTGTCCAAGCTTTTTATTAAATATTATTTCTGTAGGCCTTTTGGCCATGAACGGTTATCAATTTTTAATAAAAGGAAACATTTGCAATATCATTTTGAATGGTGTTACAATATTTGTTGGATAACTTAATAATGGAATTTACTTTTTATCACAACTTGTTAATGTGGTTCAAACCTCCGGTAAACGCCCTAGAATAGATAATGTGTCAGAAGTCTACCTTTGGTACTGTAGGCTAGGTCATATCAATAAGAACAGGATAAACATGTTGGCTCAAGAAGGAATTCTTGAAGTAGGTGATTGTGAATAACTTCCAACCTGTGAGTCCTGTCTTCTTGGTAAAATGACCAAATCATCTTTTACTGGAAAAGGTGAACGAGCCAGTGAACTCTTGGGTTTGGTACATTCTGATGTATGTGGACCCATGAGCTCAAGTGCAAGAGGTGGATATTTCTACTTCATAACCTTCACAGACGACCTATCGAGGTATGGGTATGTCTATTTAATGAAGCATAAATCAGAGTCATTTGAAATGTTTAAACTATTCCAAAATGAGGTAGAAAAATAAACTGAAAAGTGTATTAAAACTCTTCGATCTGATCGAGGAGGTGAATACCTTTCCAATGATTTTCTGACATATCTTAGGGAGAATGGGATTCTCTCTCAGTGGACTCCTCCTGAAACACCACAACATAATGGTATATCTGAAAGGAGAAATCAGACCTTGTTGGACATGGTTCGATCCATGATGGGGTTTGCTGGTCTGTCGATCTCCCTCTAGAGATATGCGCTCGAATCGGCTTGTTACCTTCTTAATAGGGTTCCGAGTAAGTCTGTAACTAAAACGCCATATGAGATATGGATAGGACGTAAGCCAGTACTCTCACACCTTAGGGTTTGGGGGTGTCTGGCTTATGTTAAACGTTTAATTATGGACAAGCTTGGGCCTAGGTCTGACAAGTATAATTTTATAGGGTACCCAAAAGAGACCAAAGGGTATTACTTCTACCTAGCTAATGAGCAAAAAGTGTTTGTCAGCCTTAAGGCAATCTTTTTGGAAAAGGAGTTCCTTGGTGAAGGGACTGTTGCCTCTAAGGTCGAACTTGATGAAGTTCAACAGGTGGAAAAACTGACACGAGCTGCTGAACCTGAATCAGATTTGGTTAAATCAGATTCGGAGCCCATTGTTCAAGCACCCTTAAGGTGATCTGGTAGAGTACCATGTCAACCGGATAGATACTATGGTTTCTTGGTCCGGGATGGCGATCCTATCGAACTTGATGAAAATGATGAGGATCCGATCACCTACATGGATGCAATGCAGAGACCTGACTCTGAGAAATGGATGGAGGCCATGAAATTCGAAATGGAGTCCATGAAGGTCAACAATGTGTGGACATTGGTTGACCCACCCGAAGGAGTAAAACCCATAGGGTGTAAGTGGGTCTTCAAGAGGAAGAGAGGCACAGACGGAAAGGTGAAAATCTATAAAGCCCGTCTGGTTGCCAAGGGATATCGTCAACGTTATGGTATAGACTATGACGAGATGTTTTCTCCTGTGGCAATGCTCAAATCCATTCGGATTATGCTTGCGAGCTGCCCATCTGGACTATGAAATCTGGTAGATGGATGTGAAGACAGCTTTCCTAAATGAAAAGCTGGATGAAGAGGTGTATATGATACAATCTGAAGGATTCACATCCACAGATGAGTCTAAGGTGTGCAGGCTACAGAGGTCCATTTATGGACTTAAGCAGGCATCACAGAGTTGGAACATACATTTTGATAAGACAATCAAGACGTATAGCTTCGTTAAGAACAGAGAAGAGCCATGCATTTATAAGTGGGCTAATAGTCCAGTAGTAGTATTTCTTGTATTATATGTGGATGACATTCTCTTAATCGGGAATGATGTCCCTGCATTACAGGGAATAAAGATTTGGCTGTCGTCATAATTCTCCATGAAGGATCTGGGAGAAGCTTCCTACATCCTAGGGATGAGGATCTATTGGGATAGATCTAAAAGGTTGCTTGGTTTATCCCAGTCTACGTACATAGATACTATGCTGAAGAGGTTCAGCATGGAGAATTCCAAGAAAGGCTATCTTTCGATAGGCCATGGAATTTCTCTATCGAAGAGGGATTGTCCAACAACACCTCAAGAGAGAGAGCGTATGGGTAGAATTCTATATGCTTCAGCAGTGGGATCTATCATGTACGCCATGACATGTACACGACCAGATATGGCATACTCACTAGGGGTAGTGAGTAGATACCAATCTGATCCAGGGGAGAATCACTGAAAGGTTGTTAAAACCATCCTAAAGTATTTAAGAAATACTAAGGACCAGTGGCTTGTTTATGGTGAATCGGACTTGAGACTTATAGGGTTTATAGACTCTAGTTTCCAGTTTGATCATGATGACAGCAAAAGTGTGTCGGGATTTATTTTTACCCTTAATGGTGGGGCTATCTGCTGAAAAAGTTTCAAGCAGCACACAGTGGCTGATTCAGTTTGTGAGGCAGAGTATGTCGCTGCATCAGATGCTGCCTAAGAAGCGGTGTGGCTGAGGAAATTCATCATTGAGCTTGGAGTAGCACCCTCCCTTGTTGGTCTAGTTCTGCTCTACTGTGACAGCTCTGGAGCCATTGCTCAGGCGAAGGAACCCAAGGCACACCAGTGGACGAAGCATATTCTGCGCCGCTACCATCTCATCTGAGAAATTATGGATCGAGGTGACGTCAATCTTCAGAAGATCGACAGGAAGGAGAATCTGGCTGACCCATTCACTAAAGCCATTGCGGTGAAGGAGTTTGACAACTACAAGTCGAAGATGGGTATTAGATACTGCACCGATTGGCTTTAGGCCAAGTGGGAGATTGTTGGGAATAGTGTCCCAAAGCCAATCGTCAGCCTGTTGACGGTTGTGCTCATTTTTGTATATGTACATGAATTATGAATTAATAAAAATTATTTTGGCATTTTTTATCACAAAATATTTCATCTTCTAATGAACTCCTATGTTGTGGTGAAGTCCTTAGGACTATTTAGACTCGACAAAGGAGGATTTGTCGTTTAGTCCCTAAATCTGTTCGCGACCAAATGATACGTTGTTATCAAGGACGACAACATTTATCAAGCATAGGTCATTGTGTGCCATATAGGTTGGTTGTCCTCTTAACCAATGAGTGTGGAGACACTGGTATGGCATATAGATGAGATGTAAGGGTACATCTATACTGAACGTGACCAACTCCGGAGCTATTTCTGCTATCAAGATTTGCTCCGATGGAATATGGGTATAAATATCCCTCCGACTTGAGATCGCCACGGTGACTTGCAAGCAACTCACTACACTTAGGCACTAGACTACCTGAATTTTTAATTCAGTGACGGAAGGCTGCTGGGTGTAGTCAAGTACTTGTCGGTGCGTGTGTCAAGATGGGATTGACCACTCCAATTTAGGAGCTGTGTACAGTCATGTTTCAATTTAACAAAACTTTGGCCAGGGTAGTCCTTGTGAGGAGTCACAAGACTGTTTGAGTTGAGCACGATTCAGATGATCTGATCAGGGTTGACAGTTTCACCCTGTGTCGTCCTAAACACAGAGGTCAAAAGGATGAATTATACGGTAACCATATTCACGTAGGTTCTGAGTGTTGCGATTGTGACCATTCGACCTATCCGATCATCGGGTACCATTGCTAGATGGTCACTTCGATTAGTACAGGAATTGGTTCCTGTGCTATCAACTTAGGTTCGAACCTGCAGGGTCACACACATTAGAGGTTCTTATCTGATCTGATGGCTGATGTACAATCCTACATGTTTGGAACTCAGTGATCGAGAATCAGGATTCTCTGATCATGAGTTCCACACATTATGGGTACCGGGGTTAAGAGTCCCACTGGTTGGGATTTTTCGATTAGGTTTACATATCGATGAATTCTGATGCCTGATTGCCCATCGAATTTGGACTTAGTATTTATGAGAGGTTTAATTAGTGATTTGATCACTAATTAACTCAATTTGATTGAGTAATTATTTTTGGATCAAGTCTAATTGAATTGGATTCAGTTGGGTTTGACCCTATTAGGTTAAGAGTTGACCTAATCGTCGAGATGGTTTGGTCCCTGATTTGATCAGGGGTTGGACTTAGTCAATTTCTAATTTGATTAGGATTTTATTGAGCCTAATTAAGCCTAATTAAGTTAGATTTAAATTAGTCTAATTGGACCTAACTTATTTGGTTCAATTAGGTTGGTTTAAATAATTAAACCACCCTGACCCAATCTCCATGCGCCACCTCACTTCCATTGCACCCATTTGGATTTATGAGAAGGAACTTCTCATAAATTTTTTTCTCATGCCAAGCCCTCTCCATGCCCCACTTTAATATGCCAAATGGATGGATAAGGATGATTGGTTGGCCATTCAAATTCAAAATAAAGTTTGAATTTGAATGGGCAATCAATCTTTGCACCTTATCCCTTTTTTTATGCCCTATTTATTACATGAGAAAAGGTTTCTCATGAAATCACTCCATGCACAATTTAAGCCATGCCTCATGCCTTTAGTGGATAAGGGATGAGTTGGTGTCCATTTGAATTCAAAATTTGATTTGAATTCAAATATGCAATTACTCATCTTTATCCTTTCTTTTGGATAAGACGTTTGATGTTGTTATAAACGGAGGAGAAGAGTGGGGCGTGCAAGAAGAAGTTTTTTGGAGAAAAATTTTGGGGCATGAGAAGTCTTATGCGTGAGAAGGAAGTTTATATCCTTCTAAGAGAAAAAGAAAGAAAAGTGGGTACAAGGTTTCCGGTGAGTTTCCTAGAGTTTTAGCTTGGGGTTCAGAAAGTGAGAAAGTGAGCTACGAGTGTCGTGAGCCCATAAAATCTCAAAAAGATCTTCAACATCCTCTCAAGCATATCTGTTGATGATCCAGAGCATCCAAAGAATCGACAGACATAGATCGAAGGAGTTCGATCAGCATCCACTGTCAAAAGGGCTCTACAATGAGCTAGCACTCATGAGGAGTCGATCAGACCGAAAGCTTTGTGTGGACAATCCACAGAGGCCAGACATGCTGTGTGGCTGCATCGCGATGATCAGACTCTCCCGACAGTGATCAGATTGCGACGATCTACTACCCGCACAAAGGTATTATGTTCTGAACATATTACAGTAAAGTATTTACTGTTCGAATTTGAATTTCAAATTTAAATGAATGCATGCTATATATCATATTTAAATTTTAGTGTAGGATAAATTTATGTTAATTAATTAGATTAATTAATATCTTTCCACTGTAAAATCATAATTTTGAAAAGTTTTAAAATTATCATTTTACCCCTGTACTGAATTTTCCCCACACATAGGGCATGGGTTAGCTCAAATAAAGTCTTCTTAATTGGGTTAGACCTAAGGTTAGAATAAAAAAATTAATTAATCATGTAGAGAAATTGATTTAGTCTAACCAAATATTGAATTACATTAAATTAGGATTTCTCTAATATAATAGTTGTAGATGGTCAAGTCTACGTCTTTGATTAGACCAAATGGACCTTGATTGTGGCTCAGTGGTTGAATCCAAATCATTAGGTTGGTCAAATCGAAACTAATTAATCAATTGATGTTTAAGATAAGTTTTGCATTTTGATCGATGGTTTTTAATTAGAAGTGGCTTATCTGGCCATTTCGATGGTGTCTAAGGCCAGCTTAGCAGACCCTTTCACCGATCTCACTTATCTGACCAATTTGATGAATTATATTTTGATTAGACCACTAAATGATTCGAGTTAACTCATGCCATTAAGATTGATTAGTGTGACTGATCTAAGTGCCAT
The DNA here is from genome assembly GCF_000442705.2 of Elaeis guineensis. Taxonomy (NCBI): domain Eukaryota; kingdom Viridiplantae; phylum Streptophyta; class Magnoliopsida; order Arecales; family Arecaceae; genus Elaeis; species Elaeis guineensis. The sequence continues at coordinate 88,649,781 of NC_026000.2, forward strand.
TTCAATCAGCATGATCCTAATCTAATTCAATGACTTGGCGAAGTCAGTGAGAGGATTGTGGTTTACTGATTAATCTCTTCTTTTCACTTCTCTTAATTCATAAATTAAATTTTTTAAATTATTAGGTCCCTTAAATGAGATAGTTATGGTGATAACTAAATCATAGCTTCTCATTAAGTTGGATGATAATGGATCCAATAATATGATGATCATTGGAGGCCCAAAGGCTTGATACTCATTTGCTATTGAAATTATCATTCATAATATGATGACTTAGTTGAGTCTCTCTAGTAGGTGGTTAGTTAGCCAGTCAAAGTCAGACCTAATCATTTGATAGTTAGATTCGTAAATATGATCATATTAATGGTTGGATCTAACCATGCAGAGAAGACCAAAATAAACTGAAAAGTTATCTGGGGCTGAAATAATTACTAAAAATTATTTGATGAAATAATTAGTTAATGAACCTATCCATGGATGCACATGGGTGAGTCAGTCAAAGTCAGGCTCATGTGCAATCTGTGTGGATTCTAGTACTCGCTAAAGAATTAAAGTAATTCTTCGAGTTAGAGGTAAAGGCTACCAATTTATATAAAATAGTGGGAGAATCTTTAGACTAAAGTCCATGTCTTTAGGCTTAATTAATTCATATACTGATTAGGTTTTGATTTTTTTTTATACAGATATGGCCTCAAACTTGTCGCTCCGATCACTATTAGATAGTGAGAAGTTGATGGGATCTAATTTCGATAACTGATATCGAAAACTTAAAATCATCCTGAAGCACGAGCAGATTTTGTATGTCATTACAGATCCGACACCTAAGGAGCCTACTTCCAACACCCATGACACGGTTCGAGATACTTATTTGAAGTGGCTCAACGATCGCACTATGGTTCGTTATATTATGTGGACTTCAATAAATGACGAGTTCAGTCGAAAATTGGAAGAGGCTTAGCCAGAAGACATGCTCAAGGTGTTGAGAGAGTCTTTTGGTACTCCCAATGATGTTGAGCGGCACAAGACTAGTTGCATCATTTTCAATGCTCGAATGAGAGAGGGAGCATCGATCATCGATCATATATTATACATGATCAAACAGATCAAGCGACTGAGTAAGCTCGACTTCTCCTTGCATGAATAATTGGAAAAAGATGCAATCCTGAACTCTCTACCTAAATCTTACCTATCATTTTTTAGTCATTTTAGAATGACAAAGTCTGTAGTCAATTACCATGGTATGTTGAGGTTGCTATAGACTTTTGAAAAAGACCACCAGTTTCATAAGAAGACGGTGAATGTAATGGAAGGATCTTCTTCGGGTGGGCATCATCTCTTTAAGAAAGGAAAGAAAAAGAAAAATAAAAAGGTGCAAAGTGCTGGAAGTCAGACCCAGAAGTTCAAGTTCAAGACCGACCAGAGTCAGACAGAGTACTTCTATTGCAAGAAGCAGGATCACTGGAAGAAGAACTATCCTCAATACATAGCTTCCCTTGACCCTAACAGGCCTAAGAAGAAGAAATAATTGGTTGCTGGACAAGATAATTATATGATAACACCTCATAACGTCTCAATTTTTGATATAATGACATGAGTATTGGATACCAGTAGCCCTATTAACATTTGTAATTTATTACAAGGTCTTCAGGTCTATAGGAGATTTGGAGACAGTGAGAGATTTCTGAACGTTGGAGATGAAAGATCAGTTTTAGTTCTAGCTTTGAAAATTATCAAGCTTGTATTCAAGTCTCAATTTATTATTCTTAATAAATGTCATTACTGTCCCAGTTTTTTTATAAATGTCAATTCTGTAAGTCTTTTGGCCAAATTGAATTATAAAATTTCAATAAAGAAAAGCTTTTGTGATATCATTTTGAATGATGTTACTATAATACATGGGTAGTTGAACAATGGAATCTATGTTGTATCATGGCCTAATGTAATGTACACTTCTAATAAATGCCCTAGGATAGTCGATGTCACGAATGCCTACCTTTGGCATTGTAGGTTAGGTCATATTAACAAGAACAGGTTAGCTCAAAAAAGAATTCTTGATGACAAAGATTATGAATCATTTCCAATCTGTGAGTCTTGTCTACTTGGAAAGATGATCAAGTCACTTTTTACTGAAAAAGATGAATGAGCTAGTGATGTTCTGGGTCTGGTACATACTGATGTTATAGACCCATGAGTACAAGTACCATAGGAGAGTACCATTATTTTATTATATTTACAGATGATCTATCTAGATATGGGTACGTCTACTTGATGAAATACAAATCTGAATCATTTAAAATGTTAAAACGATTTCATAATGAAGTAGAGAAACAAACTGAAAAGAATATTAAAACTCTTCGATGAGATCGAGGAGGAGAATATCTTTTTAGTAAATTTCTGACATATCTTGAGGAGAATGGGATTCTCTCTCAATGGATACCTTCTGAAATGCCACAACACAATGGTGTGTCAGAAAGGAGAAATCAAATCCTGTTGAACATGGTTCGATCCATGATGCATTTTTCTAGCTGTCGATATCTTTTTGGAGATATACACTTGAGTTGGCTTGTTATGTCTTAATAGAGTTCCTAATAAATCTATAAATAAGACACCATATGAGATATGGACAGGACGTAAGCTAGGGCTCTCTCACCTTAGGATTTGGGGGTGTCTAGCTTATGTCAAATATTTGAAAACAGACAAACTTGGAGCTAGATCTGATAGATATATTTTTATAGAGTATTTCAAAGAAACTAAGGGATATTATTTCTACCTTATTGATGAACAAAAAGTGTTTATCAGCCTTAGAGCAATCTTTCTAGAAAAAAAATTTCTTGGAGAAGAGATTAATGCCTCTAAGGTTGAACTAGATGAAGTTCAACAGTTAGAACAAACACAGTCTAATGAACCCACAGAACTAGATTTGATGATGTCAAACTTGGAACCTATTGTAGAGGTACCATTGAGAAGATCTGATAGAGTATCTTATCAACCGAAGAGATACTATTGCTTCTTGGATCGAGATGAAGATCCTATTGAACTCGATGAGAACAATAAGGGTCCGATTACCTATATGGATGCAATGCAAAGGTCCGACTCTGATAAATAGCTTAAAGCCATGAAATTTGAAATGGAGTCTATGAAGGTCAATGATGTATGAACATTAGTTGATCCATCTAAAGAAGTTAAACTCATAGGGTGTAAGTAGATCTTCAAAAGAAAAAGAGGTGCAGACGGGAAGGTGGAGAGCTATAAAGCTTGTTTGGCTATCAAGGATTATCGTCAGTATTATGGTATTGACTATGATGAGATATTTTTTTCTGTGGTAATACTCAACTCCATTCAGATTATGCTTGCAATAGCGGCACATATGGACTATGAAATCTGACAAATAGATATGAAAATAGCTTTTCTAAATGGAGAGCTAGAAGAAGAGATGTCTATAATACAGTCTGAGGGTTTCACATCCACAGATAAGTCCAAAGTGTGCAAGCTTCAGAGATCCATCTATGGATTCAAGCAGGCATCTAGGAGTTGGAACATGCGTTCTGATAAAGTTATCAGAATGTATGACTTCATTAGGAATGGAGAAGAACCCTGCATTTACAAATAGGTAAATAACTCTATGGTTGTATTCTTCATTTTGTATGTGGATGACATTCTCTTAATTAAGAATGATATCCCTGCATTACAAAGAATAAAGGTCTGGTTATCATCTCAGTTCTTTATGAAGGATATGGGAGAAGCATCCTATATCCTTGGGATGAAGATATATAGAGATAGATAAAAAAAAGTTGCTTGGCTTATCCCAATCCACGTATATAGACACCATGCTGAAATAGTTTAGCATGGAGAATTTCAAAAAAAGCTATCTTCCAATAGGCCATAAAATTTTTTTCTTGAAGGAAGATTGCCGATAACTCCTCAAGTGAAAGAGCATTTGAGTAGAGTTACATATGCTTCGGTAGTGGATCCTATAATACATACCATGACATGTATAAGATCAGACATGGCATACTTATTAGGGGTAGTGAGTAGATACCAGTCTGATCCAGGAGAGAACTATTGGAAGGTTGTAAAATTTATGTTTAAGTATTTAATAAATACGAAGGACCAGTGGCTTGTTTATGGTGAAACTGACTTGAAACTAGTAGGGTTCACTTACTCCAGCTTTCAGTCAGACCATGATGATAGCAAGAGTGTGTCAGGTTATGCTTTTACCCTAAATGATAGAGCAATCTGCTGAAAAAATTTCAAGCAGCACATCATGGTTGATTGACTCTGTTTACGAGGTGGAGTATATTGCAGCATCCGATGCTGTGAAGGAAGCTGTATAATTGCAAAAGTTTATCGACGAGCTTGAAGTGACACCCTCTGTCGATGGCCCTGCCCTATTATTTTGTGACAGTGCTAGAGCCATTGCTCAAGCTAAGGAATCGAAGTTCCATCAGTGCACCGAGCATATTCTGTGCCACTACCACCTTATCCGAAAGATTATCGATCAAGGTGACGTTGACCTGTAGAAGATTGATGGAAAGGAGAATCTAGCCGACCCATTTATTAAAGCTCTCAAAATCAAAGAGTTTGATGATCACAAGTCAAAGATGGATATATGATACTATACCGATTAACTTTAATCCAAGTGGGAGTTGTTAGGAAATATGTTTCAAAGTCAATCATTAGTCTGCTGACAATTGTGCTCATATTTATAATTATATATAATTTTTTATTAACAAAAATTATTTGATTTTTTCGTTACAATTTATTTATTATGTTTGAACTCCTGTGTTGTGATGAAGTTCTTAGGACTATATTTAATCGACAAAAGAGAATTTGTCGCTTAGTCCTTAAAGCGTGTTCACGATCGAATGATATATTGTTAATAGAATGATAGCAATATCGAGTATAGGTCATTATGTGCTATATGAGTTGGTTGTCTTCTTAACCAAGGAGTGTGGAGACACTAGTATGGCATGCAAGTAGAATGTAGGAGTACATTCGCACCGAACGTGATCATTTGTCGGACACTCTACTGTCAAGAGTAGCTCATAAAGGGTATGGGTATAAGTATCTCTCAGACCTGAGATCACTACGATAACTTATAAGCAACTCACTGTACTTTAGTATCGGACCATCTGAGTTTTTAATTTAGTGATGAAAAATTACTGGATGCAGTCAAGTACTTATCAAGTCGATGTGTGAGTCAAGATGAAATTGACCCCTCTGAATTAGTAGAAGATATGCATCAGTGCATTTTAATTTAGTAAAATCTTGGCCAGGGTAATCCATATGATAGATTTGAAAGATTAAAATATAATATGATGGATTATATTAAGGTTGACAATCAAATTCTAAGTCACCTTGAGCAATAGGGTCAAAAAGATGAATTATATGGTAACTATACGCCAGTAGATTCTAGAATGTTGCTTTACAATCTTTTGATCTATCTGAACATCGGGTCTCATTGCTAGATGGCTACATCAATTAGTATAGAAAGTTATTCCTATACTACCGACTTAGGTTCGAACCTATAGGGTCACACACATTAGAAGATTCGATCAGATCTAATGGCTGAAAAGTCCAATTAGATTGTGACTCTGGTGAGGAGTCCCACTGCAACTGGAATTCTGAAGAAGAGTCTCATTAGATTGAAACTCTACTATTAATGAAGAATTAAGTAGTAATTAGATTACTAATTAACTCAATTTGATTGAGTAAAGAGCTTTGGATTAAGTCTAATTGAATTAGATTCAGTTTGATTTAGATTGAGTTTGATTTGATCAAGCCTGATTGTAAGAGAAATTTGATCATGATTCGATCAAGACTTGGGCTCAGCTAATTTCTAATTAGGTTAAAAATTTATTCAGATAATTGAGCTCCTAATTAAATTAGGTTTATTTCTAACATTAGGTTCAAAGAAGATTTGATTTGGTTTAGAATGAATTTGGAAACAAAGAGTCCAAGCCAATAGGGACTCTATCTCTTTATCCTTGCACCACCTTGGACCCATCCACTGGATCTTAACTCCAAATTAAATTTGGCTTGAGATTTTTGGCATGATGAGAGAGGGACCAGTAAGGGTGGGCCCCAAAGTATGATTAGTCATGATCTTATCTCCTGCCTAATTCGAATGTGATCTGAATTAGAGATAGGGAGATAAGAAGGAAAGAGATTTTCAAACATGAAAAGAAGGGAGGCACCAATTATTTTTTTCTTATTTTTTTTGATGAGTTTTTGGGTATGTGAGACTCTTGATCTCCTTCCTCACACCAACTCTCATTTTTGGAAATTTTTGGGATGCCAAATTGGTCTTTGGCGTGGACTTTATTGGTGCCCTCCCTTTGACCCAAAAATCCTAGCCCTTGTTATTTAAAAGGGGGCTCCAATTGTGGACATCCTAATATGTTCCCCTTGCTGATTTTTATTTTTCTCCAAAGCTCTTTCTCCTCTTCTCTTCCTTCTCCAGTTATTCTTTTCCTTTGGAGCATCCAAGGTTTTTGAAGGAGGAAGAAATCAGCCTCAAAGATCCTTACAAGCTAAGACTTCCAAGGAGCTTGATCTACGTCGGTCTTCGTGTGGACGTTCTATAGAGGCTAGATGACTTTGTGTTGCCCAGCTATGCAACCCAAGAGGGGGGGTGAATTGGGTTTTAAAAATTTTAGGCTTAACTAATTACTTGTAAAAATTATATATCAAAAGCTTGATGAATGAGGAGAGAGACTTTAGTTTGAGATTAATTACTTAAAACAAGAATGCAAGGATATAATGGAGAATTAAAGAGAAACAATAAAGCATGCCACAAACACAATGATTTATAGTGGTTCGGTGCCAACCTTGCACCTACATCCACTCCTCAAACTCCTACTTGGGAATTCCAATCCACTATACTTTGTATTCAACCCGAATACAACCGTCGGAAACTCCGACACTAGCTATCCCAAGCTAGTCCACTTGTTTCCCGGGTACAAGCCGACCCAATACACTCCGATTTCAGGTTCGGATCAACCTTTCCTTGTTTTGAAAACCCTCCAAAACAAAAACAATTACTCACAAGATAAAATCAGTTTAGAGCACAAATAAGTACAAGAATAGCTCCTTAAGTGAGCGAATATAACAATAAATACGCTTTACTCAAATGAAGAAGCCCCTCTTGGATTTCCTCAAAGTGGATGAGAGATGAAGTAAATGCTTGAGGAGTTGGTGAGCTTGATTGATGGCTTCTTGAAGGCTTTTAAATGAGCTCTTGTATGATGTTGAGTAGTTGGCTTGAAAAATCTTCTCTTGAATGCACTTGAATGCCCTCTTGAATGCTCTTGATTTTCTCTTTTCAAATCACTTGAATGCCTCTTGGATATTTGGATCTCTCTATCTTGTTTTCCACCTTTTGAAACCTTTTATAGCCTTAAGAGACAAAGGAAAACAAACTAGGCAGAAAAAGAGCCGTTAGAGCACAAAAAGCAGCATTAAAAAGCAACCAAATCTGGCCAAAAACTAGCCGTTACAGGCAAATCCTGTCATATGAGTCGACTCATGAGTCGACTCATGCCTCAGGGGTCGACTCATGAGTCGACCTCTGTTGCAAAGTCCAGAGATTTGGTTTCTGGATTTTCTTGGCCCAAAACAGCAGAAGTCGACTCATGAGTCGACTCATGCCTTGTGGGTCGACTCATGAGTCGACTCACAGGTCGTGCCAAGCCAGAAAACCAGCGTGCCATGGCTAATCTTTGCGTGCCAATCAGCTCATAGTTTCATGAGTTGACTCATGAGTCGACTCATGAACTTCAAACCTTCATAACTCCAAAAATATAAGTCCAAAAACTATGAAACTTTCACCAATAGATTACATATCATTTGTTCTACACGATGATGCTATCAAATCAGAGTTTTGATGAAATTACGATTTTGCCCCTGTAGAGCATAAGGTCTTTTTCACATAAAAATTATTTGTATCCCTTCCAACTATTTTGTAGTCATCAAAATCAATCTAGGAGCAACAATCTCCTCCTTTTTGATGATGACAAAACATTTGAACAAAAGTATTTTTCTGAATCATGAATTTCAACAGATTGTATTTTAGGTGCATATGCTTGAAAAGAGTATGATTCTTTTGGCATGTGATACAAATGGTTATATGCATAAATAGTTTGTCCATTTGCTTAAAGATTGGAAGATATGCTCATTGGATAATTGTTTTGGTGTTAGAGCAGAAAATTTGATTTTATTATCAGAGCAAACTGTATTTTGAAAAATTTTCTCAATTCTCAAAACTAGTCATGTGTGCCAAAGCATATTGAATAGTTGATTTGGAAAGAGTATTAGAGCATTTAAGTTTAAGATGTATCAGAGCAAGAGAAATGAAAATTTTGCAATGTATCAGTGTAGGGAAAACAATTTTACAAAGTATCAGAGAAAAATTTTGCAAAGTATCAGAGTAATAAAAACAGTTTTTCAATGTATCAGAGTAAAATTGAGTAATGTATCGGAGTAGTAAAAAAAATTGTCAAAGTATTAGAGCAATGTATTCAATATATCACAGTGGGTTTAGAATTTGAAAGCCTATCAAAGCATATTCAATGGTTTACAGCAAATCAGAGTATGAGTAATTTTAAAAGGTACTTATTTGCAGTATATTTAGCATTTGTACTTAAAATTGTCAATGTATTAATTTCTCATAATTTGTAGTGTTTGCTTTTGATGGATTTCTTTGTGTTTAATTTCTCCCCCTTTTTGACATCATCAAACAAGGTTAAGTCCTTTTTCTGAAGCATTCTTTAATTTCTCCTCTTGTAGGGTTTGCTCCCCCTTAATGAAGCAACTATTAACAGCAATCATAAAATGATAATACCATAAAGAGAAGACAATATTTCACAAAAGAGAATATATAACCAAAGTAAGATAATCATCATTCCAAAGGTAAAGCCATAATTGTTTCAGTACATAGATTGTAACATAAAAAGTATCATACAAAGTCAACTAGCTCATGTCAATACATGGCCCCAAAATACAGATCCTAGAAAGGACAAAACACTAACACCTAGGATCTAGAAATGATCAAGATAAGTCAATGATCGGAATCATCAGAAATGTGATGAGGAGCAGATGGATCTGAATCAGAGATGCGTCCTCGACCCCGTCTGCCTCTGGCACGAGAGGAAGAACTGGCACGAGCAGGCGAACGGGAGGAACTGGGTGGCTGAGAACGCTGAGAAGCTAGGGACTGAACTGAAAGGGTAAGTCTGATGGAGTCAAGTACAGTCAGTGCCCTGGAGACAGCCTGGAGAAGTGCAGTGAACTGAGTAGTAGCTTGCTCACTTGATCCTCTGATCTCCTTCCTCAGTAAATCATAACCGCCCTCAAGAGCTCCTCTGAGTCTGCCGGCCTCTGCAGTGAGATCAGTGACCTCAATCGTAGACTCCTGAGGCTGAGGGTGTGCCAAATCGAAGACCTGCCCCTGTAACTCGAGAACTCTGCCAGTCAGTCTCAGTACAGTGTCCTCAAGCTGCTGAATCCTCATGGACTGATCTGCCATCATCTGATATACTGTGGAGATGTGGGGAGTCAAAGTCTGATCAGTAGAAGTAGCCCCTGGTACAAATGAAGTACTGCTCATCTGACTCGACATCAAAGAGACCATACGCTGTGCAATCCGCTCAATCTGATAATCGGACAGTGTGAACTCTGGCGGAGGTGCTCTGCTCTCTGGCTGATGCACAGGTGTGGGTATCCTGGTAAACTCAGAAGGGCCAGCCTCTGGATCCGGAAAGAACTGTATATCTGGTGAAGCTGCCCTGAAGCCATGAACAGGAGATGATGGACCTTCTTCTTCTTCAGCTCTGACTCCTGCTGTATCCTCAGCTCTTTCTTCTGCTCTCTCTTCTGCTCTTTCTTCTGTTCTCTCCTCAGCTCCCCTGATCCAACCACCACCACTTTTTGTGAACCCCATTCGATGCAAGGTGTGTAGGTTGAAGGTATCAACATGAGACAGTTTGGTGGGAGCCTCCCCCTCACAACTAACTCCAAACCTCCTGAAAACTCTAGTCAGGGCCATACCATAAGGCAAATGTGCTTTAGATCTGTTCAGAGTCTCTCTCATGGCCTCTATCAAAAGTGCTGGGAGGTTTAGGGGGGTTTCTGTGATAATGTGAAACATAATGCATATGTCCCTGCCTGACAGAAGATCGTGCCTACCACTCCTAGGGAAGAAAAGTTTTGTGACCATTTGATGTAAGATTCTCATTTCTATAGGTAAAATCTTGGCCTCTAGTTTATTCAAATTCCCTTGGTAGGTTCCTCCAAGTATAACACTTATACCTTCTTCTTTCACGGGGAGTTCCATGTATGCATAACCTTCACTAGGTAAGTGTAAAATCTCCCCTAAAATGATAGGATCCAGACAGATATCAATCCCTTTCACAGTTGAAGTTACTGACCCATTTCCATAAATAAGATTCTGATAAAACTCCCTAACAAGGTCAACAAAGGTGACTTCTTTGAGTGAACAGTAAAAGCTCCATCCCTGATTTTTGATCTTACTTGCTAAAGAAAATCCCTCACTTTCAAAGAACCGAAAGTCAATGTTTTTCCCGGTTTCTACTTTTCTATCTGAGAGAGGGTTCTTACTGGGAGTTTGAGAGGACTGTGAAGGACCTTGAACTGAAGCTGGAACGGGAGCAGAGGAGGACTGTGCCGCTTGCCTTTTCCTTCTGACACTTTCTTCAAGTTCCCGGACAGACTTTCTCCTTTGGGGAAGTTTCATTTTTGGTGCCATACCCTCTTCAATAGCAGGCGAGGAGACTTGAGGAGCAAGTGAGAGAGTGGAGGAAGGATCACAAGAGAGTGATTTGAGGTTTTGGAGGAGAGAAAGAGTGGATTTGAGAGGGACGGTGGAGTGCTAGGGCACGCTCCAACCGTGAAGAACAAGGGAAGAGGTCACAAAAGAACCTTTCCCCGAGTGGCGATTTGCGGTGGAGAGGAGGCGGGAGGAGTTCCACAAGCTTAAGCCTTGGAAATGGAGCAAATGGGAGAAGGGAGAATGGATTTCGGAAGGAGGAAGACGAGCGTGAGGGTCGGCTCACGAACAGTAATTCAAAATATAAACCCTTCAGCCCGTTGGAAGTTGCTGGGAATTACAAGTTTGCCATTGAGTCGACTCATGGGGGTCGACTCATGAAGTTCAGAAAATCAGGAAAAATGTGAATAAATTCCAAAAAAATTTGAAATTTGGAGAGAAGGAGTTTAGCTCTAAGATGAGTTTTTAAATGAAAAACTTGAGCTTTTGGGACCAAGAAAGGTGTTGGAAATTGAGCTCTTAGGAAATTTTGACCATAAATCATTGGAATTTGAAAATTAATTCAGGCAAATGGATCAAGAATTCCTAGATTTCTCCTAATTTCACAGAATCTATCCTCACTAAGGGCCTTTGTAAAGATATCAGCTAATTGATTTTTGGTGCAAACATATTCAAGAATTATATTTTTGTTTTGAACATGTTCTCTTATGAAGTGATGTCTTATTTCAATATGTTTGGATCTTGAGTGTTGAATAGGATTTTTAGATAGATTTATGGCACTTGTGTTGTCACATCTTATTGGTGTTTCATTAAGTTTAATTTCAAAGTCTTCGAGTTGTTGCTTAATCCACAAGATTTGAGCACAACAACTTTCGGCTGCAATGTATTCGGCCTCAGCCGTAGACAGTGCTACCAAATTTTATTTCTTGCTAAACCATGAGATTAGGTTAACTCCAAGAAATTGACAAGTTCCACTTGTGCTTTTTCTATCTAGTTTACATCCAGTAAAGTCAGCATCAGAATATCCTAATAAATCTATTTGTGAGTCCTTAGAGTACCATAACCCTAAAGTTTGAGTACCATTTAAGTATCTAAGGATTCTTTTAACAGCATTCAAATGAGATTCTTTAGGATTAGATTGATATCTAGCACATAAACAAACACTAAACATGATATCAGGCCTACTTACAGTTAAATATAATAATGATCCAATCATACCTCTATAGTATTTTAAGTCTACACATTTACCTTCATCGTCCTTGTCAAGCTTACATGAGGGACTCATTGGTGTGCCAATGGGTTTGGAGTTCTCCATTCCAAATCTTTTGAGTAGTTCCTTGGTGTACTTGCTTTGGGTGATGGAGATTCCCTCTTTTGATTGTTTGATCTGGAGTCCGAGGAAGAAGGTGAGTTCTCCCATCATGCTCATCTCGAACTCCCCCTGCATAAGCTTAGCAAAGTCTTGACAAAGGGATTCATTAGTAGACCCAAAAATTATGTCATCAACATAAATTTGTATAACTAACATATCATTTTGATTTCTTTTGATAAAGAGGGTTGTATCTACATTACCTCTTGAAAAACCATTATTTAGTAAAAATTTGCTTAGTCTATCATACCATGCTCTAGGTGCTTGTTTTAATCCATATAAAGCCTTATTTAATTTAAAAACATGATTAGGAAAGGCATGATTTTCAAATCCAGGGGGTTGTTCTACATAAACTTCTTCAGCAATAAATTCATTCAAAAATGCACTTTTAACATCCATTTGAAATAATTTGAATTTCATAAAGCAAGCATATGCAAGTAGAAGTCTAATGGCTTCTAATCTAGCTACTGGTGCAAAGATTTCATCAAAATCAATCCCTTCTTCTTGATTATATCCTTTAGCAACCAATCTTGCTTTATTTCTAATTACATTACCATGCTCATCTAATTTATTTCTAAAGACCCATTTTGTGCCAATTATTGAACAGTTTTTAGGTCTTGAAACCAAAGTCCAAACATTATTTCTTTCAAATTGATTAAGTTCCTCTTGCATTGCATTAATCCAATTATGATCTTTTTCAGCTTCTTCAATAGTTTTAGGTTCAAAATGAGATACAAAAGCACAATGATTAAACACATCTCTAAGTGAAGAGCGAGTTTTTACACCATGCATAGGATCACCAATAATTAACTCCTTAGGGTGGTTGTGAACATACCTCCATTCCTTGGGTAGGTCATTTGTACCTTGAGGTTATTCTTGAATTTCCTCACCTATCTCATCTTGTTTGTCTTCTTGTTTCTTGTCCTCTGGAGTGGCTGAATCTTTCAGAGTGATCTCCTTCATACCTTCTATTAATGGATCTGCATCATCAACACCCTCATTCTTCCTTGAAGGAAGATCGTTAGATTCATCAAAGACAACATGAATGGACTCCTCAACTACTAAAGTTCTTTTATTAAAAACTCTAAAAGCTTTACTAGTAGAGGAGTAACCCAGAAAGATTGCTTCATCTGATTTTGCATCAAATTTACCAAGTCTTTCCTTGCTATTATTTAATACAAAACATCGGCAGCCAAAAACATGAAAATATGCAATATTTGGTTTTCTTCCTTTCCAAAGTTTATAGGGGGTTTTCTTTAAAAATTGTCTGATCAAAGCATGATTTAAAATGTAACATGCTGTGTTAATAGCTTCCGCCCAAAAATATCTTGGAAGGTTGCTTTCACAAAGCATGGTACGGGCCATTTCTTCTAAGGTTCTGTTTTTCCTTTCAACTACCCCATTTTGTTGGGGTGTTCTAGGAGCAGAGAAGTTATGGCCGATTCCATTCTCATCACAAAATTTTTCAAAGTCTTGATTTTCAAATTCAGTTCCATGGTCACTTCTAATATTTTGAATTGAAAATCCTTTTTCATTAGTGACTTTTCGATGAAATTTAGTGAAAATATGAAAAGTTTCATCTTTGTGTGCCAAAAAGAAAACCCAAGTAAAACGTGAATAATCATCTATTATTACAAAACCATATCGTTTTCCTCCTAGACTTGTGGTTCTAGTTGGTCCAAATAAATCTATATGCAAAAGCTCTAATGGTCTAGAAGTTGAAACAATATTTTTGGATTTAAATGAAACTCTAGTTTGCTTACCTAGTTGACATGCATCACAAATCCTATCTTTTTCAAAATTCAGTTTAGGCAAGCCATGAACTAATTTTTCTTAATTAATTTTGAAAGAGAATGCATGCTAATGTGAGCAAGTCTACGATGCCAAAGCCAACTAGTCTCATTAACTTTAGCATTTAAGGATACTAGGCATTGCATGTCTAATTTAGCTAAATCATTTAGATCTACCATATAAACATTGCCATGTCTATGTCCTATAAATTTGATGCCATTATTAATAGGACTAGTCACAATACAAATAAATGATTCAAAAACTACTTTATACCCTTTATCACAAAATTGACTAATGCTAAGTAAGTTATGCTTTAAACCTTTAACTAACAAAACATTTTCAATATATTTGGAGGGAGTGATACCAATGTTACCTATCCCGATGATCTTTCCTTTGCCATTATCTCCAAAGGTGACCATCCCTCCATCCTTAGCATCAAGCGTGATGAATTGTGATTCATCACCAGTCATGTGTCTCGAGCATCCACTATCCAGATACCATTTCCTATTTTCTCCATGGGATGCTAGACACACCTGCAAACAAATATCAAGTTTTTGTTTTAGGTACCCAAGCTTTCTTGGGTCCTTTTTGGTTAGTCAAGATGGTTCCTTTTGGAACCCATATTTTCTTTACAGTTATGTTTGCACAAGTGTAAGATTTATGTCCTATTCTACCATATTTAAAACAAGTAGTATTGGTAGGCTTGTTACTTGAATAATTTACATAAATATTTTTCAGAAATTTTTGTTTCTTTAAGGGGTTATAGCCAAGTCCGGCCTTATCATATACGGCCTTTTGATTTTCAAGAATCATATTTAGTTTGTTTGAACTTAAGGTGAATTTATCTACTATAGGTTTCAGCTTATTAATATCATTCTTTAGGCTTTGGTTCTCTTGAAGCAAAGTAGATTTTTCAATTGAAAGATTTTCTGCTTGTTTTACTAAAGACTGATTTTTCAATTTTAGTTCTTTATTTTTCATTCCTAGTTTCTTCAATTCATCAATTAAATCATTGAAGGCTTCATGCAATTCTTCAAAAGTAAATTCACTAGGGGTTTCAGAAATTACCTCATTATCGTGTGCCATAAGGCACAGGTTGGCTTGTTCTGTTGAGGTCTCCTCATCGGAGCTTGAGTCATCGCTCGCACTCCATGTGGCCATCATTGCCTTCTTTTTGAACTTTTTGGGACCTTTCTTCAATTGTGGACATTCGGATTTGAAATGCCCCGGCTTCTTGCACTCATAGCATATAAGGGGTTGATCTTTTTCTTTCTCTTTGCTTTGTTCCCCTTTTGTGAAAGGTCTCTTTCTCATCCCCTGTTTCCTCTTTCTTAGGAACTTCTTGAATCTTCGGATGATGAGTTCCATTTCTTCATCCTGTTCTTCATCTTCTGTGTCGTCAGTTTCTTCATCAGGAGAGGCTGTGGATTTGAGGGCAATGGTTCTCTTCTTTTGACTTCATCCTCTTGATGTTGCTTCATGCTAAGCTCGTGAGTCATCAAGGATCCAAGAAGCTCTTCTAGAGGTAGAGTGTTCAAGTCCTTTGCTTCTTGGATAGCAGTCACCTTGGCTTCCCAGGTTCTTGGCAATGACCTGAGAATCTTCCTTACAAGCTCACTGTTAGTATAAGATTTGCCAAGACTCTTCAAACCATTAATTATGTCAGTAAAGCGAGTAAACATAGCAGTTATGGACTCATCATGCTCCATTTTAAATAACTCATATTTATGTACAAGCATGTTATTTTAGACTCCTTTACTTGATTTGTTCCCTCATGGGTTACCTCTAACCTATCCCATATTTCTTTAGCAGATGCACAGGTAGAAATGCGATTAAATTCATTTGCATCAAGTGAACAATAAAGAACATTCATAGCTTTAGCATTTAACTGTGCCAATTTCTTTATCAACCTCATCCCATTCTCTTTCGGGTTTGGTTGACTCCTCACCATCTATTATCTTGGTGGGTGTGTGTGGACCGTTCACTATGATACTCCACATATCATAGTCTAGTGCTTGTATGAAAATCTTCATCCGAGCTTTCCAATAGGTGTAATTAGACCCATTGAAAAGTGGAGGTCGGTTGGTAGATTGCCCCTCGGCTAGAGAAGTGCCGACGTGGGTTGCCATAGATCTTTGGCTCTTTGATTGTTAGATCAAAGAAGGGCTAGAGCACCGGGCTCTGATACCACTTGTTGCCCAGCTATGCAACCCAAGAGGGGGGGTGAATTGGGTTTTAAAAATTTTAGGCTTAACTAATTACTTGTAAAAAATTATATATCAAAAGCTTGATGAATGAGGAGAGAGACTTTAGTTTGAGATTAATTACTTAAAATAAGAATGCAAGGATATAATGGAAGAATTAAAGAGAAACAATAAAGCATGCCACAAACACAATGATTTATAGTGGTTCGGTGCCAACCTTGCACCTACATCCACTCCCCAAGCTCCTACTTGGGAATTCCAATCCACTATACTTTGTATTCAACCCGAATACAACCGTCGAAACTCCGACACTAGCTATCCCAAGCTAGTCTACTTGTTTCTCGGGTACAAGCCGACCCAATACACTCCGATTTCAGGTTCGGATCAACCTTTCCTTGTTTTGGAAACCCTCCAAAACAAAACAATTACTCACAAGATAAAATCAGTTTAGAGCACAAATAAGTAAAGAATAGCTCCTTAAGTGAGCGAATATAACAATAAATATGCTTTACTCAAATGAAGAAGCCCCTCTTGGATTTCCTCAAAGTGGATGAGAGATGAAGTAAAATGCTTGAGGAGTTGGTGAGCTTGATTGATGGCTTCTTGAAGGCTTTTAAATGAGCTCTTGTATGATGTTGAGTAGTTGGCTTGAAAAACCTTCTCTTGAATGCACTTGAATGCCCTCTTGAATGCTCTTGATTTTCTCTTTTCAAATCACTTGAATGCCTCTTGGATATTTGGATTCTCTCTATCTTGTTTTCCACCTTTTGAAACCTTTTATAGCCTTAAGAGACAAAGGAAAACAAACTAGGGCAGAAAAAGAGCTGTTAGAGCACAAAAAGCAGCATTAAAAAGCAACCAAATCTGGCCAAAAACTAGCCGTTACAGGCAAATCCCGTCATATGAGTCGACTCATGAGTCGACTCATGCCTCAGGGGTCGACTCATGAGTCGACCTCTGTTGCAAAGTCCAGAGATTTGGTTTCTGGATTTTCTTGGCCCAAAAAACAGAAGTCGACTCATGAGTCGACTCATGCCTTGTGGGTCGACTCATGAGTCGACTCACAGGTCGTGCCAAGCCAGAAAACCAGCGTGCCATGGCTAATCTTTGGCGTGCCAATCAGCTCATAGTTTCATGAGTTGACTCATGAGTCGACTCATGAACTTCAAACCTTCATAACTCCAAAATATAAGTCCAAAAACCATGAAACTTTCACCAATAGATTACATATCATTTGTTCTACACGATGATGCTATCAAATCAGAGTTTTGATGAAATTACGATTTTGCCCCTGTAGAGCATAAGGTCTTTTTCACATAAAAATTATTTGTATCCCTTCCAACTGTTTTGTAGTCATCAAAATCAATCTAG
>NC_026000.2:88667401-88688006 GCF_000442705.2 Elaeis guineensis
AATTAATTCAGGCAAATGGATCAAGAATTCCTAGATTTCTCCTAATTTCACAGAATCTATCCTCACTAAGGGCCTTTGTAAAGATATCAGCTAATTGATTTTCGGTGCAAACATATTCAAGAATTATATTTTTGTTTTGAACATGTTCTCTTATGAAGTGATGTCTTATTTCAATATGTTTGGATCTTGAGTGTTGAATAGGATTTTTAGATAGATTTATGGCACTTGTGTTGTCACATCTTATTGGTGTTTCATTAAGTTTAATTCCAAAGTCTTCGAGTTGTTGCTTAATCCACAAGATTTGAGCACAACAACTTCCGGCTGCAATGTATTCGGCCTCAGCCGTAGACAGTGCTACCGAATTTTGTTTCTTGCTAAACCATGAGATTAGGTTAACTCCAAGAAATTGACAAGTTCCACTTGTGCTTTTTCTATCTAGTTTACATCCAGCAAAGTCAGCATCAGAATATCCTAATAAATCTATTTGTGAGTCCTTAGAGTACCATAACCCTAAAGTTTGAGTACCATTTAAGTATCTAAGGATTCTTTTAACAGCATTCAAATGAGATTCTTTAGGATTAGATTGATATCTAGCACATAAACAAACACTAAACATGATATCAGGCCTACTTGCAGTTAAATATAATAATGATCCAATCATACCTCTATAGTATTTTAAGTCTACACATTTACCTTCATCCTTGTCAAGCTTACATGAGGGACTCATTGGTGTGCCAATGGGTTTGGAGTTCTCCATTCCAAAATCTTTGGAGTAGTTCCTTGGTGTACTTGCTTTGGGTGATGGAGATTCCCTCTTTGATTGTTTGATCTGGAGTCCGAGGAAGAAGGTGAGTTCTCCATCATGCTCATCTCGAACTCCCCTGCATAAGCTTAGCAAAGTCTTGACAAAGGGATTCATTAGTAGACCCAAAAATTATGTCATCAACATAAATTTGTTATAACTAACATATCATTTTGATTTCTTTTGATAAAGAGGGTTGTATCTACAATTACCTCTTGAAAACCATTATTTAGTAAAATTTGCTTAGTCTATCATATACATGCTCTAGGTGCTTGTTTTAATCCATATAAAGCCTTATTTAATTTAAAAACATGATTAGGAAAGGCATGATTTCAAATCCAGGGGGTTGTTCTACATAAACTTCTTCAGCATAAATTCATTCAAAAATGCACTTTTAACATCCATTGAAATAATTTGAATTTCATAAAGCAAGCATATGCAAGTAGAAGTCTAATGGCTTCTAATCTAGCTACTGGTGCAAAGATTTCATCAAAATCAATCCCTTCTTCTTGATTATATCCTTTAGCAACCAATCTTGCTTTATTTCTAATTACATTACCATGCTCATCTAATTTATTTCTAAAGACCCATTTTGTGCCAATTATTGAACAGTTTTTAGGTCTTGAAACCAAAGTCCAAACATTATTTCTTTCAAATTGATTAAGTTCCTCTTGCATTGCATTAATCCAATTATGATCTTTTTCAGCTTCTTCAATAGTTTTAGGTTCAAAATGAGAATACAAAAGCACAATGATTAAACACATCTCTAAGTGAAGAGCGAGTTTTTACACCATGCATAGGATCACCAATAATTAACTCCTTAGGGTGGTTGTGAACATACCTCCATTCCTTGGGTAGGTCATTGTACCTTGAGGTTATTCTTGAATTTCCTCACCTATCTCATCTTGTTTGTCTTCTTGTTTCTTGTCCTCTGGAGTGCTGAATCTTTCAGAGTGATCTCCTCATACCTTCTATTAATGGATCTGCATCATCAACACCCTCATTCTTCCTTGAAGGAAGATCGTTAGATTCATCAAAGACAACATGAATGGACTCCTCAACTACTAAAGTTCTTTTATTAAAAACTCTAAAAGCTTTACTAGTAGAGGAGTAACCCAGAAAGATTGCTTCATCTGATT
This sequence comes from Elaeis guineensis, assembly GCF_000442705.2. Lineage (NCBI taxonomy): Eukaryota > Viridiplantae > Streptophyta > Magnoliopsida > Arecales > Arecaceae > Elaeis > Elaeis guineensis. The sequence goes on from NC_026000.2 coordinate 88,669,343, forward strand.
TTGCATCAAATTTACCAAGTCTTTCCTTGCTATTATTTAATACAAAACATCGGCAGCCAAAAACATGAAAATATGCAATATTTGGTTTTCTTCCTTTCCAAAGTTTATAGGGGTTTTCTTTAAAAATTGTCTGATCAAAGCATGATTTAAAATGTAACATGCTGTGTTAATAGCTTCCGCCCAAAAATATCTTGGAAGGTTGCTTTCACAAAGCATGGTACGGGCCATTTCTTCTAAGGTTCTGTTTTTCCTTTCAACTACCCCATTTTGTTGGGGTGTTCTAGGAGCAGAGAAGTTATGGCCGATTCCATTCTCATCACAAAATTTTCAAAGTCTTGATTTTCAAATTCAGTTCCATGGTCACTTCTAATATTTTGAATTGAAAATCCTTTTTCATTAGTGACTTTTCGATGAAATTTAGTGAAAATATGAAAAGTTTCATCTTTGTGTGCCAAAAAGAAAACCCAAGTAAAACGTGAATAATCATCTATTATTACAAAACCATATCGTTTTCCTCCTAGACTTGTGGTTCTAGTTGGTCCAAATAAATCTATATGCAAAAGCTCTAATGGTCTAGAAGTTGAAACAATATTTTTGGATTAAATGAAACTCTAGTTTGCTTACCTAGTTGACATGCATCACAAATCCTATCTTTTTCAAAATTCAGTTAGGCAAGCCATGAACTAATTTTTCTTAATTAATTTTGAAGAGAATGCATGCTAATGTGAGCAAGTCTACGATGCCAAAGCCAACTAGTCTCATTAACTTTAGCATTTAAGGATACTAGGCATTGCATGTCTAATTTAGCTAAATCATTTAGATCTACCATATAAACATTGCCATGTCTATGTCCTATAAATTTGATGCCATTATTAATAGGACTAGTCACAATACAAATAAATGATTCAAAAACTACTTTATACCCTTTATCACAAAATTGACTAATGCTAAGTAAGTTATGCTTTAAACCTTTAACTAACAAAACATTTTCAATATATTTGGAGGAGTGATACCAATGTTACCTATCCCGATGATCTTTCCTTTGCCATTATCTCCAAAGGTGACCATCCCTCCATCCTTAGCATCAAGCGTGATGAATTGTGATTCATCACCAGTCATGTGTCTCGAGCATCCACTATCCAGATACCATTTCCTATTTTCTCCATGGGATGCTAGACACACCTGCAAACAAATATCAAGTTTTTGTTTTAGGTACCCAAGCTTTCTTGGGTCCTTTTTGGTTAGTCAAGATGGTTCCTTTTGGAACCCATATTTTCTTTACATTATGTTTGCACAAGTGTAAGATTTATGTCCTATTCTACCATATTTAAAACAAGTAGTATTGTAGGCTTGTTACTTGAATAATTTACATAAATATTTTTCAGAAATTTTTGTTTCTTTAAGGGGTTATAGCCAAGTCCGGCCTTATCATATACGGCCTTTTGATTTTCAAGAATCATATTTAGTTTGTTTGAACTTAAGGTGAATTTATCTACTATAGGTTTCAGCTTATTAATATCATTCTTTAGGCTTTGGTTCTCTGAAGCAAAGTAGATTTTTCAATTGAAAGATTTTCTGCTTGTTTTACTAAAGACTGATTTTTCAATTTTAGTTCTTTATTTTTCATTCCTAGTTTCTTCAATTCATCAATTAAATCATTGAAGGCTTCATGCAATTCTTCAAAAGTAAATTCACTAGGGGTTTCAGAAATTACCTCATTATCGTGTGCCATAAGGCACAGGTTGGCTTGTTCTGTTGAGGTCTCCTCATCGGAGCTTGAGTCATCGCTCGCACTCCATGTGGCCATCATTGCCTTCTTTTTGAACTTTTTGGGACCTTTCTTCAATTGTGGACATTCGGATTTGAAATGCCCCGGCTTCTTGCACTCATAGCATATAAGGGGTTGATCTTTTTCTTTCTCTTTGCTTTGTTCCCCTTTTGTGAAAGGTCTCTTTCTCATCCCCTGTTTCCTCTTTCTTAGGAACTTCTTGAATCTTCGGATGATGAGTTCCATTTCTTCATCCTGTTCTTCATCTTCTGTGTCGTCAGTTTCTTCATCAGGAGAGGCTGTGGATTTGAGGGCAATGGTTCTCTTCTTTTTGACTTCATCCTCTTGATGTTGCTTCATGCTAAGCTCGTGAGTCATCAAGGATCCAAGAAGCTCTTCTAGAGGTAGAGTGTTCAAGTCCTTTGCTTCTTGGATAGCAGTCACCTTGGCTTCCCAGGTTCTTGGCAATGACCTGAGAATCTTCCTTACAAGCTCACTGTTAGTATAAGATTTGCCAAGACTCTTCAAACCATTAATTATGTCAGTAAAGCGAGTAAACATAGCAGTTATGGACTCATCATGCTCCATTTTAAATAACTCATATTTATGTACAAGCATGTTTATTTTAGACTCCTTTACTTGATTTGTTCCCTCATGGGTTACCTCTAACCTATCCCATATTTCTTTAGCAGATGCACAGGTAGAAATGCGATTAAATTCATTTGCATCAAGTGAACAATAAAGAACATTCATAGCTTTAGCATTTAACTGTGCCAATTTCTTATCAACCTCATCCCATTCTCTTTCGGGTTTGGTTGACTCCTCACCATCTATTATCTTGGTGGGTGTGTGTGGACCGTTCACTATGATACTCCACATATCATAGTCTAGTGCTTGTATGAAAATCTTCATCCGAGCTTTCCAATAGGTGTAATTAGACCCATTGAAAAGTGGAGGTCGGTTGGTAGATTGCCCCTCGGCTAGAGAAGTGCCGACGTGGGTTGCCATAGATCTTTGGCTCTTTGATTGTTAGATCAAAGAAGGGCTAGAGCACCGGGCTCTGATACCACTTGTTGCCCAGCTATGCAACCCAAGAGGGGGGTGAATTGGGTTTTAAAAATTTTAGGCTTAACTAATTACTTGTAAAAATTATATATCAAAAGCTTGATGAATGAGGAGAGAGACTTTAGTTTGAGATTAATTACTTAAAATAAGAATGCAAGGATATAATGAAGAATTAAAGAGAAACAATAAAGCATGCCACAAACACAATGATTTATAGTGGTTCGGTGCCAACCTTGCACCTACATCCACTCCCCAAGCTCCTACTTGGGAATTCCAATCCACTATACTTTGTATTCAACCCGAATACAACCGTCGAAAACTCCGACACTAGCTATCCCAAGCTAGTCTACTTGTTTCTCGGGTACAAGCCGACCCAATACACTCCGATTTCAGGTTCGGATCAACCTTTCCTTGTTTTGGAAACCCTCCAAAACAAAAACAATTACTCACAAGATAAAATCAGTTTAGAGCACAAATAAGTACAAGAATAGCTCCTTAAGTGAGCGAATATAACAATAAATATGCTTTACTCAAATGAAGAAGCCCCTCTTGGATTTCCTCAAAGTGGATGAGAGATGAAGTAAATGCTTGAGGAGTTGGTGAGCTTGATTGATGGCTTCTTGAAGGCTTTTAAATGAGCTCTTGTATGATGTTGAGTAGTTGGCTTGAAAAACCTTCTCTTGAATGCACTTGAATGCCCTCTTGAATGCTCTTGATTTTCTCTTTTCAAATCACTTGAATGCCTCTTGGATATTTGGATCTCTCTATCTTGTTTTCCACCTTTTGAAACCTTTTATAGCCTTAAGAGACAAAGGAAAACAAACTAGGCAGAAAAAGAGCTGTTAGAGCACAAAAAGCAGCATTAAAAAGCAACCAAATCTGGCCAAAAACTAGCCGTTACAGGCAAATCCCGTCATATGAGTCGACTCATGAGTCGACTCATGCCTCAGGGGTCGACTCATGAGTCGACCTCTGTTGCAAAGTCCAGAGATTTGGTTTCTGGATTTTCTTGGCCCAAAATAACAGAAGTCGACTCATGAGTCGACTCATGCCTTGTGGGTCGACTCATGAGTCGACTCACAGGTCGTGCCAAGCCAGAAAACCAGCGTGCCATGGCTAATCTTTGCGTGCCAATCAGCTCATAGTTTCATGAGTTGACTCATGAGTCGACTCATGAACTTCAAACCTTCATAACTCCAAAAATATAAGTCCAAAAACCATGAAACTTTCACCAATAGATTACATATCATTTGTTCTACACGATGATGCTATCAAATCAGAGTTTTGATGAAATTACGATTTTGCCCCTGTAGAGCATAAGGTCTTTTTCACATAAAAATTATTTGTATCCCTTCCAACTGTTTTGTAGTCATCAAAATCAATCTAGGAGCAACACTTTGTGTGACTGTGAGCAATATGAAAGAGTACCTATCTAAGTGTTGGATCAGCAGAGATCATCAACATATAGTTCGATAATTATTTCTGAACTTACTTGATCATTTTTGATAGATCTATGGGTTAGTTCAAGATTGCAGCATTGATTAGATCGATGCAAGTTTTATTTTTAGATCTTATGTACATGTTAATTATATTATAGATCTTGCTATGATAGTTTAGATTAGATTTTATGCATATAAATTAGATTAAATTATTTAATCTAGTAGTTTCACTGCATAAATTTTTAAAATTGCATGCATAGTACTACTTTATCTTTCCTTCAATTGGTATCAGAGCCATGTTCCTTTATGACATGATTTAATATACTTTTAGATCTGATAATATATCTTTAGATCTGATTATTTGCTATTTAGATTAGATCTAAATATATTTTATTTTTAGATCTGATTTTTTATATGTTAGATTAGATGATCTGAGTGGCAAAGTACTCGAATTGGATAATCACCTGGCTGTACGATCATAAGAGCAAGTAGGGTTACATGACCCTCTCCTCCCATTCAATGGGGTGCTCTTCATGGCATGTAGGGGTGCTACTATGAGGTCCTATGAAGAAAAAAATGAAAAGAAAAAACTTACTTTCTTACAAAACCCTAGATCTTGAAACCCTAGGATTTGTTGTATGTGATGCAAGTTGTATAGAAATGTAGTTACATCTAATCTTCATGATCAAACTTATTTTGATTTAAAATCATAAAAATTTAGATATGATCTAAAAAGATTTTATGATTTAATGTAAAAAAATTATATGATAAATAATTTCAAAACCTAAACTATGTTGATGCTAAACTTAATTAAAAATTAAGTGTTGGATCGATTAGATCTAGAATTGTGATTTAAGATCTAATGACATTGCACAAAACATGGAGCATGGGTTAGCTCAAATTAGATCCTCTTAATTGGGTTAGATCTAAGATTAGAATCAAAGAATTAATTGATCATGTAGAGAAATTGATTAAGTCTAACCAAATATTGAATTAGATTAAATCAAAAATTTTTTAATATAATAGTTGTAGATGGTCAAGTCCATATCTTTGATTAGATCAAATGGACCTTGATTGTGGCTCAGTAGTTGAATCCAAATCATTAGGTTGATCAAATCGAAACTAATTAACTAATTAATATCTAAGATAAGTTTGGCATTTCGATCGGTGATTTTTAATTGAGAACGACTCACCTGGCCATTTCGATGGTGTCTAAGGCAAGCTTAGCAAACCTTCCCATCGATCTTACTTAGCTAACCAATTTGGTGAATTATATCTTGATTAGATTGCTAAGTAATTTAAGTTAATCCATGCCATTAAGGTTGATCAATGTGACTGATCTATGTGCCATTTCAATCAGCATGACCTTAATCCAATTTAATGACTTGGTGAAGTCAATGGGAAGATTGTCGTTTACTGGTTATCTCTTCTTTTCTCTTCTCTTAATTCATAAATTAAATCTTCTAAATTATTAGATCCTTTAAATGAGATAGTTATGGTGATAACTAAATCATAGCCTCCCATTAAGTTAGGTGATGATGGGTCCAATAGTATGATGATCATTGGAGGTCCAAAGTCCTAGTGCTCATCTGCTATTAAAATTATCATTCATAATATGATCACTTAGTCAAGTCTCTCCAGCAGACGGTCAGGTTAGCCAACCAAAGTTGGGCTAATCATTTGATAGTTAGATTCATAAGTATGATCATGTTAATGGTTGGACCTAATCAGGGCTTGCAAAGAAGACCAAAGTCAACTGAGAAGTTATCTGGGGCTGAATCAATTACTAAAAATTTTTGGTAAAATAATTGGTTAATGAACCTACCTATGGATGCACATGGGTGAGCTGACCAAAGTCAGACTCATATGCAGTCTGTGTAGATTCTAGTACCCACTAAGGAATTAAAGTAATTCTTCAAGTTGGAGGTAGAGACTACCAATTCGTATAAAATAGTGTGAGAACCTTTAGACTAAAGTCCATATCTTTAAGCTTAATTAATTCATATACTGGTTAGATTTTGGTTTTTTCTTTTGTGCAGATATGGTTTCAAGCTTGTCACTCTGATTACTACTAGACAGTGAGAAGTTGATGGAATCCAATTTCGATAACTGATATCGAAAACATAAAATTGTCCTGAAGCACAAGCAAATTTTGTATGTCATTATAGATCCGGCACCTGAGGAGCCTGCTCCCAATGCCCATGGCACGGTTCAACATACTTATTTGAACTGGCTCAATGACCACACTATGGTTTGTTGTATTATGCCTGCTTCAATGAACAACGAGTTCAACTGAAAGTTCGAAGAAGCTCAGGTAGAAGACATGCTCAAGGTGTTGAGAGAGTCTTTTGATACTTTCGATGATATTGAGCAGCACAAGACTAGTTGCATCATTTTTAATGCTCGAATGAGAGAGGGAGCATTGGTCACCAATCATATATTGTACATGATCGAACAGATCGAGCAACTGAGCAAGCTCGACTTGCTCTTGCACGAACAGCTAGGGAAGGATGCAATTGAAGAAAATATGTGGTAGTGCAGTATATGCAATTTAAAAAAATTTATGTAGTAGAAATAATAGATTAAATGATTTAATCCTAATCACATGTATAAGATCCTATCTTAAACTACCACATCATGATCTTTGATATGAAAATATATACTTTAGATTTGAAAATAAAAATCGCATCGACCTCATCAATGCTGAAATTCTAGATCTAACTATTAGATCTACCATAGGAATTAAAATAAGTTAGAGATCATTACCAAACAAATTTGATCTTGATCTTCTTTGATCCAATGGTTGGAGAAGGTATTCTTCAGATCATGCACAGCCACACGGAGTCATCTGGCCTCTACAAGAACATTCACATGAAGACAGGCACAGATCAGGGACTTGGAGGGGCTAGCCTGCAAGCAACTTCGACAGCTGATTTGTTCCTTCTTCTTCAAGTACCTTGGATACTCCAAAGCAAGAGAGAATTAAGAGGAGGAATAGAAGAGAAGGAGAAGAGGCTCTAAAAATAAAAACCAGCAAGGGATAGATCATAGGACGTCCAAGAGAGAGAACCTCTTTCTATAGACTAGAAATTAAGGTTTTCCAAAGAAGGGCACCAAGAGTCAACACCAAAACCTCCCTTTGGTGTCCCAAAAATTACAAAAAAATTATTAAGATGTGGAGAAGGATTCTAGAGTCTCACATGCCAAAGAATTCTTCAAAAAGAATAAAAAAAAAATATAGCACCAATAATATTCCATATATGAAAAATCTCTTTCCTAGTTTACCTCTTATCTCTAATTCGGATCGCATTCGAATTAGGCAAGAGATAATATTATAACTCATCAGCTATTGTCACCCACTCTTATTGGACCCTCTATCATGATGCTAAAAATCACAACCCAAATCCAATTAGGCATGGAGAAATTGGCATGGGTTCAGGAGTGGTGCAGGAGATAAGGATAAAGTCCTAGTTTGACTTGGACCTTTCATTTCTAATTCAATTTTAATCGAAATCAAACTTGGATTGAACCCACTAATAAAAATGAATCTAATCCAATTAGAAACTCAAATATCTCATTAAATTTCTAACTCAATTAGAAATTAGCCAAGTCAAAATCCTGATCGAATTAGGATCAAATTTCTCTTATAATCGAGTTCGATCATATCCAACCCAATCAAAGTCAAACTGAATCTAATTCACTTAGACTTGATCCAAAGCTCTTTGCTCAATTAAATTAAGTCAATTAATAATGTAATTACTAATTAATTTTTTAAAAATAGTAGAATTTCAATCTCAATAGGACTCTCCCCCAGATTTCTAGTTCGAGTAAGACTCTTCACTAGAGACACAATCCAATTTGACTCTTCAACCATCTGATTTGATCAAATCTTCTAATGTGTGTGACCTCATAGGTTCAAACCTAAGCTAGTAGTATAGAAATAAATTTCCATACCAATCGATGTAAACATCTAGTAATGGTGATCCGATGACCGGATAGGTCGAACTATTGCAAAGCAACCTTCTAGAACCTACTGATGTATGGTTATTGTATAATTCATCCCATTGATCTAAATGCTCAAGACGACCTAGGATTTAACTGTCAACCCTAATTTAATTGACCACATTGTATTTCAACTTTTCAAATCCATCTCATGGATTATCCTAGTCAAGATTTTAGTAAATTGAAATACACTTATGCATATCTCCTACTAATTCAGAGGGGTCAATTCCATCTTGACTCACACACCGACTTGATAAGTACTTGACTGCATCCAGTAGCCTTCTGTCACTGAGTTAAAAACTCAGATGGTCCAGTACTAAAGTATAATGAGTTACTTATAAGTTATCGTGATAGTCTCAAGTCGGAGGGATACTTATATCCATACACTTTATGAGCTACTCTTGATAGTAGAGTACTCAGCACATGGTCGCATTCCATGCAAATGTACTCCTACATTCTATCTGCATGCCATAATAGTATCTCTACACTCCTTGATTAAGAAGATAACTAACTTATATGGCATACAATGACCTACACTTGATATCGCTATCGTTTTAGTAATAGCATATCGTTTGATCGTAAATATTTTTAAGAACTTAACGATAAATCCTCCTTTGTCGATTAATTATAGTCCTAAGGACTTCATTACAATACAGAAGTTCAAAGATGAATAATTTATAATAAAAATATTAAATAATTTTTATTAATAAAAATTTATATATAATTTACAAAATGAGCACAATCATCAACAGACTGATGATTGGCTTTGGGACACATTTTCCATCAACTCTCACTTGGACTCAAGCCAATCGGTACAATATCAAATGCCCATCTTTGACTTGCGATCATCAAACTCTTTGATTTTGAGAGCTTTAGTAAATGGGTTGGCTAGGTTCTCCTTTTCGTCGATCTTCTGAAGATCGATGTCACCTCGATCCATGATCTTTCAGATAAGGTGATAGCAGCGTAGAATATGATTGGTGCGCTAATAGGATCTCAGCTCCTTGGCTTAAGCAATGGCTTCAGTATTGTCACAGAATAACAAGATAGGGCCATCAACGAAGGGTGCCACTTCGAGCTCATGGATGAACTTTCACAACCATATAGCTTCCTTCGTAGCATCGAATGCCGCGATATACTCTACTTCACAAACAGAGTCTGCTACAGTGTAGTACTTGAAACTTTTTCAGCAGATCGCTTCACTATTTAGGATAAAAATATAATCCGACACACTCTTATTATCATCATAGTCTAACTAAAAGCTGGAGTCGGTGAACCCCACCAGTTTCAAATCAGTTTCACCATACACAAGCCACTGATCCTTAGTATTTCTCAAATACTTAAGAATGGTCTTTACGATCTTCCAGTGGTTCTCTTCTGGATCAGATTGGTATCTGCTCACTATCCCTAATGAGTATACCATATTTGATCTCATACATGTCATAGCATATATAATAGAACTCACTATCGAAGTATATGAAACTCTACTCATACGCTCTCTCTTGAGGAGTTATTAAACAATCTCCTTTCGAAAAAAAAATTTCTTGGCCTATCGAAAGATAATCTTTCTTAGAATTCTCCATACTGAACCGTTGCAGCATGGTATCTATGTATGTGGATTGAGAGAGTCCGAGCAACCTCTTAGATCTATCCCTATAGATCTTCATTCCTAGGATGTGGGCTACTTCCCCTAGATCTTTCATAAAAAATTATGATGATAGCCACACTTTTATTCTCTGTAATGCAGGGATATTATTTCTGATTAAGAGAATGTCATCCACATACAATATAAGAAATATAATTATTGAACTATTTGTCCACTTATATATATATAGGGTTCTTCTCCATTCTTAATGAAGTCATGCATTCTGATCACCTTATCAAAATATATGTTCCAACTTCTAGATGTTTGCTTCAATTCATAAATAGATCTCTGAAGCTTGCACACCTTGGACTCATCTGTGGATGTGAATCCTTCAGGTTGTTTCATATACACCTCTTCGTTCAACTTTCTATTTAAGAAAGCTGTCTTCACATCCATCTGCCAGACTTCATAGTCCAGATATGCTGCTAACGCAAACATGATCTGAATGGATTTAAGCATTACCACAGGAGAAAATATCTCATCATAATCAATACCATAACGCTGATGATAACCCTTGACAATCAAATAGATATTATAGGTCTCCACCTTCCTATCTGCATCATTTTTTTCTCTTGAAGACCCATTTACATCCTATGGGTTTAACCCCTTCAGGTGGGTCAACCAATGTCCATACTATTAGGAAATATATCCCAAAGCCAATTGTTAGATGATTGTGCTCATCTTGTAAACTGTATATAAATTTTTATTAATAAAAGTTATTTAATATTTTCATAATAAATTGATCATCTTTGAACTCCTATGTTGTAATGAAGTTCTTAGGACTATATATATTAATCAACAAAAGAGGATTTATTGTTAAGTCTTTAAAATTGTTTGCAACCAAATGATATGCTATTACTAGGATGATAGCGATATCAAGTATAGGTTGCTGCGTGCCATATGAGTTGGTTGTGTTCTTAACCAAAGAGTGTGGAGATACTGTTATGGCATGCAGATAGAATATAAGAGTACATTCGCATCGAACGTGATCATATGTCGAACACTCTGCTGTCAAGAGTAGCTTGTGAAGGGTATGGGTATAAGTGTCCCTCCGATCTGAGATCACTATGGTGATTGATAAGCAACTCACTGTACTTTAGTACTGGACCATCTGAGTTTCTAACTTAGTGACGGAAGGATATTGGTGCACTCAAGTACTTATCAATCGGTGTGTGAGTCAAGATGGAATTGACCCCTCTGAATTGGTAGGAGATATGCATCAATGTATTTCAATTTAGCAAAATCTTGGCTAGGATAATCATAAGATGGATTTGAAAGGTTGAAATATAATGTGGTTGACTTAATTAGGGTTGACAGTTAAACCCTACATCACCTTGAGCATTTGGATCAAAGGGATGAATTATACGATAGCCATACGCTAGTAGGTTCTAGAAAGTTGCTTTGCAATACTTCGACCCATCCGGTCGTCGGGTCATCATTGTTAGATGGTTACATCGATTGATATAAAAAGTTATTCTTATGCTACTGACTTAGATTCAAACCTATGGGGTCACACATATCAGAAGATTTGGTCAGATCTAATGGCTAAAGAGTCCAATTGGATTGTGACTCTGGTGAAGAGTCTTACTTGAACTTGAACTCTATGGGAGAGTCTCACTGGGATCGAGACTCTACTATTTATGAAGAATTAATTAGTAATTAAATTATTAATTAACTCAATTTAATTAAGTAAAAAGCTTTAGAACAAGTCTAATTAAATTAAATTTAGTTCGATTCAGATTGGGATTGATATGACAAACCTGATTACAAAAGAAATTTGATCCTGAATCGATCAAGATTTGGACTCGACTAATTTCTAATTAGGTTAGTAATTTAATAAGATATTTAGATTTATAATTAGATTAAGTTTATTTCTATCAGTGATTTTAATTCAAATTTGATTTGGATTAGAATTGAATTAGAAATGAAGAGTCTAAATCAGACTAGGACTCTATCCTTATCTTTTGCGCCACATCAGGATCCATGCCAATTTCTCCATGCCTAATTGGATTTGGATTGTGATTTTTGGCATCATGAGAGAGGATTCAATAAATATGGTCAGCTATAGCTGATGAGTCATAATATTATCTCTTGCCTAATTCGAATGCAATCCAAATTGGAGATAAGATGCAGACTAAAAAAGGGATTTTTCGTATATGATATATTATTAAAGTCATATTATTTTTTTTTATTTTCTATAAGGAATTATTTAGTGTGTGAGACTCTATATTTCTTCTCTATATTCTATTTATTTTTTTAGAATTTTTGGGGATGCCAAAAAGGGGTTTTGGCATTGATTCATGGCATCCTTTTTTGAAAAGTCCTAATTCTTAGTCTATAAAAAGGGGACCCCTCTCTTGGACATCCCACGATCAATTTTCTTGTATATTTCTTATTTCCAAAGCCTCTTCTCCTCTTCCTCTCTTCCTCCTCTAGATATCCTATTACTTTGGAGTATCCAAGGTGCTAGTAGAAGAAGAAAGAGGTCAGCTGTCGAAGTTATTTGCAGATTAGTATCTCCGAGCCCCTGATCTGCACCAGTCTTCATGTGGACTTTTCTATAGAGGCCAGATAACTTTGTGTGGCTGTGAGTGACCTAAGAAATATTCTCTCCAATTGTTGGATCAGAGAAGATCAAGATCAAAATTTATTTGGTAATGATCTCTAACTTATTTTGATTCCTATAGTAGATCTAATAATTAGATCTAGAATTTCAGCATCGATGAGATCGATGTGATTTTTATATTCAGATCTAAAATATATATTTTTTATATCAAAGATTTTGATATGATAGTCTAAGATTAGATCTTATACATATGATTAAGATTAAATTATTTAATTTATTATTTTTATTGTATAAAATTTTTAATTGTATATACTATACTACCGCAAATTTTTTTCAACTGGTATCAGAGCCAGGTTGTTTTGATATGAATTAATATGACTTTAGATCTAATTTTTTATTATTAGATCTGATTATTTATTATTTATATTAGATTTAAATTAGTTTATTTTTAGATCTGATTATTATTTATTTAGATTAGATGTTCTGAGTAGCAAAGTACTCGGATTGGATAATCACCAAGCTGTTCGGTCATAAGAGCAAGTAGGGTTTCATGACCCTCTCCTCTCATTCAATGAGGTGCTCTTCATGATGTGTAGGGGTGCCACTATGAGGTCCCATGAAGAAGAAAGTGAAAAGAGAAAACTTACTTTCTTACAAAACTCTAGGTGTTGTTGTATGTGATGCAATTTGCGAAGATAGTTAGTTACATCTATTCTTGTTTAGTCAAAATTATTTTGATCTAAAATCATAAAAAATTTAGATTTGATTTAAAAAATTTTATGACTTGATGTAAAAAGTTTACATGAAAAATTATTTTCGAAACCTTAACCATGTTGATGCAAAACTTAATTGAGAATTAAGTATCAAGCTGATTGAATCTAGAATTATGATTTAGATCTAATGACATTGCATAAAACATAGAGCATGGGTTAACTCAAATCAGATTCTTCTCTTTAACTAGGTTAGATCTAAGATTAGAATCAAAGAATTGATCAACCATATAGAGAAATTGATTAAGTCTAACCAAATATTGAATTAGATTAATCAGGATTTTTTTAGTACAATAGTTGTAGATGGTCAAGTCCATGTCTTTGATTAGACCAAATGGATCTTGATTGTGGCTCAGTGGTTGAACCTGAACTATTAGGTTGGTCAAATCAAAACTAGTTAACCAATTGGTATCTAAGATAAATTTGGCATTTCGATCGGTGATTTTTAATTGAGAACGGCTTACCTGATCATTTCGATGGTGTCTAAGGCAAGCTTAGCAGATCCTCCCACCGATCTCACTTATCTGACCAATTTGATGAACTAGATTTTGATTAGATCGCTAAATGATTTGAGTTAGCCCATACCATTAAGGTTAATCAGTGTGACTGATCTAGGTGCCAGTTCAATCAGCATGACCTAATTCGATTTAGTGACTTGGTGAAGTCAGTGGGAGGATTATGATCTACTGATTGATCTTTTCTTCTCTTCTCTCTGCTCTAAATCGATTAAATCCTCTAAATCATTAGATTCTTAAAATAAGCTAGTTATAGTGATAACTAGATCATAGCCTCCCATTAACGTGAGTGATTATGGATCCATTATTTTTGATTGACATTACAGGCACCATCCATTTGATGTTCTCTCTGAATGATGGAATTATCATTCATCATATGATGACTCTGATGAACTATCTGATGATGGTTGGGTTTATCGAGCCATCTTCGGGCCTGATCACTCATTAGGTAGAATCATTGAGTAGGTTCATATTAATGGTTTGATCTAACCAAAACTTTCAATGGAGGCCCATCACCTACTGAAATAAAATCTAGGGTTAAATTAAATACTATAAGTTGTTTGAAGAAACAATTGGTTGAGAACTTACCCATAGGTGCATATGGGTTGACCGAGCCATCCTCGGACCTATATGTAGTCTGTGTGAATTCTAGTACCTGCTAAAGAATTAAGATAATTTCTCAAATTGGAGGTAGAGGCTACCAATTTATATAAAATAGTAGGAGGACCTTTAGACTAAAGTCTAAGTTTTTAAGATTAATAAATTTATATACTAATTAGGCTTTGTTCTTTCTTTGTGTGTGTAGATATAACCTCAAACTTGTCACTCCGATCACTGTTGGACAGTGAGAAGCTTATCGGATCAAATTTCGATAATTGATATCAAAAATTAAAGATTGTCCTGGAGCAGAGCAGATTCTTTATGTGATAACAAATCCGACACATGAGGAGCCTGCTCCTAATGCCCGAGGAGCGATCTGAGATACTTAGTTGAAGTGCTCAATGACCGCACCATAGTTCATTGCATCATGCAGGGCTTCTTGAATGACGAGTTCAATCGAAAGTTTGAAGAAGCTCAGCCAGAGAAAATGCTTCAAGTGTTAAGGGATTTCTTTGGTACTCCTGACAATGTTGAGCGGCATAAGACTAGTTGCACCATTTTCAATGCTCGAATGGGAGAGGGTGCATCTGTTACTGATCATGTATTGTACATGATTGAGTAGATTGAAAAATTGAGCAAACTCAACTTTTCTTTGCATGAACAGCTGGAGAAAGATGTGATCCTGAACTCTCTTCCCAAGTCTTTCCTATCGTTTCTCAATTATATTAGAATGACAAAGCCTATAGTCAACTACCACGATCTGTTGGGGTTGCTACAGACTTTTGAGAAAGATCACCAACTCCACAAGGAGATAGTGAATCTAGTGGGAGGATCTTCTTCGGGTAGTCATCGTCCCTTTAAGAAAGAAAAAAGAAGAAGAATAAAAAGGTGCCGGTGCTGGGAGTCAGTCTCAGAAACTCAAGTTCAAGGCTAATCAAAGTCAGGCATAATGCTTCTTTTGTAAGAAGCAGGGTCACTGAAAGAGGAATTGTCCTCAGTATATCACTTTCCTTGATTCGAACAGACCAAAAAAGAAGAAGCAATCAGTTGCTAGACAAGGTACTTATGTGATAACACCTTATAACTTTTCTCTTATAGATACAATGACCTAGATATTGGATACTGAAAGTCCTATTCATATTTGCAATTCGTTGTAGGGTCTTCAGGTCACTAGGAGATTTAAAGAAGGTGAGAGATTCCTGAATGTTGGAGATGGAAGATTAGTTTCAGTTCTAGCTTTAGGAATCATCAAGCTTGTACTCAAGTCTCAGTATATTATTCTTAATGAGTATCATTACTATCCTAATTTTTTTTTAAATATTATTTCGTAGGCCTTTTGGCCAATTCAAATTATGAAATATCAATAAAGAAAAACTTTTGTGATATCATTTTGAATGGTGTTACAATTTTACATGGATAGTTGAATAATGGTATCTCTATTGTATCTAGACCTAATGTAATGTACATATCAATATAAACATATTAGAATAGATGATGTCACAGATGCCTACCTTTAGTATTGTAGGCTAGGTCATATCAATAAGAACAGGATGAACAGGTTGGCTCAAGAAAAAATTTTTGATAAACACGATTATGAATCGTTACCTACCTGTGAGTCTTGTTTGCTTGGAAAGATGATCAAATCACCTCTTACTGAAAAAGATGAATGAGCCAGTGATGTGCTAGGTCTGATACATACCGATGTATGTGGACCCATGAGCACATGTGCCAGAGGAGGGTATAGCTACTTCATCACATTCACAGATGACCTATCTAGGTATGTGTACGTCTACTTGATTAAACACAAGTCCAAATCATTTGAAATGTTCAAACGATTTCGTAATGAAGTAGAGAAACAAACTAAAAAAAATATTAAAATTTTTCAATCTAATTGAGGAGGTGAATACCTTTTCAGCAAATTTTTGATATATCTAGGAGAGAATGAGATTCTCTTCCAATAGATCCCTCTAGGGACACCAAAGCATAATGGCATCTCAGAAAGGAAAAATCGAACCTTGTTGGACATGGTTCAGTCTGTGATTGGATTTGCAACTCTATCGATCTCTTTTTGGGGTATACACTTGAAACAGTCTATCTTGTACTCAATAATGTTTCAAGCAAGTCTGTTAGTAAGACACCATATGAGATATGATCAAGACATAGGTCGAACCTCTATTACTTTAGGGTCTGGGGGTGTCCAGCTTATGTTAAATGATTACAAACTGACAAGCTTAGTTCTAAGTCTAATAAGTGTAATTTCATAGGGTACTCCAAGAAAATGAGAGAATATTATTTTTACCTACCTACTGAACAAAAGGTGTTTGTCAGCAGTAAGGCACATTTTTTGAAAAAAAAAATCTTTAATGAAGAATAAGTGCCTCTAAAATTGAGCTTGATGAAATTCCACAGATAGAAGAACTGACACCAATGATTGAATCTGAACCAAATTTGATGAGATCAAATCTGGAGCCCAATGAACAAACATCGTTAAAGCAATTCGATAGAGTACCGCATTAGTCGGACAGATACTTAGGTTTCTTGGTCCAGGATGGAGATCTTGTCGAACTCGACGAGAATGATGAAGATCCGATCACCTACATAGATACAATGCAGAGATCTGACTCTGATAAATGGTTTAAAGCCATGAGATCCAAAATGAAGTCCATGAAGGTCAATGATGTATGGACATTAGTTGACCCACCTGAAGGAATAAAATTCATAGGGTGTAAGTGGATCTTCAAGAGGAAGAGGGGCGCAGATGGGAAGGTGGAGACCTATAAAGCCCGTTTGGTTGTCAAGGGATATCGTTAGCATGATGAGATATTTTCTTCTGTGGTAATTCTCAAATTCATTCAGATCATGCTTGCAATAGTAGCATATCTGGAATGAAATTTGGCAAATGGATGTGAAGACAGCTTTTCTAAATGGAGAGCTGAATGAAGAGGTGTATATGATACAACCTGAAGGATTCATATCCATAGATGAGTCCAAGGTGTACAAGCTTCAGAGATCCATTTATAGATTAAAGCAAGCATCTCAGAGTTGGAACATACATTTTGATAAGGTGATCAGAACGTATGGCTTCATTAGGAATGGAGAGGAACCCTACATATATAAGTGGATAAATGATTCGATAATTATATTTCTTATATTGTATGTGGATGATATTCTCTGAATCAGAAATGATGTCCTACATTACAGAAAATAAAATTATGGCTGTCGTCATAATTCTTCATGAAGGATTTGGGAGAAGCAGCCTACATCTAAGGGATGAAGATCTATAGGGATAGATCTAAGAGGCTGCTCGGACTCTCTAAATCTACGTACATAGATACTATGCTGAAACGGTTCAGTATTGAGATTCCAAAAAAGGCTATCTTCTGATAGGCCAAAGAATTTCTATTTCGAAAGGAGATTGTCCGACAACTCCTCAAGAGAGAGAGCAAATGAATAGAGTTCCATATGCTTCGACAGTGGATTCTATTATGTACGTCATGACATGTATGAGACCAGGCATGCCACACTTATTAGGGATAGTGAGTAGATACTAGTCTGATCCAAGAGAAAACTACTAAAAGGTCGTAAAGACTATTCTTAAGTATTTAAGAAATACTAAAGATCAGTGGCTTGTGTACGGTGAAATTGTCTTGAAACTTGTGGGGTTCACTGACTTCAATTTTCAATCAGACCATGATGATAGTAAGAGTGTGTCAGATTATATTTTTATCCTAAATGGTAGAGCAATCTGCTGGAAAAATTTCAAGCAGAATACTGTGGCAAACTCTGTTTGCGAAGTAGAGTATATCACGGCATCCGATGCTACAAAGAAAGCTGTATGGTTGCGAAAGTTCATCAGCAAGCTTGGAGTGGCATTCTTCGTTGATGGTCCTGTCTTGTTATACTGTGATAATACTAGAGCCATTGCTTAAGCCAAGGAGCTGAGATCCCAACGGCGCACCAAATATATTCTGCACCGTTATCACCTTATCCTAGAGATCATAGATCGAGATAACGTCGATCTTTAGAAGATCGATGGAAGGAAGAATCTGGCTAACCCATTTATTAAAGCTCTCAGAATCGAGGAGTTTGATGACCATAAATCGAAGATGGGTATACAATACTGTATCGCTTGGCATTAGTCCAAATGGGAGTTGTTGGAAAATATGTCCCAAAGCCAATCGTTAGACGATTGTGCTCATCTTGTAAACTGTATATGAATTTTTATTAATAAAAATTATTTCATATTTTTATTATAAATTAATAATCTTTAAACTCCTATATTGTAATGAACTCC
>NC_026000.2:88688106-88861469 GCF_000442705.2 Elaeis guineensis
TTTCATTACAAAATTTTTTAAAATCTTTATTTTCAAATTCAGTGCCATGGTCAAAAGAATAGAAATAATTGATAAATCTTTTTCATTTGAAATCTTTCGACAAAATTTAGAGAATGCTGAAAATACTTCATCCTTAGATGCTAAAAATAAAACTCAAGTGAAATGAGAAAAATCATCAATAATTATAAAACCATATCTTTTACCTCCTAGACTAGTTAGCCTTGTAAGATCAAATAAATCCATATGTAGAAGTTCTAAAGGTTTAGAAGTTGAAACAATATTCTTAGATTTAAAGGAAACTCTTGTTTGTATACCGAATTGACATGCATCACAAATTTTATCTTTGTCAAAATTAATTTTTGACAAACCAAAAATCAAATTTTTTTCATGATTTTAGAAAGTGTGTGCATACTAATATGTGTAAGCCTACGGTGCCAACGCCAACTAGTTTCATTAATTTTAGTATTCATGACCACAAGACATTGTATGTTTTATATGGAGAGATTATCCAAATCAACCATGTATACCTGCATTTGGAGTCGGAGATGAAGTCCGGCTCCCGTAGGAGTTCGGATGGAGTCTACCTGCATTTGGAGTCGGGGATGAAGTCCGGCTCCTGTAGGAGTCCGGATGGAGTCTACCTGCATTTGGAGTCGGGGATGAAGTCCGGCTCCCGTAGGAGTCTGGATGGAATCTACCTGCGTTTGGAGTCGTGGACGAAGTTTGGCTCCCGTAGGAGTCTGGATGGAGTCTACCTGCATTTGGAGTCGGGGACAAAGTCCGGCTCCTGTAGGAGTCCGGATGGAGTCTACCTGCATTTGGAGTCGGGGATGAAGTCCGGCTCCCATAGGAGTCCGGATGGAGTCTATTTGCAACTGAAGTTAGAGGTCCGGCTCCCGTAGGAGTCCGAACGAAGTCTAGAAGGTGGTCAATCATTGTGGAAGCTTGGGTGGATTCCGTCCACCGCGAAGAATCCGATCGACACTGGTGGGGGCTTATCCGTTTGCAAAACTTGGGAGTGTTGCGGAGGCTCAGCCGCCAGAGAGGTTCGGAGAGACGTCGT
Source organism: Elaeis guineensis (assembly GCF_000442705.2). NCBI lineage: Eukaryota > Viridiplantae > Streptophyta > Magnoliopsida > Arecales > Arecaceae > Elaeis > Elaeis guineensis. Next base: position 88,689,170 of record NC_026000.2, read on the forward strand.
CGAAGGTCGAAAGTTGGTAGAATCCTCGGAGGGCCACTCCTGTCACGAACTTTGGCTGGGGGGTATTTTATACCCAACATGCACCAACATTAGGTTTTCTATCTTTTTATAATTCATAAGGTGTTTTTTTTAAAATTGATCTTTTTAAAGTATGGTTTAAAATATAACATGCTGTGTTAATTATCTCTGTCCAAAAATATTTTGGGAGTTTGCTTTCACATAGCATAGTACGAGCTATTTCTTCTAGGATTCTATTTTTTCTCTCTACTACTTTATTTTATTGTGGTGTTCTAGGTGCTGAAAAATTATGATCTATATCTTTTTCATTACAAAATTTTTTAAAATCTTTATTTTCAAATTCAGTGCCATGGTCAAAAGAATAGAAATAATTGATAAATCTTTTTCATTTGAAATCTTTCGACAAAATTTAGAGAATGCTGAAAATACTTCATCCTTAGATGCTAAAAATAAAACTCAAGTGAAATGAGAAAAATCATCAATAATTATAAAACCATATCTTTTACCTCCTAGACTAGTTAGCCTTGTAAGATCAAATAAATCCATATGTAGAAGTTCTAAAGGTTTAGAAGTTGAAACAATATTCTTAGATTTAAAGGAAACTCTTGTTTGTATACCGAATTGACATGCATCACAAATTTTATCTTTGTCAAAATTAATTTTTGACAAACCAAAAATCAAATTTTTTTCATGATTTTAGAAAGTGTGTGCATACTAATATGTGTAAGCCTACGGTGCCAACGCCAACTAGTTTCATTAATTTTAGTATTCATGACCACAAGACATTGTATGTTTTATATGGAGAGATTATCCAAATCAACCATGTATACCTGCATTTGGAGTCGGAGATGAAGTCCGGCTCCCGTAGGAGTTCGGATGGAGTCTACCTGCATTTGGAGTCGGGGATGAAGTCCGGCTCCTGTAGGAGTCCGGATGGAGTCTACCTGCATTTGGAGTCGGGGATGAAGTCCGGCTCCCGTAGGAGTCTGGATGGAATCTACCTGCGTTTGGAGTCGTGGACGAAGTTTGGCTCCCGTAGGAGTCTGGATGGAGTCTACCTGCATTTGGAGTCGGGGACAAAGTCCGGCTCCTGTAGGAGTCCGGATGGAGTCTACCTGCATTTGGAGTCGGGGATGAAGTCCGGCTCCCATAGGAGTCCGGATGGAGTCTATTTGCAACTGAAGTTAGAGGTCCGGCTCCCGTAGGAGTCCGAACGAAGTCTAGAAGGTGGTCAATCATTGTGGAAGCTTGGGTGGATTCCGTCCACCGCGAAGAATCCGATCGACACTGGTGGGGGCTTATCCGTTTGCAAAACTTGGGAGTGTTGCGGAGGCTCAGCCGCCAGAGAGGTTCGGAGAGACGTCGTCGAAGGTCGAAAGTTGGTAGAATCCTCGGAGGGCCACTCCTGTCACGAACTTTGGCTGGGGGGTATTTTATACCCAACATGCACCAACATTAGGTTTTCTATCTTTTTATAATTCATAAGGTGTTTTTTTTAAAATTGATCTTTTTAAAGTATGGTTTAAAATATAACATGCTGTGTTAATTATCTCTGTCCAAAAATATTTTGGGAGTTTGCTTTCACATAGCATAGTACGAGCTATTTCTTCTAGGATTCTATTTTTTCTCTCTACTACTTTATTTTATTGTGGTGTTCTAGGTGCTGAAAAATTATGATCTATATCTTTTTCATTACAAAATTTTTTAAAATCTTTATTTTCAAATTCAGTGCCATGGTCAAAAGAATAGAAATAATTGATAAATCTTTTTCATTTGAAATCTTTCGACAAAATTTAGAGAATGCTGAAAATACTTCATCCTTAGATGCTAAAAATAAAACTCAAGTGAAATGAGAAAAATCATCAATAATTATAAAACATATCTTTTACCTCCTAGACTAGTTAGCCTTGTAAGATCAAATAAATCCATATGTAGAAGTTCTAAAGGTTTAGAAGTTGAAACAATATTCTTAGATTTAAAGGAAACTCTTGTTTGTATACCGAATTGACATGCATCACAAATTTTATCTTTGTCAAAATTAATTTTTGACAAACCAAAAATCAAATTTTTTTCATGATTTTAGAAAGTGTGTGCATACTAATATGTGTAAGCCTACGGTGCCAACGCCAACTAGTTTCATTAATTTTAGTATTCATGACCACAAGACATTGTATGTTTTATATGGAGAGATTATCCAAATCAACCATGTATACATTGCCATGCCTATGTCCAATGAATTTAGTGCTAACATCAAAGGGACTAGTTATAATGCACATAGATGATTCAAAAATTACTTTGTAGCCTTTATCACATAATTAACTAATACTTACAAGATTATGCTGAAGATCATCTACAAGTAATATATTTTCAATGCAAGTAGAGGGAGTGATACCAATGTTATCAATGCCAATGATCTTTCCTTTGCCATTATCTCCAAAAGTGATCATCCCTCCATCCTTGACTTCTAATGTGATGAATTGAGATTCATCACCAGTCATGTGTCTTGAGCATCCACTATCAAGATACCATTTTCGTTTTGTTACTTGGGATGAAAGATACACCTACACACATGAAATCAAGTTTTAACCTTAGGTACCCAAGCTAACTTGGGTCATTTGGGGTTAGTTACAATGGTTCCTTTTGGAACCCATATTTTCTTAATATTTCTATCATCAAATTTATTTGATAAATATGAATAGGCTTTATACCTTACTTTACCATATTTAAAACAAGTAATATTTGATAATTTTCTTATGGATGCATTGATAAAAATATTTTTCAAAATTTTTTATTTTCTAAGAGTGTTACAGCTAAGTCCGACTTTATCATATACAACTTTTTGACTATCAATGATCATCTGAAGTTTGTTTGAACTTAATATAAATCTATCAACTATAGGTTTCAACTTGATTACCTCTTCCTTTAGTTTTTGATTTTCTTTTACAAGAGTTTTATTTTAGCTTGAAATTTTATTTTTTTTTAATAGAGATTTATTTTTTAATTTTAATTCTTTATTTTTACTATCAACTTCTTCTTTTTCTTTAGCTAATACTTGGTTTCTTAATTTTAGATTTTTATTTTTTATTTTTAATTCTTTTAGATCATCCAAAAGTTCATGAAAAGCTTCTAGTAGTTCAACATGAGAAAATTTATTTTGAGTTTCAGAGGTTAACTCATTTTCATGTGCCATAAGGCACAGATTGGCTTCTTCGTAAGATTCTTATTCTGTGGTGGAGTCATCACTGTCGCTCCATATAGCCATCATAGTCTTTTTCTTCTTGAACTTTTTTTGACCTTCCTTGAGCTGAGGACATTCTGATCTGAAGTGGTCCAACTTCTTGCACTCATAATAGATGATGGGCTGTTCTTTTTTTTTTTTTTACTCAGCTCCTCCTTAGCTGTGGTGTTCTCTTGGTCCCTTGTCTCCTTCTTTTCATGAAGTGTCTAAATTTTCTAGTGATTAGGGCTAAGTCCTTATCTTCTTCACTATTCTCTGATTTTTCTGTATCTTCTTCTTCTTGAGCTATCGATTTGAAAGTGATAGTCTTCTTTCTTTTGGTCTCCTTCTCAAAGTGTTGCTTCATGGTCAGTTTGTAAGTCATGAGGGATCCAAGTAGCTCCTCCAATGATAGGGTATTTAAATCTTTGGCTTCTTAGATTGTAGTGACCTTTACCTCCCACGATCTTCGTAAAGATCTGAGCACTTTTCTCACAAGATCACTATTAAAATAATATTTATCAAGACTTTTCAAATCATTTATGATGTCAGTGAAATGGGTAAACATTTAAGTTATCGACTCTTCAGGTTTCATTTTAAATAGTTCATAGTTGTACACAAGCATATTGATTTTAGACTCTTTTACTTGATTTGTGCCTTAATGAGTAACTTCTAACCTATCTCAATTTTTTTTAACTGAATTGTAAGTGAAAATATGATTAAATTTATTTACATCTAAAGTACAATATAAAATATTCATGGCTTTAGCATTGAGCTAAGCCATTTTCTTATCAAATTCATCCTATTCACCTTCCGGCTTAGGGAGAGACACACCATCAATCAATTTAGTGGGTGTGTGTGGTTCATTTACTATGATACTCCACATATCATAGTCAAGTATTTGAATAAAAATTATCATCCGAGCTTTCCAATAGGTGTAGTTTGACCCATTGAAAAGTGGAGGTCAGTTTGTGGATTGCCCCTCGATAAGTCATGTGCCAAATTGAGCTGCCATTATTCTTTGGCTCTTGATGGTTAAATTAAACAAAGGCTAAAGCACCGAACTCTGATACCACTTGTTGCCCAGATATAGAGCCCAAGAGAGGAGATGAATTGAGTCTTTTAAAAATTTTTAAGATTAGTGCACTTAAGTAATGTGCCAAAGTGTTGAGTGGAGTGAGTTGATTTGTAATGAAAATAAATTCAAAAATAAATGATAGGTATGCAAGTATAAATTACAAAGAACAAGTAAAGAGATGCAAGTACAATAAACACAAAGAATTTATAGTGGTTCGGTGCCAACCTTGCACCAACATCCACTCCCCAAGTCCTTACTTGAAAATTCAATCTACTAAACAAATTTTAAAGTTACAACACATCAGACAACTCTGACCCTTGCTATCCAAGCAAGAATACTTATTTTTTAGGTACAAACCAACTCTTAATACTCTGATTTCAGGTTTGGATCAATCTATCCGAGTTTTGAAACCCTCCAAAACTCAAAAATTAAAAAAAATAATGTGAAAAAAATGGGATACAAAAATTTCAGCACAATATCCCCTTAAATGAACATAATAAATATAATAAAAATATAATACTTAAGGAAAAGAAGCTTTTGCTGAATACCCTCAATGAATTGCACACTTGATTGCAGCTGGAGAGTGGTTGGTGAGTTGATTGAATGCTTCTTTTCTCTCTTTTAGAGATTTTTTAAACTTTCATAGATGTGAGCTTTGGATGCTTGAAAAACTTATGATTTTTTACTTCAAAAGAGCATTTATAATCACTATTTACACTTGAAAATATCTTAATATCAGTTTAGAGCCATTGGAGAGTGTTTAATGCATATTAAATATACCAAAAATGAGCTGAAAACTAGCAGTTACACGTGCTCCCAGAAATAGGACATTCCATGGGGCATCCCACTGATAATGGGACATCCCATGGGGCATCCCAATTAGCCAGATAGAAAGTTTAGCTTTCTATTTTGATCTCAGAGTCTTAAGGATCATCCCAGGTGGGTCATCCTACTGCATGAATCATCCCAAGTGGATCATCTCACTGCATGCCATAAGCCAAAATAAAGTATGCCGGCAACCCAATGAAAGAGGATGACCCAAATGGGTCACCCCATTTTATGCCAACCTAGTTTTTCATGCATTTAAGATCCAAAACTTATCAGAACACTTTTAAATGCTCTCAAATAGCTTTAAATCAATTGGACACTCTTAGAAGGCTTTGAAAATTTCTTCAACTTGCAGAAACTTTAACTTTGGCACACTTGATGAAGCTTTTCAAATCCAATCTTTTGGACTACCTGAAACATCACAAGAACATTCTTCAAAGATAAAAAATATATTAGTAGTCTCCTCAAATAGTTTGTGATCATCAAAATCAATTCTTGAAGTAACAATTGAGAAATTAAGTTATGGATCAAATGGGATTAAAGAGTTGACTATGTCTAGCTAGCACTACATATGAGATTCAGATTTGATCCTGAGGATGAACAGTTTCTGATCTATGATCCATGGAGCATATGAAAGATTGAATTTAAATGATAATTAATTTTAAATTAGATTTGAATTAATTAAACTTAATTGGATCAAAAATTTAAAGTTAGATTTGGTACAAAAGTTTTAAAGAGTTTGGGATTGGCAGTCTTTCGAAATTATTTCGAATCAGCTTTGAATTGAATTCGAATCGAACTCATTTTCAATGAGATATGAGAAATCCTACTTGCACTGAGAATCCCCTCTCTTATGGGCCGACCAACACCTAGAAGCTTCCTCATTGTGGACGTCCCATGTGAGTAAGGGATTGGATGCAATGTGGTTGTCATATGTGATGGCAATACTATCTCATGTAGGAGTCCTTCTTTCATGAGTATTAGACTGATTCAAAGCATATTTGAGTTAGAAGTTCTATACTTATTGGGTCATAAAATTTATCTATAAATAGAGAGGGTCTCTACCTATGGATGCATAGCAAATAAATCAAATTAAAAGAAGAGATAAAGAGAGAGAGAGAGAGAGGGGTGAGAAGAGAGGAGCTCTTCTTCTTCTCTTTGGCCTCTCTCCCCTTTGGTGCCACCTCTCCTCCCTTGGCATGGGCCCTCCTTGGGCATCCCACTTGTTGGTGTGAGGTGTCACACCAGCATATCTCCTCTCTCATTTGATTGGATTGCAAAGATCGGAGTTCATCCCACATTCTTGCGGTGTCTGACATGTATGTGAAGTAAAGTATCTGCACATCCAGGCCTCCGTGAAGGATTGTTTCAAATTTTTGAAGATTTGATCTCTGATTCTGCTGCTAATCAGGTAAGAATTTAATCCTTATTCATGTAGATTAATAAAAAAATTTTAGATGCAACCTGGGCTATCCGAATAGATACAGTTTTTCTTCCCTTCACACCCAACTATTGGAGCCCATTGAATCAAATTTAATTAGATTCAAATCAAGTGTAGGAATTGGCTAATGCTTATCATACAAGCAAACTAACCACAAGAAAAATTGGATTCATCTAGATGCTAGCAAGATTAACATGGACCCAATAGGATTTCTCTAAATCCACACAAATTGGTGCTTCATAAGCCCAATTTTAACCAATCCAGATTTTCTCCTTTTGATGTATTACCCCATAGGTTCAATTCTGACTGATAGTAAGACATACCATGATCTTTATCATAGGTATCACTAAAACTTCTTTCAGTGGATTGGAATAGTTCTACTCTAACTCAACAAGGATCATTGACCCAAAATGATCCTATTGAGCTCTTATAATCCATTAGTGACATCTAGCAATATATAGTGGTAACTCAGCAGAATCGAGATAGAACCTCTAGGTATAGTTAATGTGTGATACGTGAAGGAACCAGATCTAGGGTTTCAGGGTTAGATCTTGAAAAAGAGGGTTAGATCTTGAAACTTTTTCAAGATCATACAGCGGAAGACTAAAATAAATCAAAATTTATTTTCTAAGATCAGAAAATCCCGAGATCTAAGATCCTATTACATGATTATTACATGGCATTAAATCAAAAATTAAAATATATAAATATAGCATGAACTACATGTTGATCATATCAACATGTTTCTATACTACATCTAATGTATGTATTAAACAATAGATCAGATCTATTACCTTGCAAGTTAGATGTTCTAACCTTGCTGATCTGGGCTTGAAGATGATGTTGCAAGCCGCACATGCATCCGACCTCTAGGAGTCATCCTCACGAACCCACGAATCTCGATCAGAAGTCCTACTTCAGGAAATCAGCACAGTATGCTAGTACTGCGCTGATCCTTCTTTGATGGTTGATCAGGTGCCTCCTTCTTCTTGATTTGGACTCTTCCAAAGATGAAAAGTAGAAGGAGGAGTTTCAGATCTGAGACACTCTTAGGAAACTCAAGATGGAGGGAGGAAAGATGTGAAAACAAAAACCCAAGAAGAAGACCCTCTTCTTCTTCACGTTTTTCTCTCTAGACACCCAAACTTGCATCTTTTATATCTCCACGACCCAAAGGTATTTCTATCTGATTTTTGGATGGCACAAAGTTCTCTCAAATCTCTGACTCCCCTTAAAATTTTACAAAGAAACTCATCTTATATAGAGAGATATGATAGAGTCCTTGTCTAGGTCAAACACCTAGTCAAGGCTTATCCAAACATGGCAAGTTAAGGGACACCCAACTCTTGAGCATCTCCTCCATATTTTCATGAATGGATCACCAGAAAAGGGTTCACAATGTAAATCCTAAAGGCCACAAAAATTCTAAAAAAAATTTGGATAAATTCGGTGCAAAATTGAAAGAGTTTTGGATTTCTAAAACTCTATCTCATAGAATTCGAAATCCAAACTTATTCCTTTTAGATTTGATCCAAACCACCTTCCATGTAAGAAAGAAGAGAAGAGACCTTTTGTGAACGTGGGAGAAATTTGGGAGAGGGCTTTTGTCGCACAAAATAAATGGAGATTGGCGTTGAATAAGAGAGAGGGCATGGAGAAGGCTTATGTGGCGCAAGGTGGAATCCTAGTCTTACTAGGATTCTATCTTATGACTTGTTTTAATTTGGTTTCCCAAACCAAATCAAATCAAAATTAGATCAACCCAATTAAAATAGGTCTTAACCCAATTAAGAACCTAATTTAATCAGATTAAATTAGATTTAAATCTAATTTAATTTTCTAATCAAATTAGAAATTAGATTGATCCAAGTCCTAGTTGAACTAGGACTAGTTTTTCTTTGCACTTGGCTTATCCAATAAACCAATTGGACTTGATCCAATCAAGCCCAAAATAAATCTAATTAAAATATATTTAATTAGACTTAATTTTAGCCCATTGGCTTAATCAAATTAAGCCAATTAGCAATCAAATTGTTAATCGATCCTCCTACAACACTTGCACTGGGTTAAATGTCAATCGTATTGATCATTTAACCCTAGAACGATTCTTAATCATTGATCAACCATCTGATCGGATCATGAACTCTAATGTATGTGACCTCATAGGTCCGAACCTAAGCTGGTAGCATAGGAACAAATTTTTATACCAATCGAAGTGACCATCTAGCAATGGTACCCGACGACCGGATAGGTCGAATGTGTAGAACAACATCCTTAGAACCCATGCGGATATAGTTTTCATATAATTCATCCCTTGACCAAAATGATCATAGGACACCCCAGAGCTCAACTGTCAACTCTGATCAGGTTGTCCACATTGTATTTCAAAATATCAAATCCATCTGATGGATTATCCTGGCCAAGGTTTTGCTAAATTGAAATACAGTGACTCATTCTTCTCCAACTCTTGGAGTGGTCAATCCCATCTCGATCACACTCTGACTTCGCAAGTACTTAACTGTGCCCAGAAGCCTTCCATCCCTGAATTAGAAATTCAGTTAGTCCAGTACCAAACACAGTGAGTTGCTTGCAAGTCACTGAGGCGATCTCAGGTCTAAGGGACATTTATACCTATATCCCATCAGAGATATTCTCGACAGTAGAATACTCTGGAGTTGGTCACGTTCAATGATGATGTACCCTTACATCTCACCGTATGCCATACCAGTGTCTCCACACTCCTTGGTTAAGAGGACAACCAACCCATATGGCCTACAGCGACCTATGCTCGATAGAAGCTGTCGTCCTTATTAACAGCCTATCATTTGGTCGTGAACAGTTTTAAGGACTAATCGATAAATCCTCTCTTTATCGAACTTAAATAGTCCTAAGGACTTCATCATAACAACGGAGTTCATTAGAAGATGAAAGCTTATGATGAAAATGCCAAATATATTTTATTTATTAACAAATCAATTACAATACTTGGTTGCTCAACCGTCAACAGCTTGACGATTGGCTTTTTGGGACACATTTCCCAACAACTCCCACTTGTCCTAAAGCCACTCGGCACAGTATCTAATACCCATCTTCGACTTGTGGTTGTCGAACTCCTTTATTGCCAGGGCTTTAGTGAAGGGGTCGGCTAGGTTCTCCTTTCCGTCGATCTTCTGAAGGTCGACGTCACCTCGATCCACGATCTCCTGGACCAGGTGGAAGCGGCGCAAGATGTGCTTCGTCCGCTGATGTGCTTTGGGTTCCTTCGCCTGAGCTATGGCACCAGTGCTGTCGCAATAGAGCAGGACCAGACCATCGAGGGAGGGTGCTACTCCGAGCTCGTTGATGAATTTCCTCAGCCACACAGCCTCCTTCGCGGCATCTGATGCTGCGATATACTCTGCTTCACAAACAGAGTCTGCCACAGTATGCTGCTTGGAACTCTTCCAGCAGATGGCTCCACCATTCAGAGTAAAGATATAACCCGACACACTCCTGCTGTCATCTTGGTCAGATTGGAAGCTGGAGTCTGTGAACCCCACAAGTTTCAGATCTGACTCGCCATAAATCAACCATTGGTCCTTAGTATTTCTCAAATACTTAAGGATGGCTTTAACCACTTTTCAGTGATCTTCTCCAGGATCAGATTGGTATCTACTCACTACTCCTAGTGAGTATGCCACATCTGGTCTTGTACATGTCATGGCGTACATGATAGATCCCACGGCTGAAGCATATGGGACTCTACTCATACGCTCTCTCTCTTCAGGAGTTGTCGGACAATCCTTCTTAGAGAGAGAAATTCCTTGGCCTATCAGTAGATAGCCCTTCTTGGAATTCTCCATGCTGAACCTCTTCAGCACAGTGTCTATGTACATAGACTGGGATAACCCAAGCATCCTTTTAGATCTATCCCTATAGATCTTCATCCCTAGGATGTAGGATGCTTCACCCAAGTCCTTCATGGAGAACTGTGATGACAACCAAACTTTTATTCCCTGTAGTGCGGGGATGTCATTCCTGATTAAGAGAATGTCATCCACGTACAAGATAAGGAATACCACAACTGGACCATTTGCCCATTTATAGATGCAGGGCTCATCTCCATTCTTAATGAAGCCATACATTTTGATCACCTTATCAAAATGCATGTTCCAACTCCGAGAAGCTTGCTTCAATCCATAAATGGATCTCTGAAGCTTGCACACCTTGGACTCATCTGTGGATGTAAATCCCTCAGGTTGTATCATATACACCTCTTCGGTCAGCTCTCCATTCAGAAAAGCTGTCTTTACATCCATCTGCCAGATCTCATAATCTAGATGGGCAGCTATTGCAAGCATTATCCGAATAGATTTGAGCATTATCACAAGGGAAAATATCTCGTCATAGTCAATACCATAACGTTGACGATACCCCTTGGCAACCAGACGGGCTTTATAGGTCTCCACCTTTCCGTCTGCGCCCCTCTTCCTTTTGAAGACCCATTTACACCCAATGGGTTTAACCCCTTCAGGTGGGTCAACCAATGTCCATACATCGTTGACCTTCATGGACTCCATTTCGAATTTCATGGCTTCAAGCCATTTCTCAGAATCAGATCTCTGCATTGCATCCATATAGGTGATCGGATCCTCATTATTCTCATCAAGTTCGATGGGATCACCGTCCCGGACCAAGAAACCGTAGTATCTGTCCGGTTGATGCGGTACTCTACCGGATCGCCTTAATGGTGCAGGTATATTGGGCTCCGGATCTGATCTAATCATATCCGACTCAGGTTCAGCTATTGGTGTCGGTCCTTCTACCTGTTGAACTTCATCAAGTTCAACCTTAGAGGCAACGGTTCCTTCACCAAGGAACTCCTTTTCTAAAAAGATTGCCTTAAGGCTGACGAACACCTTTTGTTCATCAGCATGGTAGAAAAAATATCCTTTTGTCTCTTTGGGGTACCCTATGAATGAGCATTTGTCAGACCTAGGTCCAAGTTTGTCTGTGACTAATCGTTTGACATAGGTCGGGCACCCCCAGACCCTAAGGTGTGAAAGTACTGGCTTACGCCCTGTCCATATCTCATATGGAGTCTTAATTACAGACTTACTTGGAATCCTATTTAACAGATAACAGGCCGATTCGAGTGCATATCCCCAGAAGGATATCAGCAAGCTAGCAAAAACCCATCATGGATCGGACCATGTCTAACAAAGTCCGATTCCTCCTTTCAAACACACCATTATGCTGTGGTGTTCCTGGAGGTGTCCATTGGGAGAGAATCCCATTCTCTCCTAGATATGTGAGAAACTCACTAGAAAGGTATTCTCCTCCTCGATCAGATCGAAGAGTTTTAATACTCTTCCCAGTTTATTTTTCTACTTCACTTCAGAATCGTTTGAACATTTCAAATGAATCCGACTTATGTTTCATCAGATAGACATATCCATATCGGGATAGGTCATCCGTGAAAGTTATGAAGTAGAAATATCCACCTCTAGCACTGGTGCTCATGGGCCCACATACATCAGTATGTACTAGGCTCAAGAGCTCAGTAGCTCTCTCACCTTTTCTAGTAAAAGGTGACTTGGTCATTTTACCAAGAAGACAGGACTCACAGGTTGGAAGTGATTCACAATCACTAACTTCGAGGATTCCCTCTTGAGTCAACCTGTTTATTCTGTTCTTGTTTATATGACCTAGCCTACAGTGCCATAAGTAGATATCTGACACACTATCTAATCTAGGGTGCTTGCCAGTAGAATAGACTCTTATCAGGCTTGACCTTTTTGGTCTGGCTCTGCACTGATGTCCTAGCCTGAACTTGCACCTTCTTTACTTTCTTCTTCTTGTTCTTCTTCCCTTTCTCAAAAGGTCGAGAACCAGAAGACGAACCTCCCACTAAATTCACCGACTCCTTGAGAAGTTGGTGATCCTTCTCAAAGTTCTGAAGCAACCCCAGTAACCCGTGGTAGTTCTCTTCAGGCTTTGTCATTCTATAATGAGTAAGGAATGGGAGATAAGACTTGGGCAGCGAGTTCAGTATTGCATCTTTCCCAAGCTGCTCATGCAAGGAAAAGTTGAGCTTGCTCAATCATTCCATCAGCTCGATCATGTACAATACATGATCAGTGACAGAGGCACCATCCCGCATTTTGGCGTTGAAGATGGCACAACTAGTCTTGTGCCTCTCCACGTCATCGGGTGTGCCAAAGGCATCCTCCAACACTTGAAGCTTGTCCTTTGGCTGAGCCGTCTCGAATCTGCGACTAAACTCGTCGCTCATGATAGCCAGCATGATACAGCGCACCATGGTCCGATCACTGAGCCACTTCTGGTAAGTGTCTCTGATTGTTCCATGTGCATTGACAGCTGGCTCCTCAAGTGCAGGATCTATTATCACATATAGGATCCGTTCATGCTCCAGGACTATCTTCAACTTTCGGTACCAGCTACCGAAGTTGGGTCCCACCAACTTATCATTGTCCAACAATGATCGGAGCGATAGGGAAGTGGCCATATTTGCACAAAGGAGAACCATAACCTAATTAGTAATTGATTCATTAAACCTAAAGATTTGGACTTTAATCAAAAAGTTTCTCCACTATTTTATTCGAATTGGTAGCCTCTACCTCCAACTCGAGGAATTACCCTAATTCCTTAGCGGGTACTAGAATCCACTTAGACTGCACACAAGCCCAACTTTGGTTGGTCAACCCATGTACATCTAAGGGTAGGTTCATAACCAATTATTTCTCTAAATAATTTCTAGTAATTTTAATTTTGCCCCAGAAACCTAATCAGTAGGCTTTGGCCTCCACTGTAAGGATCCAGTTAGGTCCAACCATTAACATGATCATACTTGGTGTATCTAACCAACGAATGATTAAGCCCAACTTTGGTTGGCTCACCTAACCACCATTAGAGAGATACTTCCAAGTCATCATATGATGAGTGATAATTCCATTAGTCAACAAGCACCAGGCCTTTGGGTCTGCAATGATTATTGAGTTCATGGACTCATTATCAAACACCTTAATGGGAGGCTTTGACTCAGTTATCTCCATAACTTTATCATTTTAAGGACCTAATAATTTTAGAGAATTTAAATAATATAGAGGATGAAGTCAGATGAACCAGCTTATCATGATCCTCCCACTGGCTTCACCAAGTCAGCTTAAGGGAGACCATTAAAAGGGCTGGTCTAGGAGCACCTAAATCAGTCACACTGATTTACCTAGCTGACATGGGTCAGCTCGAATAGTCAAGTGATCCGATCAAAACATAATTTCACCAAGAGGCCAGGTAAGTTCGATCAGTGGGAGGGTCTGCCAAAGCTTGCCTTAGACACCATCAGAAATGGCCAGGTAAGCGGGCTCCCAATTAAAAACCACCGGTCTGGTTTACCTTAGACACCAACTGGTTTAATTAGTTTCGATTAGATCAACCTAACAGTTCATGCTAGACCGCTTAGCCAAAAATCAAGTCCATTTGGTTCTCGTTAAAGACATGGACTTGACCAACTACCACTATTGTAATTGATCTAGAGAATCCTTGACCTAATCTAAGACAATAATTGATTAGATTTAGTCAATTCTCTAATTAAGTCCATCTTTAATCTAACCATAGGTCTAACCCAATTAATGGACCTAATTCCCACTAACCCATTAACCCAATGTGTTATGATTTGTGTCTTAGGTTCTTCAATTCACAATCCTAGAACCTAATCAAACAACTTCTTAATTCTTAATTAAGTTTTGGGCTGAGGGTTGGGTTTGGCTTTTCAAAAAATAATTTTCATATTTGTAAAATAATTTTATAATATGATTCTACCAATCATATTGCATGTTTGATTCATAATCAAGATGCAAGTGAAATAAACATGAAACTACTTTAGATCTAATCTAAACAGGTTCATGTAATTGAAACAATTTCAACTTTAAATAATTTCTTTGCATAAAAATTATTAACAAAGAGATTTTATTTCAAATTTAAACATCTTTTAAATCTAATAAATCATAAATTTAATCTAAATCATATCTAACAAATTTATGATTAAAGATAGATCTACACAAACTAGGACAACCTTTGCACTGTAAGGGGTAAACCTTACAGCAGGACAACCTTGCAGTTTGTGATTGATCTAAAATTTTAATTTCAGATTTAATAATCAGATTATAAATTAGATCTAATCTAAAAAATAATCTAAGCATGTATAAATAATCATGTAATAAAGAATCTGGCTCTGATACCAATTGAAGAAACGAGATCTAGGGTTTCAGGGTTAGATCTTGAAAAAGAGGGTTAGATCTTGAAACTTTTTCAAGATCATACAGTGGAAGACTAAAATAAATCAAAATTTATTTTTTAAGATCAAAAAATCCCTAGATCTAAGATCCTATTACATGATTATTACATGGCATTAAATCAGAAATTAAAATATATAAATATAGCATGAACTACATGTTGATCATATCAACATGTTTCTATACTACATCTAATGTATGTATTAAACAATAGATCAGATCTATTACCTTGCAAGTTAGATGTTCTAACCTTGCTGATCTGGGCTTGAGGATGATGTTGCAAGCCGCACATGCGTCCGACCTCTAGGAGTCATCCTCACGAGCCCACGAATCTCGATCAGAAGTCCTGCTTCAGGAAATCAGCACAGTATGCTAGTACTGCGCTGATCCTTCTTTGATGGTTGATCAGGTGCCTCCTTCTTCTTGATTTGGACTCTTCCAAAGATGGAAAGTAGAAGGAGGAGTTTCAGATCTGAGACACTCTCAGGAAACTCAAGATGGAGGGAGGAAAGATGTGAAAACAAAAACCCAAGAAGAAGACCCTCTTCTTCTTCACGTTTTTCTCTCTAGACATCCAAACTTGCATCTTTTATATCTCCACGACCCAAAGGTATTTCTCTTTGATTTTTGGATGGCACAAAGGTCTCTCAAATCTCTGACTCTCCTTAAAATTTCATAAAGAAACTCATCTTATATAGAGAGATATGATAGAGTCCTTGTCTAGGTCAAACACCTAGTCAAGGCTTATCCAAACATGGCAAGTTAAGGGACGCCCAACTCTTGAGCATCTCCTCCATATTTTCGTGAATAGATCACCAAAAAAGGGTTCACAATGTAAACCCTAAAGGCCACGAAAATTCCAAAAAAAATTTGGATAAATTCGGTGCAAAATTGAAAGAGTTTTGGATTTCTAAAACTCTATCTCATAGAATTTGAAATCCAAACTTATTCCTTTTAGATTTGATCCAAACCACCTTCCATGTAAGAAAGAAGAGAAGAGACCTTTTGTGAATGCGGGAGAAATTTGGGAGAGGGCTTTTGTCGCACAAAATAAGTGGAGATTGGCGTTGAATAAGAGAGAGGGCGTGGAGAAGGCTTATGTGGCGCAAGGTGGAATCCTAGTCTTACTAGGATTCTGTCTTATGACTTGTTTTAATTTGGTTTCTCAAATCAAATCAAATCAAAATTAGATCAACCCAATTAAAATAGGTCTTAACCCAATTAAGAATTTAATTTAATCAGATTAAATTAGATTTAAATCTGATTTAATTTTTTAATCAAATTAGAAATTAGATTGACCCAAGTCCTAGTTGAACTAGGACTAGTTTTTCCTTGCACTTGGCTTATCCAATAAACCAATTGGACTTAATCCAATCGAGCCCAAAATAAATCTAATTAAATCATATTTAATTAGACTTAATTTCAGTCCATTGGCTTAATCAAATTAAGCCAATTAGCAATCGAATTGCTAATCGATCCTCCTGCAACACTTGCACTAGGTTAAATGTCAATCGTATTGATCATTTAACCCTAGAACGATTCTTAATCGTTGATCAACCATCTGATCGGATCATGAACTCTAATGTGTATGATCTCATAGGTCCGAACCTAAGCCGGTAGCATAGGAACAAATTTTTATACCAATCGAAGTGACTATCTAGCAATGGTACCCGACGATCGGATAGGTCGAATGTGTAGAACAACATCCTTAGAACCCATGCGGATATAGTTTTCATATAATTCATCCCCTTGACCAAAATGATCATAGGACACCCCAGAGCTCAACTGTCAACTCTGACCAGGTTGTCCACATTGTATTTCAAAATATCAAATCCATCTGATGGATTACCCTGGCCAAGGTTTTGCTAAATTGAAATACAGCGACTCATTCTTCTCCAACTCTTGGAGTGGTCAATCCCATCTCGATCACACTCTGACTTCGCAAGTACTTGACTGTGCCCAGAAGCCTTCCATCCCTGAATTAGAAATTCAGTTAGTCCAGTACCAAAGCACAGTGAGTTGCTTGCAAGTCACTGAGACGATCTCAGATCTAAGGGACACTTATACCTATATCCCATCAGAGATATTCTCGATAGTAGAATACTCTGAAGTTGGTCACGTTCAATGATGATGTACCCTTACATCTCACCTGTATGCCATACCAGTGTCTCCACACTCCTTGGTTAAGAGGACAACCAACCCATATGGCCTACAGCGACCTATGCTCGATAGAAGCTGTCATCCTTATTAACAGCCTATCATTTGGTCGTGAACAGTTTTAAGGACTAATCGATAAATCCTCTCTTTATCGAACTTAAATAGTCCTAAGGACTTCATCATAACAACGGAGTTCATTAGAAGATGAAAGCTTATGATGAAAATGCCAAATATATTTTATTTATTAACAAATCAATTACAATACTTGGTTGCTCAACCGTCAACAGCTTGACGATTGGCTTTTTGAGACACATATATAGTGGTAACTCAGCAGAATCGAGATAGAATCTCTAGGTATAGTTAATGTGTGATACGGTCCCTCTATCGTAAGTTCTGACTAAATGGTAGGTTATGAAGAAGTTGTCAAATCTCATCATCAGTCATATGATAGATCCTATCAGCTCAAGTCCAATAGTGATTTCAAATAAAAAAAAATTTTCATCAATCACACTGCTATGGCCATAGACTTGTGGACTTAGCTTCTCAAATCTCATAGGACTACTCCTCTTTATCAAAATCGATAAATTCCATCTAGATGCACACCTTGCTCCTACAGCTCAACCAACTACAGCCAACATCTACTACAAAGACTCATAATCGAATTAATGCTTATATATAGTCAAACTACAGTAGCCTTACTGTGAGCAACTGTGACACCATAAGTCAAAAGATCAGTCACACAACTACAGTATTGAAATGATCACTGATGATTGAATAACAATCTATATGATTTTTCATTTGATTACGCTCAGTACTAGTTGTTCTCTAATAACTACTTGCACTTGCCGCTCAGTATTTCTACACTGTAGACTAAAGACTCATCTACCTCGAAAGAAGTAAATCATGTATCGGTCTATCTGAATTGATCACCATCTCCATAACTATCTTACGACTAAGAGTAATTTAAAAATCGATCATACATGTCTCTAATTCTCAATAGCTGAGAATATATATCATAACATCAATTTCAAAGACAATTCAAGGGTATATAACACTTGAATAAAAAAAAAGTTATCATTTATTGATTAAATCAATAGTTTAAGTATATATTTATATCATAGAATAAAAAATATGTCCGCAACAATTGACTTTTAGGATATATATCTAGCAGCATAGACAAAATACTCACACATAATCTTCAAGATGTTCAATTAGTTACTAAAAATAGCTGATCTGCATGTTTGGATTCCTCGACAATGGGTGCCCACCCTTGTCTATGTAAACTATTCCCAGTAGATCATCTAGATAAGTGCTCTCATGCACTTTTATGCCCCCATGTGGCCACTCTACCACTCTTACAATACCTATTCCATTCCCTGAGAGTGCGTCTAAATTAGGCATCGAAGGTTTCCCCATTAAACACTCTCTAGCAAAAGAAATTCCTTGTCTTTGTTATCTCAAGTTGGATCCAACATCGGACGAAAAGTCCAAGCATGGTCTCCTTCATTTAACATCATTTTGGGCGGAACCAGCATTGGAGCCCTTGCCACCCAAGCAATGCGACCATCACATCATCACCTCTAAGGCACATCACAATCTTCAGCCAATCTTTATGGTTTGAATAGATGATCTTTTGAGCTCTCTATCAGCTCAGCCTACTTGGCCCTTTAGTTGAACCAATTTCCAACAGCAACAACATGTATGTTATTATAATTAACAATATATGCTTACTTGTAGCGAGAGATGTGTTTTCTTTGTTGGGTGAATGAGTGCATCAAGTGCTTATCACTTGGTGAGAGAATGATAGCCTCACGAAGAATGCCCTAGAAGAAGCAATTTCTACCTCCAGGTCAAGGGATACGAGGTCAAGACTACACTACTGAGGTCTTTGATGCCATTTGCCATGATCATATTCCTATGCTAAATGGACTTGTATATATCTCAAATCATTAAAAAAGAGACACCATAATATATCATAGGCAAAATTACAAACACAATCATTTAGATTTGGGTCATTTACATTTGGACCCTAAAAGTTTAAAACTTATCAATTAGACTCCAAAGTGTTAAAATCATTGTAAAATAGCCCAGCTGTGTATCTCTGTTAGAGAATGTTATCATGTGAGAGTTATCTGATACTTTACTTTTTCTAAAATCCCATAACTACCCTTCCCACTAACTTAGCTAGGTTCTATTGTTTTGCCAAGGGGAGGAAAATAGCACTTTGAAAATGTGCCTTTGGGTGAATAACTTTATCATTTGAGATCTATATAGGTGGAATGATGATGAAAAATGTCATGCTTTAAGATCCATACAAATAAATAAATGATAGAGGATAGAATACTTTGAGATCTATATAGATAGATGAATGATAAAGGATGGAATGCTTTAAGATCTGTGTAGGCATCTAAATAACAATAGATGGAGCACTTTAAGATTTATGCCGGCAGATGAATAATAAAGAATAGAATGCTTTAAGATTTATGTAGATAGATAGATGATAGAGGATGGAATGCTTTGAAATCTGTGCAAATGGATGGATGATGGAGAACAAACCACTTTGAGATTTGTGCAAGTAGATGGTGATAAGGATAAAGCACTCCACAGTCCATGTAGATAGATGAATGATAAAGAATAGAATGCTTCAAGATTTATGTTAGTGAATAGATAATAGAGGATGAAATGCTATAAGATCTATGCAAGCGTGAAGGAAAAATCGTCTTTTTCCTTGTAGGATCTTTCAGATTTCATCAAATCTGGGGCAGAATAATTTTAAAAAAATTTATTCTATATTTATTTCAGATCTAAATCTCTAGATTTAATTTTATTATCTGATATTAATTCTAAAATAAATCTAAAAGCATGAGAAAATATGAAATACCTCAAGGGTAATCTGATTATCCTGTAGATGATCGCAGCAAGCCTGAGGTTCTGATTTAGCCACGCAATCGTCTGGCCTCTACCAATATCCACTCGAGTAAGACCTAGATCATCTTCTCCTCACAACTCTCTTCTCCAAAAATTAGAACTCAATCTGATTAGGAAGATCTTCAAAAGCCTTCCTGAAGTTGGAGCAGCAGCTTGTCGAAAAATTTCTACAGCCCTTTGTTCAATGCGTCACCAAGCCTTGATCCTTCACCAGATGGATACCCAACCTTTTGGGCATGAAGAGGGGAGAGCGAGAACTAGGGAGGATATGGAGAAGAGGAGGGGTGGCTGGCTTTTGCTGGGTAGGGAGCAGAATCACTTAAACCTTAGGCATAGACAGGGTTTATATAGACCCTGCTACACTGCACAGTGCCACATCATTCGACCAATCAAAAAATTCTACTTAATCCAGAAAAATTTTGATTAGTGGAGTGATGTCATCTGATCACATCAGATAAGAACCCCCACCCTCTCTCCTATGTTGGCACCAACATTGGATAAGCACAAGGGGGATGGCACCCAAGAGTTTATGTTGATCAAGACTCCTCTTGATCTTTATCCACTTGGGGTGCAAACCTTGTCCAATTGTGGTGCCCACTTTGGTGCTTATTTTTGGCAAGTGGACACTCCACAAAAAACTTCCAATAATCTCTGACCAAGTGGCCTTCAGTTTAAGACCCATATGTCAACATTTGACAGATATCCTAAAATAAAAATGGCAGGTGTCAGAAATTAGTAGGTGTTGTCTTTAATTCATCTCATGAATTAAGACAAGCCTTTTCTAAGCTGGGCTAGCTCTAGTCAGACTGAGAAAAATCTTCTCAAGGTTCTCTGGGTGAGTCAAAATATATTTGGCTCAATGGAGATAGAAAAGATTGCACAAGGAGAAAGTTAGGCTCAATCGTGTGCTAGCACGATTTTCTTGAACCTAATTGGATCTAATCCAAATCAATTAGGCTAGTATAATTGATGACATCCAGATCCTAACCCTTGTTAGTGTGATCCAGTTAGGTTCAATTCTGTATGGTAATGAGACATGTCGTGATCTCATCATCGACATCATCAAAACTCTTTTCGATGGATCAGAACTCTACTGATTCAGACAATTAGAATGATCGATCATCAAGATCATTCTAATTGCTTTCAAAATCTATCAGTGACACCTAGCAGTATATAGTGGCAACCCATCAGAACTAAAGATAAATCTCTCGGTGCAGCTACCTGTGTGATTGAGTTCCTCTATCATGAGTCCCGACTGAATTAGGGTTAAGATGAACTCGTCAAACCCAACATCAGTCATATGAATCGATCGATCGATCCGTGTCTGATGTGAAATCCTCATAAAAAACTCTTTTCCATTATTTCACTCTGCCATGGCCATAGGCTTAAGGGCTCGATCTTTCGATCATCATAGGACTACTCTCATCTATCGAGGTTGATAGATCCCATCTTGGTCCGACCTAGTTTCTACAATGAATGTGCTATAGCCAACATACATCTCAGGATTCTGAATGGCTAGGAGACCAAGTTATGGTGTAGTCAAACTATAACACACTCAAGGTGAACTTTCGATGCACCTCAAGTCAAAGAACTAGACACACAACTGCAGCATCGAGCTTAGTCATCGATGAGAAGGTGACTTCCTTATGACTGCTCGAGGTGGTCACACTCGGTACTCTCATTCTCAATGAATATTTATACTCTCACTCTGGTGTCTCCACACCATAGACTCAAGATACATCTACCCTAAGGAAGTGATGTACACCAACCTTCCAGATCGATCACCATCCTCGTGATGATCCTAAGGTCAAGAGCTGTTTATGAGTTAGTTATGTAAATTCATGCCTTAAATTTTTAACTCTTGAAAATATGAATTGACATTCCTACTAACTCAAAAGATGTATCACAGACACAATGTACACAATGTGATAGATGAATAATCCATTTATTGATTTATAGTCAAAATTATAAATTTATCCTTAGATTTGTACAGGAATGTGTCAGCCAATCTGGCATCTAGGGCACACATCTAACAAACTCCCACTTGACCTAATGCCAATTGGCTATATATCTAAGTCCCATCTTCTCAAGGTGGGCTTCGATCTTTTGCTGGCCTAATGGCTTTGTTAGCGGGTCTACCACATTGTCTGTGGAGTCTACTCTCTTAACCTCGACATAACCTTTTTTGAGGTAATCATGGATCAGATGAAATCGTCGCTCGATATGCTTGGACTTCTGATGAGATCTTGGCTCCTTAGCTAGGGCTATGGCTGTTGGGAATAGTATCCCAAAGTCAATCGTCAGCCTATTGACGGTTGTGCTCATTCTTATATTAGTATATAAATTATAAATAAATAAAAATTATTTTAGTATTTTTCATCACAAATTGTTTCATCTTCTAATGAACTCCTGTGTTGTGGTGAAGTCCTTAGGACTATTTAGACTCAACAAAGGAAGATTTATCATTTAGTCTTTAAACCTATTCGCAATCAAATGATACGTTGTTACCAAGAACAACAACGTTTATCAAGCATAGGTCGTTGTGTGCCATATGGGTTGGTTGTCTTCTTAACCAAGGAGTGTGGAGACACTAGTATGGCATACAGGTGAGATGTAAGGGTACATCTACACTGAACGTGACCGACTCCGGAGCTACTTCTGCTATCAAGATTTGCTCCGATGGGATACGAGTATAACTATCCCTCTGACCTGAGACCGCCATGGTGACTTGCAAGCAACTCACTGCACTTAGGCACTGGACTACCTAAATTTCTAATTCAATGACGGAAGGCTGCTGGGTGTAGTCAAGTACTTGACTTGTCGGTGCGTGTGTCAAGATGGGATTGACCACTCCAATTCAGGAGCTGTGTACAGTCGTGTTTCAATTTAGCAAAACTTTGGCTAGGGTAGTCCTAGTGAGGAGTCACAGGACTGTTTGAATTGAGCATGATTCAGATGATCTAATTAGGGTAAAGTTTAACCCTGAGTTGTCCTATACACAGGGGTCAAAAGGGATGAATTATATAGTAACTATATTCACGTAGGTTCTGAGTATTGTGATTGTGACTATTCGACCTATCCAAATATCGGGTACCATTGCTAGATGGTCACTTCGATTAGTACAGGAATTGGTTTCTGTGCTATCGGCTTAGGTTCGAACATGCGGGGTCACACACATTAAAGGTTCCTATCTGATCTGATGGCTGATGAAGAGTCCTAATGCTCGTGGACTATGAGTCCTATATGTCTGAGACTCTGTGATCAAGAATTAGGATTTTCTGATCATGAGTACCATACATTTTGGGTATCGGGGTCAAGAGTCCCACTGGTTTGGGACTTTTTGATCAGGGTTTCATATCGATGGACTCTGATGTCCGATTGCCCATCAGATTTAGACTTAGTATTTATGAGAGGTTTAATTAGTAATTTGATCACTAATTAACTCAATTTGATTGAGTCATTATTTTTGGATCAAGTTCTATTGAATTGGATTCAGTTGGGTTTGACCTGATTAGGTTAAGAGTTGACCTAATCACCGAAGTGGTTTGGTCCCTGATTTGATCAGGGGTTGGGCTTAGTCAATTCCTAGTTTGATTAAAATTTTATTGAACCTAATTAAGCCTAATTGTGTTGGGTTTAATTTAGTCTAATTGTGTCTAACCTATTTTAATAAGGTTGGTTCAATTAGGTTTGAAACCACTTTTGATTTATCTCAAAAGTTGCGTGTGTCAAGATGGGATTGACCACTCCAGTTCAGGAGCTGTGTACAATCATATTTTAATTTAGCAAAATCTTGATCAGGGTAGTCCTAGTGAGGAGTCACAGAATTGTTTGAGTTGAGCACGATTCAGATGATCTGATTAGGGTTGACAGTTTAATCCTGAGTCATCCTATACACAGGGGTCAAAAGGGATGAATTATACAGTAACCATATTCGCATAGGTTCTGAGTATTGCGATTGTGACTATTCAACCTATCTGGATATCGGGTACCATTGCTAGATGGTCACTTCGATTAGTACAGGAATTGGTTCCTATGCTACCGGCTTAGGTTCGAACCTGTGGGGTCACACACATTAGAGGTTTTTATCTGATCTGATGGCTAATAAAGAGTCCTAATACTCATGGACTTTGATCCTACATGTCTGAAACTCTGTGATCGAGAATCAGGATTCTCTAATCATGAGTTTCACACATTTTGGGTACCGGGGTCAAGAGTCCCACTGGTTTGGGACTTTTTGATCAGGATTTCATATCGATGGACTCTGATGCCCGATTGCCCATCGGATTTAGACTCAATATTTATGAGAGATTTAATTAGTAATTTGATCACTAATTAACTTAATTTGATTGAGTCATTATTTTTGGATCAAGTTCTATTGAATTGGATTCAGTTGGGTTTGACCCGATTAGGTTAAGAGTTGACCTAATCGCCGAAGTGGTTTGGTCTCTGATTTGATCAAGGGTTGGGCTTAGTCAATTCCTAGTTTGATTAAGATTTTATTGAACCTAATTAAGCCTAACTGTGTTGGGTTTAATTTAGTCTAATTGTGTCTAACCTATTTTAATAAGGTTGGTTCAATTAGGTTTGAAACCACTTTTGATTTATCTCCCTGCGCCACCTCACTCACCTGCACCCATTTGAATTCACGAGAAATGAGTTCTCATGAATTTTCTTCCATGCAGAAGCCTTCCCACACCCCTTCTTTGTGTGCCATTTTGAATGGATAATGATAAGGTTGGTTGGCCATTCAAATTCAAAGGATGTTTGAATTTGAATGGTTAACAAATCTATGCGCCCACCCTCTATTTTGTGCGCCCCTTCTTCCACATGAGAAAAGGTTTCTCGTGTAAAGTCTCCACACACAAAGAAGCCCACGCCCTTCCCTTCTCACACTAAGAGTGGATAAAATTGGTTGGTTGGTATTTGAATTCAAATTCAATTTGAATTCAAGTGAGCAACCACTTATCTTTATCCTCTCACGCGGTAAAAATGCTGCAAAGATGCGGTCTTGCACCATTTTAAAAGAAATGAGAAGATAGGGCGTGCGACATCAGAATAGAAAAAAAAAAGGTTGCATGAAGAAGATCTTGTGCATGAGAGGAAAGTTCAAAAACTCTGAGAGAAAAGAAAAGTAAGAGAGTTGGGGCAGGATCTTTTGTGTGTACCCTAGGGTTACTGCCTAGGGTTCGAAAAGTGAAAAAGTGAGCTACGAGTATCGTGAGCCCACCAGATCTCAAGGAGAGATTCATCAACCTCTCAAGTACATCTATTGATAATTTGAAGTATCTGAGGAATCAGCAGATCAAGATCAAAGGAGTTCGATCAGCATCAGCCGTCGAAAGGGTTCTGCAATGAACTAGCATTCGTAAGGAGCCGATCAGACCGGAAGCTTCGTGTGGATGATCTACAGAGGTTAGACATACTCTGTGACTATATTATGATGATCAGACCCTCCCGATGGTGATCAGATTACGGCGATCGACTATCCGCACGAAGGTAATGTGTTCTGAACACATAACAGTAAAATATTTACTGTAGAAGTTTAAATTTCAAATTTAAATACATGCTATATATATCATATTTAGATCCTTATGTAGAGTTAATACATGTTAATTAATTAAATTAATTAATAATTTTTACTATAAAATTATAATTTTAAAAAAGTTTTAAAATTATCGTT
Organism: Elaeis guineensis; assembly: GCF_000442705.2. Lineage (NCBI taxonomy): Eukaryota > Viridiplantae > Streptophyta > Magnoliopsida > Arecales > Arecaceae > Elaeis > Elaeis guineensis. The sequence continues at coordinate 88,714,814 of NC_026000.2, forward strand.
TTATCCCTGCACCATTTTTCCCATAAATGGTATCAGAGTGGATTTTAAAATATAATATACATTTGCATGCATAGATTAAGTAGTAATCTAAAAGTTTAAATTTGAAATTTGAATTTAAAATTTGAAATTTAAAATTTAAAATTTAAATTTTGAATTTTGAAATTTAAAATTCAAAATTCAAAAATTTTAAATTTTAAATTTTAAATTTTAAATTTAAAATTTAAAATTTAAAATTCAAAATTTAAAATTTAAAATTTAAAATTCAAAAATTTAAAATTTAAAATTTAAAATTTAAATTTTGAAATTGATATATTTAGATATACTTGATCCAAGTAGCAAGTAGTCTAATTGGGTTGGTTGCCATGGTCGTCCGGTCATAGGAGAAAAGTAGGGTTTAAAGGCCCTCTCATCCCATTCGATGGGATTCTCCTATGGCGGTCAGGGTGCCGATGCGATTACATCCCATGCAGATGAAACAGCGAAAAGACTTAATTGTAAAGGTTCAATTATAAAATTTATCATGAATGTGTTAGATTAGATCTAAAGAAATATTCATGATTTATTTTGATTGAGTTATTTTCTGTTATGTAATTAGTAATAGGATTGCTGTTTATGAAATGTGCTGATCCGTTTGTGAAATGAGTCAACACATTTAGTGAACAAAAAATAAAACCTTTTAAATTTAAAAATTATTTTTGAAATGCCAAACCCTGACCCATCGGCCAAAATACTTAATTAAAAGAATTAAGTGTTGTCTAGTTGGTCTAGAATTATGAATTAAGATCTAAGATAATTGCATAAACTTGTGGGTCAATGGGTTAGATGGATTAAATCTATAATTAGGTTAGACCTAAGGTTAGCTTAAAGAAATGGACTAAATTAGAGTAATTGGTCAAATCTAATCAAAAGTTGAATTAGATTAGGTCAAGGACACTCTAGACTCAACTCTAATAGTTATAGTTGAATGGGTCCATGTCTTTAACTAGACCAAGATGGACTTAATTTATGGCTACGCAGTTGAACCCTATTTACTAAGTTGATCAAATTAAAACTAATGAACCAGTTGGTGGCTAAGATAAGTTCGACATTCTGACCAATGGTTTTTAAGTGGGAGCTACTCGCATTGATTCGATCTCTGATGAGTTAATGGCATATCCCCACCACTGATCTCACTTACCTGGCCAACCTGGTGAGTTAGGTTTTGATTAGATCACTTGGTGATTAGGGCTCACCCATGTCATTAGGTAAATCATTATGACTGATTTAGGTGCTCCTAATGCCGGCTTTAATTAAATCTTTTTAATCTGACTTGGTGAAGTCAGTGGGAGGATTGAAATTGGCTAGTTAATTTCTTCTCTTCTATCCTTTAATAAAATCTTCAAAAATTATTAGATCCCTAAAAATGATTAAGTTATAGTGATAACTAAGTCATAGCCTCCCATTAAGTGAGTGATAATGAGTCCATTAGTTTAATAATCACTAGAGGCCCAAAGGCCTGGTGCTTATTGACTAATAGAATTATCATTCATAATATGATCATTTGGTTGAGTCTTTCTGATGGTGGTCAGGTTGGTCGACCAAAGTCAGGCCTGATCATTTATTGGTTCGATTCACCAAATCAAGTCATGTTAATGGTTGGACCTAACCAGATCTTTTCAATGGAGGCCAAAGCCAACTGATTAAGTTCTGGGGCAAAATTAATTACTAGAAGTTGTTTAGAGAAACAACTGGTTATGAACCTACCCATAGATGCACATGGGTTGACCAACCAAAGTTGGACTCGTGTGTGGTCTGTGTGGATTTTAGTACCCACTAAAGAATTAAAATAATTCCTCGAATTGGAGGTTGAGGCTACCGGTTCATAAAAATACTGGGAGAAACTTTAGACTAAAGTCTAAGTCTTTAGTATTAATAATTTATGTACTAATAAAGGTCTGATTTTTTTTTATGTAGCTATGGCCACTATCCTATCACTTCGGTCATTATTAGATAATGACAAGCTCATGAGATCTAATTTCGATAGCTGGTATCAAAAATTGAAAATCATCCTTGAGCATGAACGGATCTTTTATGTAGTAACGGATCCAGCACCTGAGGAGCCAGCCCCGAACACTAGAGGGACGGTCCGAGACACTTACCAGAAGTGGCTCAACGATCGCACCACCGTTCGATGTATAATGCTGGCGGTAATGAATGATGAGTTCAGCCGCAGGTTCGAGAACGCCCAGCCACAGGAGATGCTTCAAATGTTGAATGACTCTTTTGGCACGCCTGACGATGTTGAAAGGCACAAAATTAGTTGTGCCATTTTCAATGCTCGGATGAAGGAAGAGGCCTCAGTCACTGATCATGTACTGTACATGATCGAAATGATTGAGCGCCTAAGTAAACTAGACTTTTCCTTGCACGAGCAGCTTGGTAAGGATGTGATCCTTAATTCTTTGCCTAAGTCCTTCCTCCCCTTCCTTACTTATTTTTGGATGACAAAACCTGCAGTGAACTACTATGGCTTGTTGGGGTTGCTGCAGAACTTTGAGAAGGACCACCAGCTCCATAAGGAGTCGATGAATATTGTGGGAGGGTCTTCTTCTGGCCGTCAATCCTTTGAGAAAGGGAAGAAGAATAAGAAGAAGAAGAATAAGAAGGTGCAGCCGCATGCTGGGACGTCAACACAGGGTCAGACCAAGAAGCGCAAGCTTGACCAGAGCCAGACGAAGTACTTCTTTTGCAAGAAGTAGAGGCACTGGAAGAGAAACTGTCCTCTATACATTGCCTCCCTAGACCCGAACAGGCCAAAGAAGAAGCAAGGTAATTATATGATAATACCTTACAACTTTTTTATTTGTGATACTATTGCCTGGGTATTGGATACCGGAAGCCCTTATCATATTTGTAATTCGATGCAGGGTCTGCAGGTCAGTAGGAGATTTGATGAAGGTGAGAGGTTCCTGAATGTTGGAGATGGAAGTAAAGTTTCAGTTCTAGCTTTAGGAATCATGAACCTTGTAATCAATTCTCGTAATGTAATTCTGAGTGAATGTCATTATTGTCCAAATTTTTTATTAAATATTATTTCTGTAGGCCTTTTGGCCATGTACAGTTATGAATTTTTAATAAAAAAAAATATTTATAATATCATTTTGAATGGTGTTATAATGTTTGTTGGACAACTAATAACAGAATTTACTTACTATCACAGTCTGTTAATGTGGTTCAAACCTCCAGTAAACATCCTAGAATGAAAAATATGTCAGAAGTCTACCTTTGGCACTATAGGCTAGGTCATATCAATAAGAATAGGATAAACAGGTTGGCTCAAGAAGAAATTCTTGAAGTTGGTGATTGTGAATCACTTCCAACCTGTGAGTCCTGTCTTCTTGAAAAAATGACCAAGTCATCCTTTATTGAAAAAGGTGAGCGAGCCAGTGAACTCTTAGATCTAGTACATTCTGATGTATGTGGACCCATGAACTCAAGTACAAGAGGTGGATATTTCTACTTCATAACCTTCACAGATGACCTATCGAGGTATGGGTATGTCTACTTAATGAAGCATAAGTCAGAGTCATTTGAAATGTTCAAACTATTTCGAAATGAGGTAGAAAAATAAATTGAGAAGTGTATTAAAACTCTTCGATCTGATCGAGGAGGTGAATACCTTTCTAATGAGTTTCTAACATATCTTGGGGAGAATGGGATTCTCTCTCAGTGGACTCCTCTTAGAACACCACAGCATAATGTGTGTCTAAAAGGAGGAATCGGACCTTGTTGGACATGGTTCGTATCCATGATGGACTTTGCTGGTCTGTCGATCTTCCTCTAGGGATATGCGCTCGAATCGGCTTGTTACCTTCTAAATAGGATTTTGAGTAAGTCTGTAACCAAAATGCCATATGAGATATGGATAGGACATAAGCCAGTACTCTCGCACCTTAGGGTTTGGGGGTGGCCGGCTTATGTTAAACGTTTAATTACGGACAAGCTTGGACCTAGGTCTGACAAGTGTTATTTCATAGGGTACCCAAAAGAGATCAAAGGATATTATTTCTACCTAGCTGATGAGCAAAAGGTGTTTGTCAGTCTTAAGGCAATCTTTTTGAAAAAGGAGTTCTTTGGTGAAGGGACTATTGCCTCTAAGATCAAACTTGAGGAAGTTCGGTAGGTGGAAAAATCGACACAAGTTGCTGAACCTGAACTGAATTTGGTTAGATCAGATCTGCAGTCTATTGTTCCTGCACCTTTAAGGCGGTCTGGTAGAGTACCACGTCAACTGGACAGATACTATGGTTTCTTGGTCCGAGATGGCAATCCTGTCAAACTTGATGAAAATGATGAGGATCCGATCACCTACATGGATGCAATGCAGAGACCTGACTCTAAGAAATGGCTAGAGGCCATGAAATCCGAAATGGAGTCCATGAAGGTCAACAATGTGTGGACATTGGTTGACCCACCCGAAGGAGTAAAACCCATAGGGTGTAAGTGGGTCTTCAAGAGGAAGAGGGGTGCAGACGAAAAGGTGGAGACCTATAAAGCCCATCTGGTTGTCAAGGGATGTCGTCAACGTTATGGTATAGACTATGATGAGATGTTTTCTCCTGTGGCAATGCTCAAATTTATTTGGATTATGCTTGCGATAGCTACCCATCTGGATTATGAAATCTGACAGATGGATGTGAAGACAGCTTTCCTAAACGAAAAGCTAGACGAAGAGGTGTATATGATACAACCTGAAGGGTTCACATCTACAGATGAGTCTAGATGAGTCTAAGGTGTGCAGGCTACAGAGGTCCATTTATAGACTTAAGTAGGCATCCCGGAGTTGGAACATATATTTTGATAGGACGATCAAGACGTATGGCTTCGTTAAAAATGGAGAAGAGCCCTACATTTATAAGTGGGCTAATGGTCCAGTAGTGGTATTTCTTGTATTGTATGTGGATGACATTCTCTTAATCAGAAATGATGTCCCTGCATTACAGGGAATAAAAATTTGGCTGTCGTCACAATTCTCCATGAAGGATCTGGGAGAAGCTTCCTACATCCTAGGGATGAGGATCTATAGGGATAGATCTAAAAGGTTGCTTGGCTTATCCCAGTCCACGTACATTGATACTATACTAAAAAAGTTCAGCATGGAGAATTTCAAGAAAGTCTATCTACCGATAGGCCATGAAATTTCTCTCTCGAAAAGGGATTGTCCGACAACACCTCAAGTGAGAGAGTGTATGGGTAGAATTTTATATGCTTCGACAGTGAGATCTATCATGTACGTCATGACATGTACATGACCAGATGTGGCATACTCACTAAGGGTAGTGAGTAGATACCAATCTGATCCAGGGGAGAATCACTGGAAGGTTGTTAAAACCATCCAAAGTATTTAAGAAATACTAAGGACCAGTGGCTTGTTTATGGTGAATCAGACTTAAGACTTATAGGGTTTACAGACTCTAGTTTCCAGTCTGATCACGATGACAGCAAGAGTATGTCGGGATTTGTTTTTACCCTTAATGGTGGGGCTATCTGCTGGAAGAGTTTCAAGCAGCACACTGTAGCTGATTCAGTTTGCGAGGCAGAGTATGTTGCTGCATCAGATGCTACCAAAGGAGTAGTGTGGCTGAAAAAATTTATCATCGAGCTCAGAGTAGCACCCTCCTTTGTTGGTCCAGTTCTGCTCTACTGTGACAGCTCTGGAGCCATTGCTCAGGCGAAGGAACTAAAGGCACACCAGGAGACGAAGCATATTCTGCGTTGCTACTATCTTATCCGAAAAATCATGGATAGAGGTGACATCGACCTTCAGAAGATCGACAGGAAAGAAAACCTGGCCGACCCATTCACTAAAGCCATTGCGGTGAAGGAGTTCGACGACTTCAAGTCGAAGATGGGTATTAGATACTGCACCGATTGACTTTAGGCCAAGTGGAAGATTGTTAGGAATAGTATCCCAAAATCAATCGTCAGTCTGTTGACGGTTGTGCTCATTCTTGTATTAGTATATGAATTATAAATAAATAAAAGTTATTTTGATATTTTTTCATCATAAATTATTTCATCTTCTAATGAACTCCTGTGTTGTGGTGAAGTTCTTAGGACTATTTAGACTCGACAAAGGAAGATTTGTCATTTAGTCCTTAAACCTGTTCGTGACCAAATGATACGTTGTTACCAAAGACAACAATGTTTATCAAGCATAGATCGTTGTGTGCCATATGGGTTGGTTGTCCTTTTAACCAAGAAGTGTGGAGATACTGGTATGGCATACAGATGAGATGTAAGGGTACATCTACACTGAACGTGACCGACTCTAGAGCTTTTTTTGCTGTCAAGATTTACTCTGATGGGATATGGGTATAACTGTCCCTCCGACCTGAGACCGCCACGGTGACTTGCAAGCAACTCACTGCACTTAGGCACTGGATTATCTGAATTTCTAATTCAATAACGGAAGGCTGCTGGGTGTAGTCAAATACTTGACTTGTCGGTGCGTGTGTCAAGATGGGATTGACCACTTCAGTTTAGGAGCTGTGTATAGTCATGTTTCAATTTAGAAAAATTTTGGCTAGGGTAGTCCTAGTGAGGAGTCACAGGACTGTTTGAGTTGAGCATGATTCGGATGATCTGATCAGGGTTGACAGTTTAATCCTGAGTCATCCTATACATAGAGGTCAAAAGGGATGAATTATATAGTAACCATATTCACGTAGGTTCTGAGTATTGCGATTATGACTATTCAACATATCCAAATGTTGGGTACCATTGCTAGATGGTCACTTCGATTAGTACAGGAATTGATTCCTGTACTACCGATTTAAGTTCGAACCTACGGGGTCACACACATTAGAGGTTCCTATCTGATCTGATGGCTGATGAAGAGTCCTAATACTCGTGGACTTTGAGTCCTATATGTCTGAAACTCTATGATCGAGAATCAGGATTCTCTAATCACGAGTTCCACACATTTTGGGTACCGGAGTCAAGAGTCCCACTGGTTTGGAACTTTTTGATTAAGATTTCATATCGATGGACTCTGATGCCTGATTGCCCATCGAATTTGGACTCAGTATTTATGAGAAGTTTAATTAGTAATTTGATCACTAATTAACTCAATTTGATTGAGTAATTATTTTTGGATCAAGTCCTATTGAATTGGATTTAGTTGGGTTTGACCCGATTAGGTTAAGAGTTGACCTAATCACCGAAGTGGTTTGGTCCCTAATTTGATCAAGGGTTGGGCTTAGTCAATTCTTGATTTGATTAGGATTTTATTGAGCCTAATTAAGCCTAATTGTGTTGGGTTTAATTTAGTCTAATTGTGTCTAACCTATTTTAATAAGATTGGTTCAATTAGGTTTGAAACCACTTTTGATTTATCTCCCTGCGCCACCTCACTCACCTGCGCCCTTTGAATTCACGAGAAATGAGTTCTCATGCATTTTCTCCCATGCAGAAGCCTTTTCATGCCCCTTCTTTGTGCATCATTTTGAATGGATAATGATAAGGTTGTTTGGCCATTCAAATTCAAAGGATGTTTGAATTTGAATGGTTAACAAATCTCTACACCCACCCTTTATTTTGTGTGCCCCTTCTTCCACACGAGAAAAGATTTCTCGTGTAAAGTCTCCACGCACAAAGAAGCCCACACCCTTCCCTTCTCACACCAAGAGTGGATAAAATTGGTTGGTTGGCATTTGAATTCAAATTCGATTTGAATTCAAGTGAGCAACCACTTATCTTTATCCTCTCACATGGTAAAAATGCTGCAAAGATACGGTCTTGCACCATTTTAAAAGAAATGAGAAGATAGGGCGTGCGACATCAGATTAGAAAAAAAAAAAAAAGGTTGCATGAAGAAGGTCTTGTGCGTGAGAGAAAAGTTCAAAAACTCTGAGAGAAAAGAAAAGTAAGAGAGTTGGCGTAGGGTCTTTTGTATGTACCCTAAGGTTATTGCCTAGGGTTCGAGAAGTGAAAAAGTGAGCTACAAGTGTTGTGAGCTCACTAGATCTCACAAAGAAATTCATCAACCTCTCAAGTACATCTACTAACGATCCAAAGCATCCGAAGAATCGACAGATCAAGATCGAAGGAGTTCAATCAGCATCAGCCGTCGAAAGGGTTCTACAACGAACTAGCATTCGTGAGGAGCCGATCAGATCGGAACTTCATGTGGATGATCTGCAGAGGTCAAACATACTATGTGGCTATATTGTGATGATCAGACCCTTCCGATGGTGATCAGATTACGGTGATCGACTACCCGCACGAAGGTAATGTGTTCTGAACACATAACAGTAAAATATTTACTGTAGAAGTTTAAATTTCAAATTTAAATGCATGCTATATATATCATATTTAGATCTTTGTGTAGAGTTAATACATATTAATTAATTAGATTAATTAATAATTTTTACTGTAAAATTATAATTTTGAAAAAGTTTTAAAATTATCGTTTTACCCCTACATCATTTTTCCCACAATGGTGCCATTATTGTCGCAATAAAGAGGGATGGCATCCGATGACATCACTCCGAACTCTGTGACAAACTTTTTGTATCAGAATACCTCCTTCGTAACTTTTGATGCAGTAATATACTCTACCTCCATGGTGGAATCTGCAATCACCGTCTGTTTGAAACTCTTCCAGCTAACTGCACCACCATTGCAAATGAACAGACTTCCAGATGTCGACTTTCGATTATCTATATCAGACATAAAGTCTGAGTCTGTATATCCCTAAATCTGGAGTTCTCTATTTCCAAAGACTAGAAACATATCCTTAGTCCTTCTCAAGTACTTAAGGATACATTTCACAGAAGTCCAGTGCTCTTCGTCTGGATTCGACTGATATCTGCTTGTGACACTCACAGTATGGGCTATATCAGGTTGTGTACATAGCATGGCATACATGAGGCTCCCTATTATCGAAGCATAAGAGATTTTGCTCATGCGTTCAGTCTCCTCAGGTGTGCTAGGGCACATCTTCTTCGAGAGATGAATGCCATGTCTAAAAGGTATTAAACCTCTTTTGGAGTTTTTCATACTAAATCTTTTTAGCACCTCCTCTATGTATATCTTCTGTGAAAGTCCAAGCATCCTATTTGGTCTATCTCTATAGACCTTAATACCCAGTATAAAAGATGCCTCTCCTAGATCTTTCATAGAGAACTCCTTAGACAACCATACTTTGACTGAGATTAACATGGGAATGTCATTCTCAATTAGGAAGATGTCATCTACGTATAATACGAGGAAGACAATTGTGCTCCCACTGACCTTTTTGAACACATATGGTTCCTCCTCATTCTTGATGAAACCAAATATTTTGATCACATCATTAAAATGAGTATTCCAACTCCGAGATGCTTGCTTAAGTCTATAAATGGATCTTTGCAGCTTGCAGACCTTGTGATCATCATCACTGGATGTGAAACCAAACGGTTGTTCCATATAGATATCTTCCTCAAAATATCCATTTAAGAACGTCGTTTTCACGTCCATCTGCCATATTTCATAATCGAAATAGGCTGCAACAGCAAGTAATGTGCGGATGGATTTTAGCATGGCTACGGGCGAGAAGGTATCCTGATAGTCAATGCCTTCGCACTGACTATAACCTTTCGCTACGAGTCTAACCTTGAATGTCTCTACATTCCCATCTGCACCTGTCTTTCTCTTGAAGATTCATTTACAACCAATAGGTACAATACCTTCAGGTGGATCTACCAAGGTCCAGACTTAGTTTGAGTGCATCGAGTCAATTTCTGATCTCATTGCCTCTAACCATTTCTCAGAGTCGATATCTGATATCGCCTCATCATAGATCTTGAGATCATCATCATGAACCCCATTTCTCATGAGGAATATTTTCTCTACATCCTCTTGTATGGTACCTAAGTATCTTTCAGGAGGACGGAAAATCCTAGTCGATCTACGAGGTGGAAGAGGTTGCGTTAGGACTGGTTCTGATTGATTAGGTTCCTCAGGTTCTTTAGCTCGTTGCTCTTGAGAGACATTCTCCTTGAGCTTAATTATTCTTCCGATGCCACCATCTTGAATAAATTATTTTTCTAGAAAAATAGCATTTCGACTCACAATCATATTGTGGTCTTTCGAAATATAGAAATAGTATCCTAATGACTCTTTAGGATATCCTATGAATCGAGCTCTAAAAGATCTGAACTCTAACTTGTCCACCTGTTGTCTCTTGACATGAGCCGGACAATCCCAAATTCTGAGATGATTCAGACTTAGCTTCTTACCATGCCATATCTCATATGATGTGGTAGGAACGATTTTAGATTGAACTCTATTCAATACATATATTGCTGTCGTGAGACAAAATCCCCAAAAAAACTCAGGGAGGTTCGTGAAGCTCATCATGGAACAGACCATATCTAATAGGGTCCGATTTCTTTGTTCATAACCCCGTTGAGTTGTGGCGTTCCAGGTGGAGTCCATTTAGAGACTATGTCATTATTCTTAAGATAGTCTAGGAACTTCCGACTAAGGTATTCACCTCCTCAATCTGATCGAAGAACCTTAATGGGCTTTCCTGTTTATTTTTCTACCTCATGCCTGAATTCTTTGAACTTTTTAAAGGCTTCAGACTTGTGTTTCATTAGAAACACATACCCATACTTAGACATATCATCGATAAAGGTAATGAAGAAGATATAGTTGCCTCTAGCCGCATATCAAATGGGCCACACACATCCATATGTACTAGGGCAAGTAGGTCTGTGTCCCTTTCTCCATGTCCCACAAAAGGGAGCTTGATCATTTTGCCTTGAAGGCATGATTCACAAACTGGATATGACTCGAAAGTCAACAGACTCAACAACCTGGATTTCTCCAATTTGTTAACTCTGTCTGTTGGGAAATGTGTCCCAAAAAGCCAATCGTCAAGCTGTTGACGGTTGAGCAACCAAGTATTGTAATTAATTTGTTAATAAATAAAATATATTTGGCATCTTCATCATAAGCTTTCATCTTCTAATGAACTCCGTTGTTATGATGAAGTCCTTAGGACTATTTAAGTTTGATAAAGAGAGGATTTATCGATTAGTCCTTAAAACTGTTCACGACCAAATGATAAGCTGTTAATAAGGACGACAGCTTCTATCGAGCATAGGTCACTGTAGGCCATATGGGTTAGTTGTCCTCTTAACCAAGGAGTGTGGAGACACTGGTATGGCATACAGGTGAGATATAAGGGTACATCATCATTGAACGTGACCAACTCCAGAGTATTCTGCTGTCGAGAATGTCTCTGATGGGATATAGGTATAAGTGTCCCTTAGACTTGAGATCACCTCAGTGACTTACAAGCAACTCACTGTGCTTTGGTACTGGACTAACTGAATTTCTAATTCAGGAACGGAAGGCTTCTAGGCACAGTCAAGTACTTGCGAAGTCAGAGTGTGATCGAGATGGGATTGACCACTCCAAGAGTTGGAGAAGAATGAGTCACTGTATTTCAATTTAGCAAAATCTTGGCCAGGGTAATCCATCAGATGGATTTGATATTTTGAAATACAATGTGGACAATCTGATCAGAGTTGACAGTTGAACTCTGGGGTGTCCTATGATCATTTTGGTCAAGGAGATGAATTATATGAAAACTATATCCACATGGGTTCTAAGGATGTTGTTCTATACATTCGACCTATCCGGTCGTCGGGTACTATTGCTAGATGGTCACTTCGATTGGTACAGAAATTTATTCCTCTACTACTGGCTTAGGTTCGGACCTATAAGGTCACACACATTAGAGTTCATGATCCGATCGGATGGTTGATCAATGATTAAGAATCGTTCTAGGGTTAAATGATCAATACGATTGACATTTAACCCAGTGCAAGTATTGCAGGAGGATCGATTAGCAATTCGATTGCTAATTGGCTTAATTTGATTAAGCCAATGGGCTGAGATTAAGTCTAATTAAATATGATTTAATTAGATTTATTTTGGGCTTGATTGGATCAAGTCCAATTGGTTTATTGGATAAGCCAAGTGCAAGAAAAAACTAGTCCTATTTCAACTAAGACTTGGGTCAATCTAATTTCTAATTTGATTAGAAAATTAAATCAAATTTAAATCTAATTTAATCTGATTAAATTAGGTTATTAATTGAGTTAAGACCTATTTTAATTAGGTTGATCTAATTTTGGTTTGATTTGGTTTGGAAAACCAAATTAAAACAAATCATAAGATAGAATCCTAGTAAGACTAGGATTCCACCTTGCACCACATAAGCCTTCCCCATGCCCTCTCTCTTATTCAACATCAATCTCCACTTATTTTGTGCGACAAAAGCCCTCTCCCAGGTCTCTCCCATGTTCACAAAAGGTTTCCTCTCTTCTTTCTTACATGGAAGGTGGTTTGGATCAAATCAAAAAGGAATAAGTTTGGATTTCGAATTCTATGAGATAGAGTTTTAGAAACCAACTCCCCTTAACTTGCCATGTTTGGATAAGCCTTGACTAGGTATTTGACTTAGATAAGGACTCTATCATATCTCTCTGTATAACATGAGTTTCTTCATGAAATTTTAGGAGGAGACAGATATTTGAGAGACCTTTGAGCCATCCAAAAATTAGAGAGAAAGACCTTTGGGTCATAGAGATATAAAAGACGCAAGTTAGGGTGTCTAGAGAGAAAAACGTGAAGAAGAAGAGGGTCTTCTTCTAAGTTTTTTGTTTTCATATCTTTCCTCCCTCCATCTTGAGTTTTCTGAGAGCGTCTCAGATCTGAAACTCCTCCTTTTACTTTCCATCTTTGGAAGAGTCCAAATCAAGAAGAAGGAGGCACCTGATCAACCATCAAAGAAGGATCAGCGCAGTACTAGCATACTGTGCTGATTTCCTGAAGCAGGACTTCTGATCGAGATTCGTGGGCTAGTGTGGATGACTCCTAGAGGCCGGATGTATGTGCGGCTTGCAACATCATCCTCAAGCCCGGATCACGAGGTTAGAGCGTCTAACTTGCAAGGTAATAGATCTGATCTATTGTTTAATACATACATTAGATGTGGTATAGAAACATGTTGATATGATCAACATGTAGTTCATGCTATATTTATATATTTTAATTTTTGATTTAATTCTATGTAATAATCATGTAATAGGATCTTAGATCTAGAGATTCTCTGATTTTAAAAAATAAATTTTGATTTATTTTAGTCTTCCGCTGTATGATCTTGAAAAAGTTTCAAGATCTAACCCTGAAACCCTAGATCTAGTTCCTACAATTGGTATCAGAGCCTAGGTTCTTTATTACATGATTATTTATATATACTTAGATTATTTTTTAGATTAGATCTAATTTATAATCTGATTATTAAATCTGAAATTAAAATTTTAGATCAATCACGAACTGCAAGGTTGTCCTGCTGTAAGGTTTACCCCTTACAGTGCAAAGGTTGTCCTAGTTTGTGTAGATCTATCTTTAATCATAAATTTGTTAGATATGATCTAGATTAAATTTATGATTTATTAGATTTAAAAGATATTTAAATTTGAAATAAAATCTCTTTGTTAATAATTTTTATGCAAAGAAATTGTTTAAAGTTGAAACTGTTTCAATTACATGAACCTGTTTAGATTACATCTAAAGTAGTTTCATGTTTAATTCACTTGTATCTTGATTATGAATCAAACATGCAATATGATTGATAGAATCATATTATAAAATTATTTTATAAATATGAAAATTATTTTTTGAAAAGCCAAACCCAACCCTCAGCCCAAAACTTAATTAAGAATTAAGAAGTTGTTTGATTAGGTTCTAGGATTGTGAATTGAAGAACCTAAGACACAAACCATAACACATTGGGTTAATGGGTTAGTGGGAATTAGGTCCATTAATTGGGTTAGACCTATAGTTAGATTGAAGATGGACTTAATTAGAGAATTGACTAAATCTAATCAATTATTGTCTTAGATTAGGTCAAGGATTCTCTAGATCAATTACAATAGTTGTAGTTGGTCAAGTCCATGTCTTTAACGAGAACCAAATGGACTTGATTCTTGGCTAAGTGGTCTAGCACGAACTGTTAGGTTGATCTAATCGAAACTAATTAAACCAGTTGGTGTCTAAGGTAAACCAGACTGGTGGTTTTTAATTAGAAGCCCGCTTACCTGACTATTCTGATGGTGTCTAAGGCAAGCTTTGGCAGACCCTCCCACTGATCGAACTTACCTGGCCTCTTGGTGAAATTATATTTTGATCGGATCATTTGACTATTCGAGCTGACCCATGTCAGCTAGGTAAATCAGTGTGACTGATTTAGGTGCTCCTAGACCAGTCCTTTTAATGGTCTCCCTTAAGCTGACTTGGTGAAGCCTGTGGGAGGATCATGATAAGCTGGTTCATCTGACCTCATCCTCTATATTATTTAAATCTTCTAAAATTATTAGGTCCTTAAAATGACAAAGTTATGGAGATAACTGAGTCATAGCCTCCCATTAAGGTGTTTGATAATGAGTCCATTAACTTAATAATCATTGCAGACCCAAAGGCCTGGTGCTTGTTGACTAATGGAATTATCACTCATCATATGACGACTTGGAAGTGTCTCTCTAATGGTGGTTAGGTGAGCCAACCAAAGTTGGACTTAATCATTCATTGGTTAGATACACCAAGTATGATCATGTTAATGGTTGGACCTAACCGAATCCTTACAGTGGAGGCCAAAGCCTACTGATTAGGTTTCTGGGGCAAAATTAAAATTACTAAAAATTGTTTAGAGAAACAATTGGTTATGAACCTACCCTTAGATGTACATGGATTGACCAACCAAAGTTGGACTTGTGTGCAGTCTAAGTGGATTCTAGTACCCGCTAAGGAATTAGGGTAATTCCTCGAGTTGGAGGTAGAGGCTACCAATTCGAATAAAATAGTGGGAGAAACTTTTTGATTAAAGTCCAAATCTTTAGGTTTAATGAATCAATTACTAATTAGGTTATGGTTCTTCTTTGTGCAAATATGGCCACTTCCCTATCACTCCGATCATTGTTGGACAATGATAAGTTGGTGGGACCCAACTTCGGTAGCTGGTACCGAAAGTTGAAGATAGTCCTGGAGCATGAACGGATCCTATATGTGATAATGGATCCTGCACCTGAGGAGCCAGCTGTCAATGCATGTGGAATAGTCAGAGACACTTACCAGAAGTGGCTCAGTGACTGACCACGGTGCGCTGTATCATGCTGGCTGCTATGAGCGACGAGTTCAGTCGCAGATTCGAGACGGCTCAGCCAAAGGACATGCTTCAAGTGTTGGAGGATGCCTTTGGCACACCCGATGATGTGGAGAGGCACAAGACTAGTTGTGCCATCTTCAATGCCAAAATGTGGGATGGTGCCTCTGTCACTGATCATGTATTGTACATGATCGAGCTGATGGAACGATTGAGCAAGCTCGGCTTTCTCTTGCATGAGCAGCTTGGGAAAGATGCAATACTGAACTCGCTGCCTAAGTCTTATCTCCCATTCCTCACTCATTATAGAATGACAAAGCCTGAAGAGAACTACCACGGGTTACTGGGGTTGCTTCAAAACTTTGAGAAGGATCACCAACTTTACAAGGAGTCGGTGAACTTAGGAGAGGTTCATCTTCTGGTTCTCGACCTTTTGAGAAAGGAAAGAAGAACAAGAAGAAGAATGTGAAGAAGGTGCAAGTTCAGACTGGGATATCAGTGCAAAGCCAGACCAAAAAGATCAAGCCTGATAAGAGTCTATTCTACTGGTAACCACCCTAGATTAGATAGTGTGTCAGATATCTACTTATGGCACTGTAGGCTAGGTCATATAAACAAGAACAGAATAAACAGGTTGACTGAAGAGGAAATCCTCGAAGTCAGTGATTGTGAATCACTTCCAACTTGTGAGTCCTGTCTTCTTGGTAAAATGACCAAGTCACCTTTTACTGAAAAAGGTAAGAGAGCTACTGAGCTCTTGGGCCTAGTACATACTGACGTATGCGGGCCCATGAGCACCAGTGCTAGAGGTGGATATTTCTACTTCATAACTTTCACGGATGACCTATCCCGATATGGATATGTCTATCTGATGAAACATAAGTCGGATTCATTTGAAATGTTCAAACGATTCTGAAGTGAAGTAGAAAAACAAACTGGGAAGAGTATTAAAACTCTTCGATCTGATCGAGGAGGAGAATACCTTTCTAGTGAATTTTTCACATATCTAGGAGAGAATGGGATTCTCTCCCAATGGACTCCTCTAGGAACACCACAACATAATGATGTGTCTGAAAGGAGGAATCGGACTCCGTTAGACATGGTCCGATCCATGATGGATTTTGCTAGCTTGTCGATATCCTTCTGGGGATATACACTCGAATCGACCTGTTATCTGTTAAATAGAATTTCAAGTCTGTAATTAAGACTCCATATGAGATATGGACAGGGCGTAAGCCAGTACTTTCACACCCTAGGGTCTGGGGGTGCCCGACCTATGTCAAACGATTAGTCACAGACAAACTTGGACCTAGGTCTGACAAATGATCATCATAGGGTACCCCAAAGAGACAAAAGGATATTTTTTCTATCATGCTGATGAACAAAAGGTATTCGTCAGCCTTAAGGCAATCTTTTTAGAAAAGGAGTTCCTTGGTAAAGGAACCATTGCCTCTAAGGTTGAACTTGATGAAGTTCAACAGGTAGAAGGACCGACACCAATAGCTGAACCTGAGTCGGATATGATTAGATCAAATCTGGAGCCCAATATACCTGCACTATTAAGGCGATCCGGTAGAGTACCACGTCAGCCGGATAGATACTACAGTTTCTTGGTCTGGGACGGTGATCCTATCGAACTTGATGAGAATAATGAGGATCCGATCACCTATATGGATGCAATGCAGAGACCTGATTTTGAGAAATGGCTTGAAGCCATGAAATCCGAAATGGAGTCCATGAAGGTCAACGATGTATGGACATTGGTTGACCCACCTGAAGGGGTTAAACCCATTAGGTGTAAATGGGTCTTCAAAAGGAAGAGGGGCATAGACGGAAAGGTGGAGACCTATAAAGCCCGTCTGGTCGCCAAGGGGTATCGTCAACGTTATGGTATTGACTATGACGAGACATTTTTTCCTGTGGCAATGCTCAAATCCATTCGGATAATGCTTGCAATAGCTGCCCATCTGGATTATGAGATCTGGCAGATGGATGTAAAGACAGCTTTCCTGAATGGAGAGCTGACTGAAGAGGTGTATATGATACAACCTCAGGGGTTTACATCCACAGATGAGTCCAAGGTCTGCAAGCTTCAGAGATCCATTTATGGACTGAAGCAAGCTTCTCGGAGTTGGAACATGCATTTTGATAAGGTGATCAAAACGTATGGCTTCATTAAGAATGGAGAAGAGCCCTGCATCTATAAATGGATAAATGGTCCAATTGTGGTATTCCTTGTCTTGTACGTGGATGACATTCTCTTAATCGGGAATGACATCCCCGTACTATAGGGAATAAAAGTTTGGTTGTCATCACAGTTCTCTATGAAGGACTTGGGTAAAGTATCCTACATCCTAGGGATGAAGATCTATAGGAATAGATCTAAAAGGATGCTTGGGTTATCCCAGTCCATGTACATAGACACTGTGCTGAAGAGGTTCAGCATGGAGAATTCCAAGAAGGGCTATCTACCGATAGGCCATGGAATTTCTCTCTCTAAGAAGGATTATCCGACAACTCCTGAAGAGAGAGAGCGTATGAGTAGAGTCCCATATGCTTCAGCCGTGGGATCTATCATATACGCCATGACATGTACAAGACCAGATGTGGCATACTCACTAGGAGTAGTGAGTAGATACCAATCTGATCCTGGAGAAAATCACTGAAAAGTGGTTAAAGCCATCCTTAAGTATTTGACAAATACTAAGGACCAATGGTTGGTTTATGGCGAGTCAGATCTGAAACTTGTGGGGTTCACAGACTCCAGCTTCCAATCTGACCATGATGACAGCAGGAGCATGTCGGATTATATCTTTACTCTGAATGGTGGAGCCATCTGCTGGAAGAGTTCCAAGCAGTATACTGTGGCAGACTCTGTTTGTGAAACAGAGTACATCACAGCATCGGATGCCGCGAAGGAAGCTATGTGGCTAAGAAAATTCATCACCGAGCTCGGAGTAGCACCCTCCCTCGTTGGTCCAGTCCTGCTCTACTGCGACAGCACTGGTGCCATAGCTCAGGTGAAGGAACCCAAAGTACATCAACGGACGAAGCACATCTTGCGCCGCTTCCACCTGGTCTGAGAGAATGTTGACCTTCAGAAGATCGACGGAAAGGAGAACCTAGCCGACCCCTTCACTAAAGCCCTGGCGATAAAGGAGTTCGACAACCACAAGTCGAAGATGGGTATTAGATACTGTGCCGAGTGGCTTTAGGACAAGTGGGAGTTGTTGGAAAATGTGTCCCAAAAAGCCAATCGTCAAGCTGTTGACGGTTGAGCAACCAAGTATTGTAATTGATTTGTTAATAAATAAAATATATTTGGCATCTTCATCATAAGCTTTCATCTTCTAATGAACTCCGTTGTTATGATGAAGTCCTTAGGACTATTTAAGTTCGATAAAGAGAGGGTTTATCGATTAGTCCTTAAAACTGTTCACGATCAAATGATAAGCTGTTAATAAGGATGACAGCTTCTATCGAGCATAGGTCGCTGTAGGCCATATGGGTTGGTTGTCCTCTTAACCAAGGAGTGTGGAGACACTGGTATGGCATACAGGTGAGATGTAAGGGTACATCGTCATTGAACGTGACCAACTCCAGAGTATTCTGCTGTCGAGAATGTCTCTGATGGGATATAGGTATAAGTGTCCCTTAGACTTGAGATCGCCTCAGTGACTTGCAAGCAACTCACTGTGCTTTGGTACTGGACTAACTGAATTTCTAATTCAGGGACGGAAGGCTTCTAGGCACAGTCAAGTACTTGTGAAGTCAGAGTGTGATCGAGATGGGATTGACCACTCCAAGAGTTGGAGAAAAATGAGTCGCTGTATTTCAATTTAGCAAAACCTTGGCCAGGATAATCCATCAGATGGATTTGATATTTTGAAATACAATGTGGACAACCTGATCAGAGTTGACAGTTGAACTCTGGGGTGTCCTATGATCATTTTGGTCAAGGGGATGAATTATATGAAAACTATATCCACATGGGTTCTAAGGATGTTGTTCTATACATTCGACCTATCCGGTCGTCGGGTACCATTGCTAGATGGTCACTTCGATTGGTACAGAAATTTATTCCTCTGCTACTGGCTTAGGTTCGGACCTATGAGGTCACACACATTAGAGTTCATGATCCGATCGGATGGTTGATCAATGATTAAGAATCGTTCTAGGGTTAAATGATCAATACGATTGACATTTAACCCAGTGCAAGTATTGCAGGAGGATCGATTAGCAATTCGATTGCTAATTGGCTTAATTTGATTAAGCCAATAGGCTGAGATTAAGTCTAATTAAATATGATTTAATTAAATTTATTTTGGGCTTGATTGGATCAAGTCCAATTGGTTTATTGTATAAGCCAAGTGCAAGGAAAAACTAGTCCTAGTTCAACTAGGATTTGGGTCAATCTAATTTTTAATTTGATTAAAAAATTAAATCAGATTTAAATCTAATTTAATCTGATTAAATTAGATTCTTAATTGGGTTAAGATCTATTTTAATTAGGTTGATCTAATTTTAGTTTGATTTGGTTTGGAAAACCAAATTAAAACAAGTCATAAGATAGAATCCTAGTAAGACTAGGATTCCACCTTGCACCACATAAGCCTTCCCCACACCCTCTCTCTTATTCAACACCAATCTCCACTTATTTTGTGTGACAAAAGCTCTCTCCCAGGTCTCTCCCATGTTCACAAAAGGTTTCCTCTCTTCTTTCTTACATGGAAGGTGGTTTGGATCAAATCAAAAAGGAATAAGTTTGGATTTCGAATTCTATGAGATAGAGTTTTAAAAATCCAAAACTCTTTCAATTTTGCATCGAATTTATCCAAATTTTTTTTTGAAATTTTTGTGGATTTTAGGGTACACATTGTGCACCCTTTTCTAGTGATCCATGCATGAAAATATGGAGGAGGTGCTCAAGAGTTGGGCGCCCCTTAACTTGCCATGTTTGGATAAGCCTTGACTAGGTATTTGACCTAGACAAGGACTCTATCATATCTCTCTGTATAAAATGAGTTTCTTTGTGAAATTTTAGGAGGAGACAGAGATTTGAGATACCTTTGAGTTATCTAAAAATCAGAGAGAAAGACCTTTGGGTCATGGAGATATAAAAGATGCAAGTTAGGGTGTCTAGAGAGAAAAACGTGAAGAAGAAGAGGGTCTTCTTCTAAGTTTTTTGTTTTCATATCTTTCCTCCCTCCATATTGAGTTTTTTGAGAGCTCTTAGATCTGAAACTCCTCCTTTTACTTTCCATCTTTGGAAGAGTCCAAATCAGGAAGAAGGAGGCACCTGATCAACCATCAAAGAAGGATCAGCGCAGTACTAGTATACTGTGCTGATTTCCTGAAGCAGGACTTCTGATCGAGATTCGTGGGCTCATGTGGACACTCCTAGAGGCCGGATGCGTGTGCGGCTTGCAACATCATCCTCAAGCCCGGATCAGCGAGGTTAGAGCATCTAACTTGCAAGGTAATAGATCTGATCTATTGTTTAATACATACATTAGATGTGGTATAGAAACATGTTGATATGATCAACATGTAGTTCATGCTATATTTATATATTTTAATTTTTGATTTAATACTATGTAATAATCATGTAATAAGATCTTAGATCTAAGAATTTCTGATTTTAAAAAATAAATTTTGATTTATTTTAGTCTTCCGCTGTATGATCTTGAAAAAGTTTCAAGATCTAATCTTGAAATCCTAGATCTGATTCCTACACTGTCTTCCGCTATATGACCTAGCCTTAGGTGCCACAGATATCTATCATTTAGACTATCTCTAGGCCTTTTAATTCCTATGACATTCATATTTTGCTCGATATTAAATACAGATACATCAATATGTAGCTGATAGAGACCGTTAATAAGAAAACCATTTGCAACTTTATTATTTTCATAAAATATGTTACAATGGTCCTTATGAAAGCTAATCACATAGCTTTCTTGTACTAAACATGAAATAGAAATCAAATTCCTGCTTGCTACAGGCACATAATAATAATCTCTAAGAACTAAATCTAATCCTAATGGTAATTGCAGAGGGTAGGTTTCCACGGCCACAGCAGCAACTCTTACTCCATTTTTGATGCATAGGATCATCTCTCCATCCCTCAGCCTCCTGCTCTCCTTAAGACCCTACATAGAAGTACACAAATGAGCACTAGAACCAGAGTCAAGCACCCTACTGGATGCAGAAGAAACCATAAGATTAGATTCTAAAATGAGCATACCTCCAGAAGGATCATCCTTCTTGTTCTTTAGGGTGGCCAGGTACTGAGGACAGTTCCATTTTCAATGGCCGTCTGAATTGCAGTGGAAACATTTTCTCTTTTCAGCAGCCTTCTTCTTCGGTTCTGTCTTTTTTCTTCTTCCCATCCACCTTCTGCTTCTTTGTAGACTTTTTCTTCTTTCCAAAAAACTTTCTTTTGGAAGAAGTCCGCTCCACAGTAAGGACTGAGCCTTTTGAACTCTTCAAAGAAAGCTCAGCCGTAACCAACATGTTCATTAACTCAGCCAAGGTACACTGCATCTTATGCATATGAAAGTTCATGATGAACTGACCATATGCACCGGACAAAGACTAAAGGATCACATCAATCTAAAAATCTTTATCTAAGATGATATCGAGCTTCTCAAGCTCCTCAAGATCCTTAATCATTATCAAACAATGATCTTGGACTGACTGCCTATCATGCATTTTAGCCTTAAAAAGTCTTTGGCAGACTTGATACTTGGCTGTGCGACTTTGTTCACCAAACAACTCTTGTAGGTGAGCCAACATTTGGTAGGTAGTCATAATATTCTCATGTTGGTGCTGCAAGTCATCAGACATAGCACCCAACATGTAGAACCTTGCTTTGTTATTATCATCCGTCCACTTTTTCAGAGACGCTCTCTTTTCAGCAGTCGGACGTGCTGGCATGGCAGGTGGGTCCTGGTCCAAGATATGGGTCAATTTTTTGAAATCCAGAATAATTCTGTAGTTCCTTAACCAGTCTTTGAAATTGGGTCCAGTCAATTTGTGGGTGTCTAGTATTTTGATCAGAGGGTTGGACACAGACATGTTTTCTGTAGAGAGTTAACAGTTGCTAGTTAGATTTTGTAATCAGACTTAACCAATTTATTTAGGAGTTTTATTTTTAAATAAATTAGGCTCCCACTATTTTCTTAGATCCCTACACTCCCTAGGTAGAGATGTGAAAATCTTCGTGATTAGTGATTTCTAGTGGGTGGTGCAATCTCACCGACTGGCTCATCACCTCACCTAACAGTTATTGGTGATGGGTCAACTGATAAATGGACAACTCTTGTCCAATGATTCTCTAATCATGGTGCACCCAAAATTTGGTCTCTAATTCATGAAGCTCATTGTGTCCGAAATATTGCTCCAATCTTTAGTTAAGTCAAACCTACCATTTGCGCAAACTAGATTCTTGATTGGATCCCTCATCGTTTCCAGAATATTGAGTCCAACCCATCCTCTAATTTGTAGCATCCAATGCCTAATGGACATGGTTGCGTCTTTCCGATGCAACTGAGCCACTGTATCCAACCGAGAACAATCAACCCCGGAAAGGGCCCGCACATCCACAATGGTGGAAGACCTTAGATTTAATATTTTCTTAGAAAGATTTGATTTAGGTCTCATTAAACTTGGCTTGACATAGTCATAACAATTATGACTAACCTAGTGGCATGGGTTAGCTCGAATTGTTAGCCACCTCAAATCAGAACTGGGTCGACACATATGGCCAGGTAAATGAGACCGGTGGAAGGGATATGCCATTAACTCGACAAGAACGTATTTGAGTCGAGTAGCTCCCAATTAAAAATCAGTCGGTCGCATCTGTCAGACTTACCTTAGACACTAAATTGTCGAACCAAAACTAATTGGGTTAGCCTACAATCCTGGCTCTAACCACTGAGCCAAATTAGGTCTTAACTTGATCGAGTCACATATGAATATGATTCGACCTTGACCTAGACTTAATCCTATTAGACTGGTCAATTATTAGCTTTCATGATCCCACCTAACCAACTTTTGATTCGGTTTGATCAACCGCTAGACCTAATTGAACTACCCAAGTCTGAACCCAATTTTATGAAAATGACTTAGATCTGAAATTTTTAATTTTAGACCTAAGTTAATTTCATAAGCTTAATTCATTAATTAAGTCTTGGGTTCATGAACAAAATATGTAAAATAAATCCTAAGGTTTCAGGATGTAGGATTTTGCAGAAAAGTAAGTTTTGATTTCTAATTAAGGATGAATGCGCAGCATCCCTACACGTCATAAGAACACCCCATTGTATGGGAGGAGAGGGCCTTTAAATCTTACTTTGTTCTTATGATCGAACAGCCATGAGGAACATCTTAATCAGAAATATAAATTTAACTACAAAACTAGTTAGATCTAAATTTTCATATCACATATACAATTTAAGATCTAACTAATACATGCTTTGCATACATCTCATGTATCAAAAATTGATCTAATTAACATGCTATCAGATTTAATACATCATATGTAACATCTGAAAAATAAAATTTAAATTGAATTATTCAACATAAAATTTATTCTAGATAGTTACTAGAACAATTCTACAACTAGTCTAGGCATGTAACAGATCAATCTTATGTATTATCCAAATTTTTATTTTTTATTTTTGATCTGAATATAATATTTATATCATCAAAAATAAAGAATAAATTAGATCTAAATTATATTTTAATCTCATTAAAACATAAACTTACAAGACTATTCATAGATCAAACTATTTCTAGTCTAGTCATGCATCTTATGCATGTTAGATCTTTTCAGATTTAATTTTAAATATTTTTTATTTTAGATCCTATCATATCTGATGTGACATCTAAAATCTTTTAATATCAAATAAATTATAATTAAAATTAGATCTAAATTAGATCTGAAACTAAGCCATCAACCTGGCTCTGATATCAGCTGAAGAAAAAATCACCTTTTTCTTTGTAGGATCTTCCAGATTTCATCAAATCTGGAGTGGAATAATTTTAAAAAAATTTATCCTATATTTATTTCAGATCTAAATCTTTAGATTTAATTTTATTATCCGATAGTAATTTTAAAATAAATCTAAAAGTATGAAGAAACATGAAATACCTCAAGGGTAATCTGATTACCCTGTAGATGATCGCAGCAAGCCTGAGGTTCTGATCTAGCCACGCAATCTCCTGCCTCTACCAGTATCCACTCAGGTAGGACCTAGATCATCTTCTTCTCGTGACTCTCTGCTCTAAAAATCAAAACTCAATCTGATTAGGAAGATCTTCAAAAGCCTTCCTGAAGTTGGAGCAGCAGCTTACCGAAAAACTTCTGTAGCCCTTCGTTCAATGCGTCACCATGCCTTGATCCTTCACCAGATGGATGCCCAACCTTTTGGGCATAAAGAGGGGAGAGGGACCACTAGGGAGTGTGGGAAAAATTCAGTACAAGGGTAAAATGATAATTTTAAAACTTTTTTAAAATTATGATTTTACAATGAAAAGATATTAATTAATCTAATTAATTAACATGAATTTACTCTATACTAGGATCTAAATATGATATATAGCACGCATTCATTTAAATTTAAAACTCAAATTCGAACAGTAAATACTTTACTGTAATGTGTTCAGAACACAATACCTTTGTGCGGGTAGTAGATCGCCGTAATCTGATCACCGTCGGGAGAGTTTGATCATCGCGATATAGTCACACAGTATTTCTGGCCTCTACGGATCATCCACATGAAGCTCTCGATCTGATCGACTCCTCACGAGTGCTAGCTCATTGTAGAGCCCTTTTGACGGTGGATGCTGATCGAACTCCTTCGATCGATGTCAGTCAATTTTTTGAACGCTCCAGATCATCAACAGATGTGTTTGAGAGGATGTTGAAGATCTCCCTGAGATTTTGTGGGCTCACGATACTCGTAGCTCACTTTCTCACTTCCTGAACCCCAGGCTAAAACTCTAGGGAACTCACCGAAAACCTTGCACCCACTTTTCTTTCTTTTCTTCCTTTTTCTCTTGGAAGGATATGGACTTCCTTCTCACGCACAGGACTTCTCACACCCTAGAATTTTTCTTCAAAAAACTTCTTCTTACACGCCCCACTCTTCTCCTTCTTTTATAACAACGTCAAACGTCTTATCCAAAGAAAGGATAAAGATGAGTAATTGCACATTTGAATTCAAATCAAATTTTGAATTCAAATGGACACCAACTCATCCCTTATCCGCTAAAGGCATGAGGTGTGGCTTAAATTGTGCATAGAGTGATTTCATGAGAAATCTTTTCTCATGTAATGAATAGGACGTAAAAAAAGGGATAAGGTGCAAAGATTGATTGCCCATTCAAATTCAAACTTTATTTTGAATTTGAATGGCCAACCAATCATCCTTATCCATCTATTTGGCACATTAAAGTGGGGCATGGAGAGGGCTTGGCGTGAGAAAAAAATTCATGAGAAGTTCCTTCTCATGAATGCAAATGGGTGCAATGGAAGTGAGGTGGCGCATGGAGATTGGGTCAAGGTGGTTTAATTATTTAAACCAACCTAATTGAACCAAATAAGTTAGGTCCAATTAGACTAATTTAAGCCCAACTTAATTAGGCTTAATTAGGCTCAAGAAAATTTTAATCAAATCAGGAATTGACTAAGCCCAACCTCTGATCAAATCAGGGACCAAACCATCTCGACGATTAGGTCAACTCTTAACCTAATCGGGTCAAACCCAACTGAATCTAATTCAATTGGACTTGATCAAAAAATAATTACTCAATCAAATTGAGTTAATTAGTGATCAAATCACTAATTAAACCTCTCATAAATACTGAGTCCAAATCCGATGGGCAATCAGGCATCAGAATTCATCGATATGTAAACCTGATCAAAAAATCCCAACCGGTGGGACTCTTGACCCCGGTACCCATAATGTGTGGAACTCGTGATCAGAGAATCCTGATTCTCGATCACTGAGTCTCAGACATATAAGATTCTACATCAGCCATCAGATCAGATAAGATCCTCTAATGTGTATGACCCCGTAGGTTCGAATCTAAGCCGGTAGTACATGAACCAATTCCTGTACTAATCAAAGTGACCATCTAGCAATGGTATCCGACGATCGGATAGGTCGAATGGTCGCAATCCCAACACTCAGAACCTACGTAAATATGGTTACTATATAATTCATCCTTTTGACCTCTGTGTTTAGGATGACTCAGGGTTAAACTGTCAACCCTGATCAGATCATCTGAATCATGCTCAACTCAAACTATCCTGTGACTCCTCACAAGGACTACCCTGGTCAAGGTTTTGCTAAATTGAAACACGACTGTACACGGCTCCTAAACTGGAGTGGTCAATCCCATCTTGACACACGCAACGACAAGTCAAGTACTTGACTACACCCAGCAGCCTTCCGTCACTGAATTAAAAATTCAGGTAGTCCAGTGCCTAAGTGCAGTGAGTTGCTTGCAAGTCACCATGGCGATCTCAGGTCAGAGAGATATTTATACCCATATTCCATCGGAGCAAATCTTGACAGCAGAAATAGCTCCGGAGTCGGTCACGTTCAGTGCAGATGTACCCTTACATCTCACCTGTATGCCATACCAGTGTCTCCACACTCATTGGTTAAGAGGACAACCAACCTATATGGCACACAACGACCTATGTTTGATAAATATTGTCATCTTTGGTAACAACGTATCATTTGGTCTTGAACAAATTTAAGGACTAAACGACAAATCCTCTTTTGTCGAGTCTAAATAGTCCTAAGGATTTCATCACAACATAGGAGTTCATTAGAAGATGAAACATTTTGTGATGAAAAAAAAACTAAAATAATTTTTATTAATTCATAATTCATGTACAATACAAAAATGAGCACAACCATCAACAGACTGATGATTGACTTTGGGACACTATTCCCAACAATCTTCCACTTGGCCTAAAGTCAATCGGTACAGTATCTAGTACCCATCTTTGACTTGTAGTTGTCGAACTCCTTCACCGTAATGACTTTAGTGAATGGGTCAACCAGGTTCTCCTTCCCATCGATCTTCTGAAGATCGACGTCACCTCGATCCACAATATCTCGGATGAGATGGTAGCGGCGCAGAATATGCTTCGTCCGTTGGTGTGCCTTTGGTCCTTCGCCTGAGCAATGGCTCCAGAGCTTTCACAGTAGAGCAGAACTAGACCAACAAGGGAGGGTGCTACTCCGAGCTCGATGATGAATTTTCTCAACCACACCGCTTCTTTGGCAGCATCTGATGCAGCGACATACTCCGCCTCGCAAACTGAATCAGTCACTGTGTGCTGCTTGGAACTTTTTCAGCAGATAGCCCCACCATTAAGGAAAAATAAATTTCGACACACTTTTGCTGTCATCATGATCAGACTGAAAATTAGAGTCTGTAAATCCTATAAGTCTCAAGTCCGATTCATCATAAACAAGCCACTGGTCCTTAGTATTTCTTAAATACTTTAGGATGGTTTTAACAACCTTCCAGTGATTCTCCCGTGGATCAGATTGGTATCTACTCACTATCCCTAGTGAGTATGCCACATCTGGTCGTGTACATGTCATGGCGTACATGATAGATCCCACTACCGAAGCATATGGAATCCTACCCATACGCTCTCTCTCTTGAGGTATTGTCGGATAATCCCTCTTTGAGAGAGAAATTTCATGGCCTATCGGAAGATAGTCTTTCTTGGAATTCTCCATACTGAACCTCTTCAGCATAGTATCAATGTACGTAGACTGAGATAAACCAAGCAACCTTTTAGATCTATCCCTATCGATCCTCATCCCTAGGATGTAGGAAGCTTCTCTCAGATCCTTCATGGAGAACTGTGACGACAATCAAATCTTTATTCCCTGTAATGCAGGGACATCATTCCCGATTAAGAGAATGTCATCCACATACAATACAAGAAATATTACTACTGGACCATTAGCCCATTTATAAATGCATGGCTCTTCTCCGTTCTTAACAAAGCCATACGTCTTGATCGTCTTATCAAAATGTATGTTCCAACTCCGTGATGCCTGCTTAAGTCCATAAATAGACCTTTATAGCCTGCACACCTTAGACTCATCTATGGATGTGAATCCTTCAGGTTGTATCATATACACCTCTTCATCCAGCTCTCGTTTAGGAAAGCTATCTTCACATCCATCTGTCAGATTTCATAGTCCAGATGGGCAGCTATCGCAAGCATAATTCGAATGGATTTGAGCATTGCCACTGGAGAAAATATCTCGTCATAGTTTATACCATAACATTGATGATATCCCTTGGCAACCAGACGGGCTTTATAGGTTTCCACCTTTCCGTCTGCGCCTCTCTTCCTCTTGAAGACCCACTTACACCCTATGGGTTTTACTCCTTCGGGTGGGTCAACCAATATCCACACATCGTTGACCTTCATGGACTCCATTTCGGATTTCATGGCCTCCAGCCATTTCTCAGAGTCGGATCTCTGCATTGCATCCATATAGGTGATCGGATCCTCATCATTTTCATCAAGTTCGATAGGATCGTCGTTTCAGACCAAGAAACCATAGTATTTGTCCGGTTGATGTAGTACTCTACCAGATCGCCTTAAGGGTGCTTGAACAATAGGCTCCAGATCTGATCTAACCAAATTCGGTTCAGGTTCAGCAACTTGTGTCAGTTTTTTCACCTGTCAAACTTCATCAAGTTTGACCGTAGAGGAACAGTCCCTTCACCAAGGAACTCTTTTTTCAAAAAGATTGCCTTAAGGCTGACAAACACCTTTTGCTCATCAGCTAGGTAGAAGTAATACCCTTTGGTCTCTTTTGGGTACCCTATAAAATTACACTTGTCAGACCTAGGTCTAAGCTTGTCCGTAATTAAACGTTTAACATAAGCCAGACACCCTCAAACCCTAAGGTGCGAGAGTACTGGCTTACGTCCTATCCATATCTCATATGGTGTTTTGGTTACAGACTTACTCGAAACTCTATTTAGAAGATAACAAGTCGATTCGAGCGCATATCCCCAGAGGAAGATCGGCAGACCAGCAAACCCCATCATGGATCGAACCATATCTAACAAGGTCCAATTCCTCCTTTCAGATACACCATTATGCTGTGGTGTTCCAGGAGGTGTCCACTGAGAGAGAATCCCATTCTCCCCAAGATATGTCAGAAAATCATTGGAAAAGTATTCACCTCCTCGATCAGATTGAAGAGTTTTAATACACTTTCCAGTTTATTTTTCTACCTCATTTCGGAATAGTTTGAACATTTCAAACGATTCCGACTTATGCTTCATTAAATAGACATACCCATACCTCGATAGGTCGTCTGTGAAGGTTATGAAGTAGAAATATCTACCTCTTGCACTTGAGCTTATGGGTCCACGTACATCAGAATGTACCAAACCCAAGAGTTCACTGGCTCGCTCACCTTTTTCAATAAAAGGTGATTTGATCATTTTACCAAAAAGACAGGATTCACAGGTTGAAAGTGATTCACAATCACCTACTTCAAGAATTCCTTCTTGAGCCAACCTGTTTATCCCGTTCTTATTGATATGACCTAGCCTACAATGCCAAAGGTAGACTTCTGACACATTATCTATTCTAGGGCATTTACTTGGAGGTTTGAACCACATTAACAGGTTATGATAGAAAGTAAATTTTATTATTAAGTTGTCCAACAAACATTGTAACACCATTCAAAATGATATTGCAAACATTTCTTTTTATTAAAAATTGATAACCGTTCATGGCCAAAAGGCCTACAGAAATAATATTTAATAAAAAGCTTGGACAATAGTGACATTCACTCAAAATTATATTTTGAGAATTGATTACAAGGTTCATGATTCCTAATGCTGGAACTAGAACTTTGCTTCCATCTCTAACATTCAGGAATCTCTCGCCTTCATCAAATCTCTTACTGACCTGCAGACCCTGCATCGAATTGCAA
The DNA here is from genome assembly GCF_000442705.2 of Elaeis guineensis. Lineage (NCBI taxonomy): Eukaryota > Viridiplantae > Streptophyta > Magnoliopsida > Arecales > Arecaceae > Elaeis > Elaeis guineensis. The sequence continues at coordinate 88,745,027 of NC_026000.2, forward strand.
ATATGATAAGGACTTCCGATATCCAATATCCAGACAGTACTATCATAAATGAAAAAGTTGCAAGGTGTTATTATATAAGTACCTTGCTTCTTCTTTGGCCTGTTCGGGTCCAAGGAAGCAATGTATAGAGGACAGTTCCTCTTCTAGTGTCCCTTCTTCTTGCAAAAGAAGCACTCCGCCTGGCTCTGATCGGGCTTGCGCTTCTTGGTCTGACCTTGTGCAGATGTCCCAGCATGCAGCTACACCTTCTTATTCTTCTTCTTCTTGTTCTTCTTCTTCCATTTCTTAAAGGGTCGATGACCAGAAGAAGACCCTCCCACAACATTCACTGACTCCTTATGGAGCTGGTGATCCTTCTCAAAGTTCTGCAGCAACCCCAACAAACCGTGGTAGTTCACTGCAGGCTTTGTCATCCAAAAATGAGTAAGGAAGGGGAGGAAGGACTTGGGCAATGAATTAAAATCGCATACTTACCGAGCTGCTTATGCAGGGGAAAGCCTAGTTTAGTTAGGCACTCAATCATTTCGATCATGTACAATACATGATCAGTGACTGAGGCTCCATCCCTCATCCGAGCATTGAAAATGGCACAACTAGTTTTGTGCCTTTCAATGTCATCAGGCGTGTCAAAAGAGTCATTCAACATTTGAAGCATCTCCTGTGGCTGGGTGTTCTCGAACCTGCGGCTGAACTCATCATTCATTGCCGCCAGCATAGTATACCAAACGGTGGTGCGGTCGTTGAGCCACTTCAGATAAGTATCTTGGACCGTCCCTCTAACGTTCGGGGCTAGCTCCTCAGGTGCCGGATCTGTTACTACATAAAGAATTTGCTTATGCTCAAGGATGATTTTTAATTTTTGATACCAGCTATCGAAATTAGGTCCCATGAGCTTGTCATTATCTAATAATGATCGGAGGGACATGGTAGTGGCCATAGCTGCATAAAAAAAAACCAGACCTCTATTAGTACATAAATTATAAATACTAAAGACTTGGACTTTAGTCTAAAGTTTCTCCCAGTATTTTTACGAATTGGTAGCCTCAACCTCCAATTCGAAGAATTACTTTAATTCCTTAGTGGGTACTAGAATCCACACAGACTACACACGAGCCCAACTTTGGTTGGTCAACCCATGTGCATCTATGGGTAGGTTCATAACCAATTGTTTCTCTAAACAACTTCTAGTAATTGATTTTGCCCCAGAACCTAATCAGTAGGCTTTGGCCTCCACTGAAAAGATCTGGTTAGGTCCAACCATTAACATGATTTGATTTGGTGAATCGGATCAATAAATGATCAGGCCCGACTTTGGTCGGCCAACCTGACCACCATCAGAAAGACTCAAACCAAATTATCATATTATGAATGATAATTCCATTAGTCAATAAGCACCAGGCCTTTGGGCCTCCAATGATTATTAAACTAATGGACTCATTATCACTCACTTAATGAGAGGCTATGACTTAGTTATCAATATAACTTAATCATTTTTAGGACCTAATAATTTTTGAGAATTTTATTAAAGAATCGAAGAGAAAAAAATATCCAGCCAATTTCAATCCTCCCACTGACTTCACCAAGTCAGATTAAAAAAGGATTTACTTAAAGCTGGCATTAGGAGTACCTAAATCAGTTAAACTGATTTACCTAATGACATGGGTGAGCCCTAATCACCAAGTGATTTAATCAAAACCTAATTCATCAGGTTGGCCAGGTAAGTGAGATCAGTGGTGGGGATAAGCCATTAACTCGTCAGAGATCGAATCATTGCGAGTAGCTCCCGCTTAAAAATCACTGGTTAAAATGCCAAACTTACCTTAGACACCAACCGGTTCATTAGTTTTAATTTGATCAACATATTAAATAGGGTTCCACTGCGTAGCCATGAATTAAATCCATCTTGGTCTAGTTAAAGATATGGACCCATTCAACTACAACTATTGGAGTTGAGTCTAGAGTATCCTTGACCTAATCTAATTCAACTTTTGATTAGATTTGATCAATTACTCTAATTTAGTCCATTTCTTTAAGGTAACCTTAGGTCTAACCCAATTATGGACCTAATCCATCTAACCCATTGACCCACAAGTTTATGCAATTATCTTAGGTCTTAATTCACAATTCTAGACCTACTAGACAACACTTAATTCTTTTAATTAAGTATTTGGACTGATGGGTCAGGGTTTGGCATTTTGAAAATAATTTTTAAATTTGAAAAGTTTTATTTTCTGTTCACCAAATATGTTGACTCATTTCATAAATAGATCAGCACATTCATAAATAGCAATCATATTGCTAATTACATAATAGAAAATAACTCAATCAAAATAAATAATGAATATTTTTTTAGATCTAATCTAATACATTCATGATAAATTTCACAATCGAACCTTTATAATTAATTTCTTTCGCTGCTTCATTTGCATGGGATATAATTGCAGCGGCATCCCTACCGCCATATGAGACCCCATCGAATGGGAGGAGAAGGCCTTTCAACCCTACTTTTCTCCTATGACCGGACGGCCATGGCAACCAACCCAATTCGATTACTTGCTACTTGGATCAAGTATATCTAAATATACCAATTTTAAAATTTAAAATTTAAATTTTAAATTTTAAATTTTAAATTTTAAATTTTAAATTTCAAACAAATTTCAAATTTCAAAATTTTAAATTTTAAATTTTGAATTTTAAATTTTGAATTTCAAATTTAAAATTTTATCCAAATTTCAAATTTTGAATTTCAAATTTTTAAATTTTAAATTTTAAATTTTAACTTTTAGATTACAACTTAATCTACGCATGCAAATATATATATCATATCTAAGAACTAGCTCTAATACCATTTGTGGGAAAAATTCAGTGCAGGGATAAAATGATAATTTTAAAACTTTTCAAAATTATGATTTTATAGTAAAAAGATATTAATTAATCTAATTAATTAATATAAATTTACCCTACACTAGGATCTAAATATGATATATAGCATGCATTCATTTAAATTTGAAATTCAAATTCGAACAGTAAACACTTTACTGTAATGTGTTCAGAACACAATATCTTTGTGCGGGTAGTAGATCACCGCAATCTGATCACTATCGGGAGAGTCTGATCATTGCGACACAATCACACAGTGTGTCTGGTCTCTGCGGATCATCCACATGAAGCTTCCGATCTGATTGACTCCTCACAAGTGCTAGCTCGTTGTATAGCCCTTTTGACGGCGGATGCTGATCGAACTCCTTCGATCGATGTCTGTCGATTTTTTGGACACTCTGAATCATCATCAGACATGCTTGAGAAGATGTTGAAGATCTCCCTGAGATTTTGTGGGCTCACGACACTCGTAGCTCACTTTCTCACTTTCCGAACCCCAGGCTAAAACTCTAGGGAACTCACCGGAAACCTTGCACCCACTTTTCTTTCTTTTCTTTCTTTTTTTTTTGGAAGGATATGGACTTCCTTCTCATGCACAAGACTTCTCACATCCCAAAATTTTTCTCCAAAAAACTTCTTCTTGCATGCCCCACTCTTCTCCTCCTTTTATAACAACGTCAAACGTCTTATCCAAAAGAAAGGATAAAGATGAGTAATTGCACATTTGAATTCAAATCAAATTTTGAATTCAAATGGACACCAACTCATCCCTTATCCACTAAAGGTATGAGGCATGGCTTAAATTATGCATAGAGTGATTTCATGAGAAATCTTTTCTCATGTAATAAATAGGGCGTAAAAAAAGGGATAAGGTGCAAAGATTGATTGCCCATTCAAATTCAAACTTTATTTTGAATTTGAATGGCCAACCAATCATCCTTATCCATCTATTTGGCACATTCAAGTGGGGCGTGGAGAGGGCTTGGCATAAGAAAAAAATTCATGAGAAGTTCCTTCTCATGAATCCAAATGGGTGCAATGGAAGTGAGGTGGCGCATGGAGATTGGGTCAAGATGGTTTAATTATTTAAACCAACCTAATTGAACCAAATAAGTTAGGTCCAATTAGACTAATTTAAATCCAACTTAATTAGGCTTAATTAGGCTCAATAAAATCTTAATCAAATCAGGAATTGACTAAGCCCAACCTCTGATCAAATCAGGGACCAAACCATCTCGACGATTAGGTCAACTCTTAACCTAATCAGGTCAAACCCAACTGAATCCAATTCAATTGGACTTGATCAAAAAATAATTACTCAATCAAATTGAGTTAATTAATGATCAAATCACTAATAAAATCTCTCATAAATATTGAGTCCAAATCCGATGGGCAATCAGGTATCAGAATTCATCGATATGTAAACCTGATCGAAAAATCCCAACCGGTGGGACTCTTGACCCCGGTACCTATAATGTGTGGAACTCGTGATCAGAGAATCCTGATTCTCAATCACTGAGTCCCAAACATATAGGATTCTACATCAGCCATCAGATCAAATAAGAACCTCTAATGTGTGTGACCCCACAGGTTCGAACCTAAGTCGGTAGCACATGAACCAATTCCTGTACTAATCAAAGTGACCATCTAGCAATGGTATCCGACGATCGGATAGGTCGAATGGTCGCAATCCCAACACTCAGAACCTACGTAAATATGGTTACTATATAATTCATCCTTTTGACCTCTGTGTTTAGGATGACTCAGGGTTAAACTGTCAACCCTGATCAGATCATCTGAATCATGCTCAACTCAAACTGTCCTGTGACTCCTCACAAGAACTACCCTGGTCAAGGTTTTGCTAAATTAAAACACGACTGTACACGGCTCCTAAACTGGAGTGGTCAATCCCATCTTGACACACGCAACGACAAGTCAAGTACTTGACTACACCCAGCAGCCTTCCGTCACTGAATTAAAAATTCAGGTAGTCTAGTGCCTAAGTGCAGTGAGTTGCTTGCAAGTCACCGTGGCGATCTCAGGTCAGAGAGATATTTATACCCATATTCCATCGGAGCAAATCTTGACAGCAGAAATAGCTCCGGAGTCGGTCACGTTCAGTGCAGATGTACCCTTACATCTCACCTGTATGCCATACCAGTGTCTCCACACTCATTGGTTAAGAGGACAACCAACCTATATGGCACACAACGACCTATGTTTGATAAATATTGTCGTCTTTGGTAACAACGTATCATTTGGTCTTGAACAAATTTAAGGACTAAACGACAAATCCTCTTTTGTCGAGTCTAAATAGTCCTAAGGACTTCACCACAACATAGGAGTTCATTAGAAGATGAAACATTTTGTGATTGAAAAAAAGTCAAAATAATTTTTATTAATTTAAAATTCATGTACAATACAAAAATGAGCACAACCGTCAACAGACTGACGATTGACTTTAGGACACTATTCCCAACAGAGAGGATATGGAGAAGAAGAGGGGTGGCTGGCTTTTGCTGGGTAGGGAGCAGAATCACTTAAATCCTAGGCGCAGACAGGGTTTATATAGATCCTGCTGCGCTGCGTAGTGCCACATCATTCGATCAATCAAAAAATTCTATTTAATCTAAAAAAATTCTGATTGGTGGAGTGATGTCATCTGATCACATCAGATAAGAATTCTCACCCTCTCTCCTATGTTGGCGCCAACATTGGATAAGCACAAAGGAGATGGCGCCCAAGAGTTTATGTTGATCAAGACTCCTCTTGATCTTTATCCACTTCGGGCGCAAGCCTTGTCCAATTGTGGTGCCCACTTTGGTACTTATTTTTGGCAAGTGGACACTCCACAAAAAACCTCCAATAACCTCTTGCCAAGTGGCCTTCAGTTTAAGACCCATATATCAACATTTGACAGATGTCCTAAAATAAAAATGGCAGGTGTCAGGAATTAGCAGGTGTTGTCTTTAATTCATCTCATGAATTAAGACAAGCCTTTTTTGAGCTGGACTGGCTCCAGACAGACTGAGAGAAACCTTCTCAAGGTTCTCTGGGTGAGTCAAAACATATTTGACTCAATGAAGATAGAAAAGATTACACGAGGAGAAAGTTAGGCTCAATCGTGTGCTAGCACGATTTTCTTGAACCTAATTGGATCTAATCCAAATTAATTAGGCTAGCCCAATTGATGACATCCAGATCCTAACCCTTGTTAGTGTTACCCAGTTAGGTTCAATTCTATATGGTAATGAGACATGTCGTGATCTCATCATCGACATCATCGAAACTCCTTTCGATGGATCAGAACTCTTTTGATTCAGACAATTAGAATGATCAATCATCAAGATCATTCTAATTGCTTCCAAAATCCACCAGTGACACCTAGCAGTATATGGTGGCAATCCATCAGAACTGAAGACAAACCTCTTGGTGCAGCTACCTGTGTGATTGAATTCCTCTATCATGAGTTCCGACTGAATTAAGGTTAAGGTGAACTCATCAAACCCAATATCAATCATATGAATCAATCGATCGATCTGAGTCCGATGTGCAACCCTAATGAAAAATTCTTTTCCATTATTTCACTCTACCGTGGCCATGGGCTTAAGGGCTCGATCTTTCGATCATCATAGGACTACTCCTCTCATCTACCGAAGTTGATAGTCCCATCTTGGTGCGACCTAGTTCCTACAATGAATGTGCTACAACCAACTTACACCTTAGAGTTTCGAATGGCTAGGAGACCAAGTTATGGTGTAGTTAAACTATAACACACTCAAGGTAAACTGTCGATGCACCTCAGATCAAAGAATTAGACACACAACTGCAGCATCGAGCTTAGTCATCGACGAGAAAGTAGACTTCCTAATGACTGCTCGAGGTGGTCACGCTCAGTACTCTCGTTCTCAATGAATACCTGTACTCTCGCTCTGATGTCTTCACACCATATACTCAAGACACATCTACCCTAAGGAAGCGATCGTACACCAACCTTCCGGATTGATCACCATCCTCATGATGATCCTATGGTCATGAGCTGTTTATGAGTTAGTTATGTAAATTCATGCCTTAAATTTTTAACTCTTGAAAATATGAATTGACATTCCTACTAACTCAAAGGATGTATCACAGACACAATGTACACAATGTGATAGATGAATAACCCATTTATTGATTTATAGTCAAAATTATAAATTTACCCTTAGATTTGTACAGGAATGTGTCAGCTAATCTGGCATCTAGGGCACACATCTAACAAGATGGATGGATGGAGGATTGAGCACTTTGAGATTTGTGCAAGTGGATAGATAATAGAGAACGAAGTGCTTTGAGGTCTATGAAGATAAATGGATGATAAACAATAGAGCACTTCGAGATATGTGCAAGCAAATGGATGATAGATAATAGAGTGTTTGAAGATTTGTGCGAGTAAATGGATGATAGAGAATTTAGTACTTTGAAATCTATGTAGGCAAATAGATCACAGATGAAATACTTTGAGATTTGTGTAGACAAATGGATTATAAATAGAGTGCTTTGCGATCTATATAGGCGAATGGATGACAAGAAGAATGAAGCTCTTTAAGATCTGTATATGCAGATGGATGATTGAGACTAGAGCATTTTAAGATTTGTGTTGGCAAACAATGGGAAATGATAAGATGCTTTAAGATTTTTATAGGTGGATTAATGATAAAGAATCGAGTACTTGGAGATTTAAATGACAAAGATTAGGATTTCTAAAGGAAAGGTATTTTTATCTTTTATTGATTCTGTTAACTATGTTAGGATCCCAGGAAACGATTGGGCCATTTTACAATAAATTTGAAGTTTTGGGGCCTAATTGATACGTTTAAACTTTTGAGATATAAATATAAATAGTCAGGAGTATCCCTATAATTTTTTCTGTATACGTAATAGTCTAGTAATGGTTGATTAGTTCGGCTTTATGACGAGTATAATCGGGAGAAGAACAGATTTTATCGTTATCATGTTCCGAGAGGACATCGTATCCAAGTTCCAGCTGAAGCGTGGGGCAACAACCTTCGTCTATATCCATCCGGAACCCTCAAGCGAGCGACCGGCAGAGTCTTTCCATCGGTCTCCCTCTTTCCTCGTTTCTTTTTCTTTGTCCTGGAGATCTTCCCTGCCCCTCTGTATGCGGCAAGAGTCTAACCTAAAAATCTTGGTGAGAGAGGCAGGAATCGAGACGCAGAAACGAGTGAGATGGCTTTGAATCCACAGCTGTTCGCCAATGGGATGCCCGTCCCCTTCGTGGGCGAGATGTTCGTGCTGGCCCGGGATGGTGTCGACTTCGAGATCGACAAAATCCCCGGGTCTCCTCTCTTTCACCTGTTTCCTTTTGTTTTCTTCCTTTTTCTTTTGAAAAACGAAATCAAAATTGGTAGTAGATTCTATTTCATTTTCTCATTATCTTTCGTCTTTTCAATATAAACATGTGATATCAACGTTTCACAATTTATGTTTTCATATAATAATAAGATAAAATAGGCATTGGTATTTTCCTCGGCTATGAATTTGGCACCGATTGTTGTGTGGTTGATGTTAGAATTATAATTAGTTATAAATTATTTATCAATCCTTTCATGCATCTTGCTGAATCCTATTTTGATGGGAAAAAGGCTTGAACGACGGTGATGATATAAGCATTACCCCGTATTTGGATCAGCAGCCCAAAAGGGGAAAGAAGTTTTAGTAAACAATATGATTACCAATGTCTTCACATATGAAACATTTAATATATCAATTTTATGCGTTTATATCTTTGAGTTTGTGATATTAAGATTCGTTTTTTGTTAAGAAAACACAATCAATCTTAATTGATCTGAAGCGACATTGTGATTTGGGAATGATTTTGATCCAAAATAATTGTGGTTATAAGGTTTTGGTCAATTCCGGACATTTGGTTGAAAATGATACTGCAAAGGTTCTTGGTCATTGCTGGAACTGATACCTTCTTACGCAAAGAAGACCATGCAATAATATCTAGTCTATTGACCACTTTCCTAGCTGGACTACTATCATCTGCTTTTCCGATAATTAGGATCATTGATATTCTGCTGTTTTGTCAACATCTCAAAACTTATCAAATATTGTGTCGAATCGTGAGAGGCCTTTTTCACCATCCATCTGAGCAATGTCAATGTAAAATTTCCTTTGCCGGTTAAATCACCGTAAAAGAGGCTTGTGCGCTTGTTCATAGTTTTCTTTTGATATATTCAGTGTCTGCTTCTTAGATGTCTTTATTCAAATATAGCCAAACATCACAAAACTTGAATTGATTGTGATCCATACCACTCCACAAATTGCTGATGGATCTGAATTTTCTATTTTGCTATCATAAAAGTTGACTTTGAAGTATCATAGAACAGAGCGGGCACAATTTCAGGCAGTAGCAAAGAATTTTATCTAAGAATGCAAGTATGACATCACTCTCAGTACCAAAAAAAATTGTGAAACTTTACCTTTTCGGAAGAAGTAAAAACCCAAAAATAATCTTTGGAGATTTTCTTGATGATAGAAGTGGTACACGTCTTATTATCAATGTGTCTTGCTGCAACACCCATACATGAATATGTGACAAGGAAAAGCTGAAATTATATTAATTGATTCCAAGATGATATTGATGTAGGGTTAGGCACTAAGATTGCGAATCTTGATAGTCATAATATCTGCTTTGTTTTTTCTGACCATTGAGGAAACTCTCTAGGTAGAGTTTGGCATCTTAAAAGCAAGAAATTGTTTAGAAAATTGTAAGCGATTGAGATAGTATTATTTAGTCATGAAGTGGTCTCATGATAAGAAAGATAGACCTTTTGAAGGGTCTTAAGGTGACTAGCATATCCATACTCTTCCATGGATAGGGATTTTCTATGTTGTAAGCTTTATGATCATGCTCCATTCACTTTCATATGTAGAATTCACAAGGATTATATCCTTCAAGTGAAGTTGTCTTGAATGATTAGGAAGAAGATTAATTTGAGTATCCCATCAACTATAGAAGACTTATTCTATTGCCCTAGTGAATATATAATCGGTAGCATTAACACATATCTATAAAGTCCCTTAAGTATAGTGTCTTGAATATCTTGTTGTTGTTGTTGTCTGTTATCATCTCAATTTGCCTTGAAGAACAAATTTATGCTATTTGTTTTCCAACATCAAGCAAAGTATTCTGATCTTTTCTATAATGAATTATGCATTTCAGTTAGCGGTATTGCACCAATTGCTCTCTAAGGAAGTGCATTCAGTTTAAATAAGCATGATTATTACTAATTTTATTGGTTAGTGTTAGCATAGTTGTTTTGTCTCTTCTGTTTCAACAGTTGCTTGTGGTATTGTAAGTGAAGGATAACACCAGAATTACGTAGATGATCTTTTATGTGCATTTGTCTGTATTTGCACATGAGTATTTCTTGTATAAGCAATAGAGATGCAGAAGTACTGTTTCTGCAAAATAGTTTAATTGCCTAACCACAAATTACTATAATTTGGTTATTGTACCTACAAGATTCGATGTAATATGCATGCTAAAACATTTGTTTTTTATATACGATTGTGCAGCAAAGTTTCTGACTAAATTTTCCCTTGTGGTGTATTGTTTTAATCCATATAAGTACATGCAGCATATAGATTTTCAACTTGTTATGAATATAATTTTCTGCTACTGGTTATTGTGGCTGACCAAATTTTTCTTGTGGCACAAACATACTATTATCAGAGCTCATGGTGGTCATGTCAAAGCAAGGGGAACTATTTACTTGTCAAATATATGTTTGGTATTCGTTGCTAAGAAACCTGTTGGCAACTTTGTGGCTTTCGATATGCCCCTGGTACGAACTTCTGCACATTTCATGTCATTTTACTTTAGTATTGTTCATTGGTCTAATGAATAGGTGGTGCTCTCAATTTTTGCACCATATGTGGAATTGTATGAAAAATTGTTGAAATCTGTGATTGGTTAATTTGTATGCTTGCTGAATTCTGAACTTTGAGCTCTTTGGAAGTTTTCAGGGTTCTTGACAATGTGATCTATGTTATATTTAGACAGATGAGTATTTTCATTCTGATATGAGTATTGAGGATTCATGACTATGAGATTCAGCTTAGTAGAATATAGAAATTAGGAACTATACACATTTTTAATGTCCACCAATTTTCTGTTTTTAAGGTTTTGAAGTGTAAAGTTAAAGCCTGGAAAAGATGGTTAACATCAAAATAAAATAAAACTAACTTCAATTACAAGAATTTGATTTTGTCCATCAAAATTGAATATATTAAAGGGGAAAAAGGGAAATTTCATAATAGGATCCATAGCCATATTGATATAGAACTTGTCTGGAGTTGGGATGGCTTATTCTTAATGGAGTTTTGATCCTATAAGAACTGAGACAGCCTGATTGACTATTTTTGATTTGGTTGGGTCTAAATTTCACGCACTTATTTTTTGAGGTTGGATCTAGATCACCCTTGATGTGACCCTAAGTCAAAATCAGACCTAATTTAATTAGTGGCTGACATGACATGATCCAACCCAATATAACCTGAATGACCAGATCCAACCCACATAAAACAATTTATACAAATGCTATATATATTACTTGATCTTCTTTAAATTGCCAACAGTTTGGACATCAGCTTCACATGGCTAATGGGATTTTATCAGCACTATCTTGTAAGTTATAAGGTTTTATGTAAAATAGGAAGTGGTCTGTGAGGATATATCATTTCAAATTCTTTAGCTTGATTTGAAGTCAATGCTCATGTTGGTTTTCTTCAGTTTATTATCTCCATCTAGCTGGTATCTGAAAGAGTTAAAAAATTTTGCTGGTTGCATATTCTTCAATTTCCTCTTAAGCTTCCAACTTTGCATCTGTAATTAACAATAGCCGGCTATCATTGGCAGTTACATGTTCATGATGAAAAGTTTAACCAGCCAATCTTTTTCTGTAACAACATATCTGGATTTGTCGAACCTGTAAGTATAAAAGAAGCATCTTGAGTGGAGTGTTTTAAGTAATATTCTTGTGGCTCCAATAGCTGACCTTGCTATGGCAATAACAGGTAGTTCCAGATGATCAGCGCAGGTCTCTCTATTCCACTCATTCCTTCAAGATTCTGTTTAAGGAAGGTGGATGTGGAACTTTTGTTCCCCTTTTCTTGAATCTTATTGCATCTGTGAGGCAGTATAATCAGCATATGGCAAATTCTGCTCCTACTGCTTCTCGTGTTGACCCACTACAAGCTGCTCAGACTCCAGTGGAGGACATGATGAGACATGCGTGAGTAGACTAGCAGGGTTCCGTCTTCATTTATCTTCTAGGACTAATTTATTTTGTTTCTAATAAATTCTTGGCCTGCAGGTATGTCGATCCAAATGACCCAACCAAAATCTTTTTGCAGCAGCCGACACCCGAATCCCAATTGAGGAGGAGAACATACCATTCCCAGCCTGCTGAGAACTCCTACAAAGTTTAGTACTACAGTTGTCTTATGTGTCGATACTGCCACTTTTAAATATGAATAAAATTGTGAACTTTAATGCTACTATAAATACTGCATTTTCCTTTGTTGGTCATCTGACATTGTGTCTCAGAAAATTTGCCTGGATGGTTCAGTAGCTTAGAAGAAAATTTGATTGCAATGCGGTCCTTGTTGTAATGTCTATTGGATGTTTATTGGCATCTGTTTCAACACTGTTTTTGCCAAGCTTCTCCCTCTGTGTCTCCTATATTAATTTTAAATGAAGATAGCAGGATTGATTTAAAGGGAACTAGGACTACAAAGATGAGACACTTGAGAATTCTGATCCTAGTAACTTTTCTAGCAGTTATAGATCTGGGTTACTACCGTGCCCAGCCTGAGTTTGAAATTTTTAACGATCGTATGGTTAAGGACATTGCAGATAGTGATAATGATACGCCACCTTCATTGCCCAGGAGTTATTCGTAAACCAAGGCCTGATCTGGGAGCTTACTCCAACAATCTCATCTTCCACACAAAACGCTGGGGAGATGAAATGGTTCAAATACTTATTGTGCATCAATTGTTTTTGCTTTTTCTTCATGGCCTTGTAGTTCAGAGTCTTACAAAATGAATTTGATTGCACATGGCTGTCAACTGAATTTGAATAGCTGATGAGATCTAGAAATTGGCATCAAAGAAATTTCGCAGGTCATGGCAACATGAAGAATTTTCATATCAAGATATTCTTGCATGCTTTAAGGATCTGCATGTTACCATGCCTGCTGAAGTCCGCATTGGATGCACTCTGAGAACAGCCACACAAGCATCTGTAGTCTTCAGATGAGGTTGGACCGATTCCCATATCTTCTTCTTTTGGACCTGGGGCATAGCAAGTCATCAGCTGTTAAAAGTCCATAGAAGAAAGAGTGCAAATATATAAGATTTTTCAAACAAATTACAGAGTACAACTGATTCGATGCGTTATGTCATGCATGCACCGAGAAAAGCTCACGGATTTACATGTGCAGATGCTACGGACCAATTTCATAACTTGCCAAATATTAGATTTTGAAGGTATGAACCGTTCCAACCATACCAAGAAGCATGTGAAGTGAGAAACCACTACCAAAATATATGCTTCAAGCAAGCTGGAAATATGATTGCTGGAAATAACTTAAGAGCTGGAAGGGGTCATTAGCAACTTTCCATGGATCAGCGACTTATTGACTAGACTACTCTGAAGTAGGATATATAATGGAATATATAAAGGACTTGGCTTATGTATTCAACAAATATCGTTCATGCATGGGACATAATCTGGAAACATAGTAGTGAGACAAGCTGTCTTATGATCTTGAAATGGTGTGGTTAGAAGAATAGAGTTTCTAGCTGATTTACTTTGTCCTGAGATTGACATATGATCCATTTAACATCAATACCATCTTTCCATCAACAACAGGAAAAAAAAACACATGAACACATCTGGCATATAATGATTGAATGTAAGGTTTACAGCCTAAGTACCATACCCTATACTGGTAGGTTACCTACAGTACGTCCCTGTATTGACATGTTTTATACTGCGAGTTGGCACAGCAGCTGTACCATGTATCGGCATTGTCCCATACCATATTGGGATCACATTGGGTCAGTACAGTATGACCTGTACCAGTGTGTTATGGAAAAAATCCTGATGAAAGAGAAAAACAAAAAAAAAAAAAAATTTACATACATACTCTCCTAGAATTTGTATGAATATTCTTCCAAAATTGATATTTATACATACCTTCATAAATACTTATTTTGCATGTTTACACTTCTACTTTTTTTTTTTTTTTTTTTTGCACATGTATCCATGCCATCTAATATCATTAAGAAATTAGTGGCTTAAAATTGAAATTATTGAAATACCCTTAATGGGTACACATCAGTGGCAGATCCAAAAATTTTACTTTGTAGGGTCAATATGATAAAAGAAGTGGAGGAGCCGCAAAGAAAGAAAGAAGAAAAAATAATAAAATATTATTTTTTAAAAATCATAAAAGTTATAAAAAATAATAATGTGTAATACCTTAAATATCCTTTATAATAAAATATTAAAAAAATATTATAGCAAAATTTTAGATATTATTAAATGTTAAAATTATGATGACTAACCAAAAATTATTCTAATCATATATGTTTGGTATGAGTGAAAAAAAGAAGACAGAAAAAAATTAAAAGAGTGTTACAAAAAAAAGAAGTTAAAAAAAACATACCTAATTCAAGTTGAGAAAGAGACAAGAACATATGATTTTCTATTGCATTTAGATTGATTAGGATATAAAAAATAAATTAATGTGGGATTTCAATGTAACGGATGGATGGATAGGGACCATGGGTTAGGGTGGGGTATTAAAAGACAAATAAAAAAGTAATAAATAAAAAAAAAAAAGAAAGAATGAGACAGAGGGGAAGAGAGGTCAAAATGGCATGAGAGAGGGAGAGAGGTGGGATATGTGCGTCACTAAAGAGAGAGAAAATGTAGATCATAATTATTCTATTCATCTTTTGATGTGGTCCTTCTAGGGGATAAAAAATAAATCGATGTGAGGTTTAAATATAACAGGTGGATGGATGGGGTTGGGATGAGGTATTAAAAAATAAACAAAGAAGTAATTAATAATGAAAGAGAAAAAAGGAGAAAGAAAGAGGGAGCGAGGTCAAAGTAGTATGATAGAGGGAGAGAGAGATAAGACGTGTGAGCCATTAAAGATAGAAAATATAGATCAAAATTACTCTTTTGATGTTTTATTCTTTACTTCTTCAAAATTTTACATGAGATATGGAGTCAATGCATAAAACTAGTGGAATCAATTTTAGCTTTTCCTACTAGTATATATACATGCCTAATTTTTTTTTTTTTGTGGAGTCAATTGATCCCACATTTACTCACATGCATCCGCCAATGGTACACATGCAAAAAGAAACCTTTATAAGGGTATATATGTAATAATTTTGCAGGTATTCATGTAACTTCTGCTTCTTCTTTTGGTAATAGGCGAGCACCATAATTTTATAAAAAAGACTAAACCATGCTCAAAGCTCACCTTTTATTCAGGCTCTCTTATTGATCTTATAATCTTATAATGGATTCTCTACAACTGATAGATACAAATATATTACACTAACACTAGTTTAATCAAGCAGCAGAAGAAAATACTGTAGAGGTTCAGATCTTTGTCTATGACAACTTGAGAAGGTGTACATGGGGAAAAGACAGAATAGAGACAATAAAACAGGTGCCAGGAAATTAAAGCAGCAGGCATGACATGTGAGAACAGTCACTCCGGCCAGCCAAAATCTAGAAACAAGAAAGAGCCAGTTTTGGAGGTCTACTTTGTGTTAAGTTGGAAGCAAAAAGGTTGCACTGTTTTTCCTTCCAAACTTCCATCACCATCCATCAAAGAAAATAGACAACCAATCAGCATCACCATGGAAGCAGAAGGTAAGTACCATGATGATCTGTAAGCTAGAGATACAGCACATGAGTGATCATCCCTAGGAGCCGATGGTCAATATTTGATATCGAACAAACAGACACAGGAAGAGGTAAACAGCGATAAGAAGGATATCGCACTCATTTCTCAAATCATTGTAGACAAAATTTTCCCAAATAACGAAGCTGCAAGAATATTGGTGAATGGTGATTCAAGATCTTCCAAAGATATAAGAATGGGTTTACTATCTTACAGAACGTTTTGATCGTAAGGTCTCTAAATTTTGTTCATTCAACATTAATGGTTAGACGTGATTAAATTCTAATTCTAAGGGTATAAGCCCGATCAGTCTTACAGAAATGCATACTGATATTAGACAAGTAGGTCTCCAAATTTTGTCCAATGTCAGAATTTGTATCCAGATCTGTCAATAGCTAATTTGGAGTAAAGGTCTTTCAAACATGGCAATTCCCATATTAGTTAAAATTTTGGAATCCAGGCTCCAGTTGTTTTTTAGCTTTGACCTCATTGTTATTTTCTTTCCACAGGAATAAGAGAATTTAGCTGAAGATCTCATTGCACCAAAACACCTCCCAAGTTTTAATAAAACCTATCAATTAGGGTCTAATACCCATATCTGAAGTCACCTCATCCCTTCCGTACGATGTATTACAATGCCAAACATGGATGATAAACAGCTCCAAACATGAAATTTCAGACAACCTCTTGCCATATCCCTGCCTTCACAATATTTGTTCTAGAATGTGCTTCATGAGTTTGATGTTTCCTTGCATCAGCATGCCCACCTAATTAAGATTTGCTTAGTCTAGAACAATTTACAAAGCATTGCAATATGCCTCAAGCAGACCACTTATAATGATTCTAAAAGGGGCACAAAAGAAACAAACATGTCACATATCAGGCTATTTGAGAAGAAAGATTTCAGTGGCGTGACAAATGTTAGGGAAGGAGATGGTCAATGTGAACTGAGGAAAGGGAATGATCATATTAACTAGATTAACATGTTATACAAAATGGCATACACGACTAAAACTTTAGATCAAGATTTTAAATCCCATGGGATGAAGGTTTACCAATTTCTCCATGAAATAGGATGCTCTATTATGCCATCCCATCCCAGCAGCACTCCCAATAATGCATCCCATTAGATATCCTCTGTCTCTCTCCCCTTCTTTTTTCTTTTTTTCTTTTTTTTCTTTTTTCTTTCTTTTCTTTGTTTTCTTCTACCTTCCTTTCTTTCGTTTCCTCTCCTCTTCTTCTCCCTCTCCCTTTTTTTTATTTTTCTTCTTTCCTTTCACTATTCCTTTTGTTCATTTTTTTCCTTCTTTTCTCTTTCTTCTTCTCTCCCCGCATGGATGGATTTCAGCGTTTCAAATCCATACTAGTCCCATTTTCTTACAGGAACGGGATGGGATGACCAGGATGCCTCCCATCTATTGGATTCCGATGGCACAGCGGAAGACTCAGATGTTTAAAATTTTTCATTCAAATACCCAAATGCACCAAAATCCTAATGCCCAAAAATCCTTGATAATACCAATCAAAGTATAGATCTACAAGAAGTATTAGGAAGCATAACTTTTGAATTTTGATTTGATGAAGAATTATTTTCACAAGGCACACAAGTGTTTGCCCTTCAACAGTGATCCACACAGAAATCGATCCAAGGACAGTGCTCCTTCCTTAACCTTGCTTCAAGAGTTCTAGCCCTTAGAACTCGACCAGCGTCTAATTGATCAAACCCTCCTCCAAACCTGAGTCTGAATCTCTCAGAACTTCTTTAGGACCTCTTAAACCCTTTATCCTATTAGGAGTAGGCTTGTCTTAAAAGAGCAAACTTTATCCTAAAGGAACTAGAGTTGTATGAGAAGGAGAGAAGGAGTGGATAGGGTTGTAAGAATTGAATTATCAACCCTATTGACCGTCCCCTATTTATAAGACCAGAGGGGGCGCCAATTAAAAAGCCACGCCCTATCTGAATAGGCATATCACTTCTATGTATCATAATTCTGAGTCTTTAAGCAGAAAGACTCATCAAACTTGATACGTTATTTCACCCTTCTCCCACGTGCATACGTCACAAAGGGATGCTTTTGGCATCCCAAATGAATTCAGATTGAACCAAAATTTGACATGTGGAAAGAGGATTCAAAATTGAATTCAGATGGACTGATAAGCAGATAAGAGTCCCTTCCTTCTACTTAAAGCAGAAGGACATTTCATGCAACTCTATGCATGATCTATAGATTACCCGCACGCGCCAAGTTCCAGAGCTTCTCACGCCAATCCAAAGACATTTTTTACACTTTAAAAAGTATGCCAAGGAAGTTAAGGAGTTAATCTTCGTGCCATAAGGGTCAGAGATCCAAAGCAAAACTCTAGTCCTTCTGCATGCCAAAATAGAGTGGGCGTGCACCCCCTCTAAATTTAGCACCAAATGTTCCTAGCCACTTGGACTCTTGATTTCTTGGCGTGGATAAGGCTTGAGGCACCCCACTTTGAGCTGCCTCGAGATGGCTCGATCTAACCTAAATGTTCATCAAATTGAGTTTGCCAAATAGCAAAATTTGAGATCAAATCTGATAAAGAGCTAGGGTTAGCCACACGTGCTAGCATGCTTACCATAACCGATTGGATCCAAAATTTCAATCAACCACATCAAATAGATCTTTGATCAATTCTCTTATGTGTGTGATCCATTGGATTCCACATCTAGCTAGTAGTAGGTCCGAATGAAAGTTGACCTAATTTAATTAGACTCCTAATCGATTAAAGTCCAAACTGTGTGAATCCGAATTCAACAATTAGAACTCTTTTTAATTGATGATCCAACCTACAAATCAAAATTGACGTCTAGCAACATATCATGACTATCCAGAAGATGTGAAATTTGATGAAAATATTAAATATATCCTTCAATGGCAAGTTACCGTGCAATTCAATCCCTCGATCATCCCGCATCCCGAATATATTCATGAGTATGGAATCATGTCAAACTCAAATATATATTCATATTGATTCTCCATCAATCAATGATGACTCCGATGATGAAGCATTAGAAACTCTTTCTAATCTTCATCCTACTTTGGCCAAAGACTTTCTGAGTCATCTAGAGATGAGAATGCATAGGATATCTATCATCTTCTCTTACTAAGAGTGATCGATTTCTTATTGATCGACTCATAATCTCCATACACACTCCTCTATATCCAGAACATCCCATACATATCTTAATGCCATGCCTAAATATGAACCAAAACATGGATTCATATACACAAGATTTCATGATGATCTCAGATCACTTGCACAACTCCCACTTAAAAAATCATCTTTTGACATGCAAGTAAGGTTTTATAAAATGTTCTCTGTCGGCGAGTCGATTTAGTGAACTCCTTCTCTAATGAGCACCCATACCTTGTATTAATGTCTCACATAAGTGACTTGTGAAATCAGCCACCCTCTCCATCAAGCATATATAGGATATGCCAATCTATCCAGAACATTGATCTCCGACTTAATGTTCCTACGATCAGAAATGTTTAAAATTAGGATTTTAGATTTCACAGGCATGAATTCTTCATGGTCTTAAAACTATTGCTCTAATTTATGGGGTTTATCATAATCTTAAACACAATAAGATACAGCTATAATGATGAATCAATACCTCATTTCATTAATAAATGAATAATATCATTGTATGAGTTGGAAGTTTATAAAAACAAGTCCCATCGCATCACTCATGCAATTTGCTTGTAGGATATTCTTCTTTCATCGTCTTGGCGAGACATAAACCTTGCTTTAGATGATGCTCCAACACCAACATGACAGCTAAGGAATAAGGAGACAAAATGAGCCCAAAGTCAAAGGTTTCCTGCTACAAGTTACTAGGCCTGCTTTATGTTAGTAAGTGAAGGGATTTAGATTCCCCCCACCTACTTGTTTACTTCTCTAAATCTTTTTAAGAGATTCAGCTTGCCATATCTGCCCCTGAATCTGATCCTACCTGCTCCTACTTCTGGTAACTACCAACTGGGAAGTATGATTCTAGGAATGATCCCTCAATTATGAAATAATTACAAGCTGTAGATACTAATTCTCTGAAAATAAATTGAATTCCTAATTGAAAGAACTAAAGAATGCTTAACTATCTCCTAAAATATTTACATGCAAGACACCTAAAATTCAAAGAAACAGCGAACTAATGGAAAATAGATCCAAAAAAGAAAACTAAAGAATGAAAAATAGTTCAAACTTAAGTTTCTTGTTGATGAAATTTAGACCTAATTCAAAACCTAAACTACATCAAATGCTTCCATGATAGATTTCATATACAAGATCCAACCCAATCCACCACTAACTATCCATAATTTGACTATGAACCTGAAAGTTTTCTTGAGATTGATATGTCTGATGGTTGCTCAGATGCATTTTGATCCATGGTCCTAAGGTCCCTTATTGCATGATGGATGTTGAACAGGCACTAGATACAAAATTTTAAATGGACAATGTGGTGTCTAATCTCAACATGAACCAACAAAATAGCATCAAGTTTATTTTTGATATTTGAATTCTCTATGGCTCTTTAACAATTATATCCAAGGCTTGTCACCCCATTTGTCGATTGAGGACAATCAACTTTTTGAACTACAGTATCTTCAACCAAGGGATTTGTAATTAACCAATTTTAGGTTTTCTAGTCTTTTTCTTTGCCTTTTGTCTGTGTCTCGCTTGTCTAGCTTTAAACATAATGACCAAGACCTCACTTAGCAAGGCTACCTAAAAGGTATTATTTAAGTTCTTTGACCCTATATAAGTATCTATTACCCGGTGCATAGACAATATGCAACTAAAAACATACCTACACAGATCATCACATGCTCCCTTTGTTTAAGCCCTGGCATCCTTGCCATACTAAGGGTCTATGTCTATTCAAATCAAATCACAATGTCATATCAACTTGTGGTCAACTCAAATCAGCCCTTGTTGCAGTGTCCCCTAGTTCATCTAGACCATAGGTCGGATCCGCTCTAATACCATTTATAACGACTTAGGATCTCATCCAAAAAAACTAGCCAAAAAATGTTATCTAGGATCTTTGATCCTATACAAGTACCCAAGATCTACCTAATGCATAGACAATGTGGGACTAAACACATGCCTTCACAGATCCTCACATTAACATCATAAAAAACTCTTATCTTTATCAAGTCACGTCTCCATCTCTTGCATGCACCTTTCTAGGCCATTGATCTGACGACCAGTGTAATTGGGATGCCGCTGGTAGATCACTAGTTTTCATCAATCTTATGATCAAGCTTCTAGAGATGCTCTTCATGTAATTTAATCCTTTTGCCTTGATTAACATTCACCATCTTTCTAGCTTTTGAAGATATCAAAAGAAAAGGATATCCCTTTATGTTCCAATAGCAATTGTGACACACATCAGCTTAGAATCATACTGCAGAAAGTAATTCAAATTGCAGACAATAATTTTCAGATCTAATTTAATCTGATTCTTTTCACTATTAAAAATAGCAAAAATCAACAAAAGATGGTAATTAAAGGATTGAAGAAACAAAAGAGGGTATAAATCAAAGAAGAATAAAGATTAGAGAGAAATCTAGGTAAAGAAAAGGAGATTAAAGAGATAAAATGCTTTAATTTATTCAATATTCGTCATCTGCTTGACTTTAGACTATATCCACTCTTTCTTTAAGGACTCATTTGGTTGATGGGAAGTGGAGGGGAGAGCCAGTTCCTAAGAAGTGGAGAGAGGACCTCTTGTTTGGTTGGAGTTTTAAGAGGAGAATGAAAAAAATTCTTCCCATGAAAAAATACTTCTCACATTTCATGAAAAGTAGAAACCCATGGAGGAGGTGGATTTTGGTACTTCCCATGGGATAGAAAATGGTGATACTTTTTTCTTTCACAAAATATCCTTTTAAGGACCTATGGCTAAGATTTTGCAAAATATCAATGGACGGTTACGATGAAATACTGAATAGTGATATAATATTATATTAATATTATTCTAATATTTATATAAATATAATATTAATATTATAATATTTATTATATTTTAATATTATTTTAATATTTATACTAATATAATATTAATATTATATTATATTATATTTATATAATATTTTATTTAATATTATATTTATATCTATATTACTAAATTTATTATATTAAAATATTAATATAATATTAATATATATTAGTATTATTTAACACAATAAATTATCATGATTTAATATTATATTATAATATTTTAATATTATATTTATATAAAATTTAGGAGAAAAAGGTATGGTCTTATATCTACTAAGGGCATAATAGGTATTTTACATAGTTTTCTCAAAAAAAATAGGTGCTCAACTAAACATAAGCTATTCTGCAATTAGTCATTTTTCCATGATCAACCAAATATGCCAAAATCCTATTCTCAGAAAATAATTTTTCAGAAAATAACTTTCTAGAAAGTTATTTTTTGAAAAAAAAAATTCTTTTCGTGAACCAAACAAGTCCTTAAGGAAAAACATAATAAGGCTTATCAAATAGGTCAACTAACTCATTATGACACCTTTAGGTTTTTCCATGAGAAAAAAAGATAAATGAATAAAGTAAAATATTCCCAAACTTTTTATATATTGTGAAATTCATCTTTATAAAACCTAATATAAAAAGTCATCAAAGTAAATTCAAAACACAATCATCCAAGGTTCGTCGAACTGCTACATACCATCCATAAAGGGATACCATGGTTTGCAATACCGGTCCCTATCGAGCAATATGGGGTGTACCATAGCATACAAAATGCTATACCGTCCCTACCAACACTATCGTACCATACCGAACCACGGACCGAATACTATAATAGGATTTTATCGATATGAGGTCCAGTACTGAGATGGCAAACCTTGGGACATACCATATTGTATCAATGCTAAATGGATACTTGGTAATGGGGGCACACTAAGTGTTGGTACACCAAACCAATCACCATATCCAGCCTCCTCTTTTTTAGGGGGAAAGCTGGTGGCCTTTTTGGCATATTAATTCTTTCGACGGGGCGGCCTGATTCGTTCGATGGATCCGAGCGAGGTGGTTGTCATTTACCAATGTGTAGGTGGTCTAGGTTCCTATGATCGAGTCTTTTTGGCCTCTATAAACATATTTTCTTAGTGTATTAAAGTGGGCCTCTCTAACCGGATTGACACTGTACCAACATAGCATCGGTTCGAGGTCTAGAACTAAGATCAAGAGCCTTAATCATAATGAATTAGAGCCTTGCCTAACACCAATATGACTAAAAACAAAACTTGTTGACTCTACAATTACTCCTAATAGCAAAAAATTATTTTTTTCTTTGAAAGGAACGGGAAACTTATATCAAGGGTGCCATGCCTACTTCGAAGTTATTCCGATCACTCACTTCTACACATGTTTTGCAAGTGCTTCCTAATTTATTTTTTTCCTTAAGAGATCCATTTGTCCACAACTACACCTAAATATGCTTTCGCACTTGCACACTCTTTTGTTTTCTGATTTTGTTCTCAAAAACCCAAGAAACTGGATTGGACAAAATGTATGATAAAACCCTTTTTAAAAAATATTGTTGGTACAATCTTTAAGGCTTTTGGTTGTAAACATTTATTGCTTTCAGGAAAAGAATAAAAATAAAAGCAAGGAAGAGCAAGAGTTTTGTGCCAATGCTAACTTCAACATCAATCTCCATGTGGTATTTTATGTTGTAGAGACAAAAACACAAAAACAATTATGCCAAACAAGCCCTTCGATCCTACTCCAACAGGACTTAAAGTCCCAAACTTCAATAAAAAAGGCCCCAAAATTAAATATGAAAATCACAACATAAAAGATATCTAACCTACGCCCAAAAGATTTAAATATAAGACTCTGAAAACTCAATATGTTGCTGTAAGTCTCTGGGCCAAGGTGGACTACCAGGTTGGTCTCCTACCAACCTAAAGCTCGGCATCTATCCGAGAACTAGATTTCCTTAGAAAACCTGAAAATGAAGCCCACACTCATCAGAGATTCTCCGATGGGGGACCTCCGATGCTTAAGTCAGCCGAAGCTTAAGAATAGCAGAGAAAAGAAAATGAGAGAAAGAGTGAGCTTGTTCTCTTTGAGAAGAGCTTACTTAAGAGTCTTCTATGCCCTCCTTTATATAGAGTAGGGTAGTCATGCGTTACCTCCAAATTAGATAACGAAAGCGAAGAATCAATGCTCACGATCATGAGGATTGCAGGTAGTGGGTTACAAGCATTAATTACGTGATATTAGCTCATGTGCCTATAACTAAAGGAAACCGCACGAGATTCTAAGAGATTTCTTCGAGATGATCTTTCCTTCTATAGCAATCTGATAGCATAAAGCCTCATCTACTGTCATTGGTATAATCCTGACCTCGGGGTCAGTAGCCTTCTGATCTAGGGGTCAGGTAGTAGCCGATGACGTAGAGTCATTTCAATTTGGTTCCATAGTCTTCTCTCCCCAACGCCCGAATGAAGTCATTTGTCTTTCTTTTAAGTCGTCGGTAAGGTACCCAAGATGAGTGTTCGACCATAATCGAATAAAAAGAAGGTCGAGGTTAGGTGATATATTCCCACCATAACAATTATCCCTCCACTTCCGAGCCCGAAGTGACTTCACCGCTTTAGAAGAATGAAATAGCTAACTTCGAGGCTCAACCTCAGCCTCCAGTCCGATCTTCAGATCGAAGCATTTAATCCATAGTATTCGATGGAGGAAATTTGGGAGCTTCATTAATGCGCCGCTTCGCAAATCCTGACGCAATTATGAGGTATGGCTGGCTCGAAGTGTTAAGGCGTAATGATTTGAAAAAGAGATCCGACTGTTATTTTCGGGTCTGTCATGGCTTGCCATGTGTCGATCATCGATAGGCCCCGCACTATACCTTGCGCATCGACCTACGTGGCTCCATCTAGAGGAGATGAGACGAAGAGTCGCACGGTTGGTGCCTCTAATGTGTGCCATGTGGCAAAATCCAGTGGCACAGGGCTTCAATTCGGACCATTGGTGAGTAGTATAAATAGGCCTTTTATGCTTTTCTTTCTCCTTATTTGCCTAGTCGAGTTCCTTTCGCTCTCTGCTGTTGCAGCCGCTAGAAGAAGGTTCGTCGATTGCCACCGTCTTTTCCGACACCGGCAACTTTTAGATCTTCAAAGCCCCCTTTTTGGTTGGTCCTCCATCCTTGTATTTTGTTTTTCCTTGTTTCCTATTGTTTGTTCGATTTTTTGGCTTGGCTCCCTTTTTTTATCTTCTTTGTTCTATTTGTGCATTTCTCTTCTTCTCTTCCATGGCTTCTGAGGGCAGCGAGGTCAGGGGCGAAAATCATCAAGGAGGTAGAGGTCCTCGACAACCTCCTCTCCGAACTGGATCCAAGGGTACTTCTCGGACCACCATCGAGGCTGACTCCTCGTCTGGATGCCAGTCTTCTAAATCCTAAGGCTCGGATAGTCCTATGCAGAGGTTTGGGGACTTCTAGCCCCCAAGTATCAAAGAGTCAAGCATTACTGAGTCCAATCTGAGAAGATTCCAAGCTAAGTACTCCATCTCTTCGTCTTTTCAATTGGAGATTCCAGGTCGGGAAGACCGAGTCACCAATACTCCGGAGGGGCGAGTCGTCTTATCGAAGAATCTCTCCGAGTTGGTCTCTATCTTCTGCTCCACCCTTTCATCAATAATATTTTAGATTTTTATAAGATCCTTCCTATCCAGATCAACCCGAACTCCACTCGAGTGATCATCTTTTTTATCATTCTTTGTGGTCTCCTCGAAATCCCTACAAGGTGCTCGCTTTTCAAGGGCAATGTTTGCTTTGAAGAGATATGCCCGCAAGAAAGGGTAGTGGTATTTTTCTCCCTAAGGAGGATGTAAGTTCTTTATAGGACTTCTCTCCTCGGTCCACAACTAGAAAAGCTGTTTCTTTTTTGTTTCCTCGAACCTGCCCTGGAGCTTTAATTGGATCCGGGATGATCCCTAGCTCTCTCCAAATAAGGGCCAGTCGATCCTTCCTAAGAATGATAAAGATCATCACGCCCTGCTTGATATTGAGGTGCCGAAGCTAAAGGTACTGGTGACTGAGAAAGCACTATATGACATCGGCATTAGTCCGATACTGCCTCGGGATATAATTGATTTTTCTTAACTTAGAAACTTTTGCTGTGTCTTGTTGCCGGCTTTCTTACTAACCATCTTTCCTCAATTTTATAGCAATGAGGCCGATTTTGGAATCAATCCCCACATCGTCATTAGGGATCTCAAGCATGGATCCACTTGAGATCGATGACAAGTCTGAAGTCATCACTGTCGTGCCATTGAGGTCGGCTCCTCCGACCACTCTGGAGTCGGCTCGAGCTCCGACCTCACCGCCTCCCAAATAGACCCCATCCCCATCTTATCCAATGTCCCTACCTATCTCTCCAATGACGCCAACCCCTACGACAAGATCCGAGGCCACATCCGTATTCGAGGCTCAACCTTTGACGCATAAAACCTTTGATTAATTAACCTTTTGATTAATCAAAATAGTTGAGCAATTGTTAGGGTTTTACATGTGCTAGCACGTTTATGGCCCTAATTAGGATTTCATCTAAATCCAATTAGGTCCTCCAAGGCCCAATCATAAATCCATGACCAATTTTCTTTTATGTGTGACCCATTGAATTCCACATCTAGCCAGCAGTAGGCCCAGACTCGCATCAACTTAATTAGAACTCCTCTAATTAATTAGGTCTAAGACATGTTAAGTCCATGTGCTATAATTAATTAGAACTCTTCTAAATTAATTGCTGAATTAAACTTTTTAATTCATAAGAACCTATAACTCAAGATTAACGTCTAGCAATATGTCATGATTATCCAAAAGATAAAATTTCGATGGAATAACTAAAACACCCTTCTATAATGAGGTACTGTGCAATTAAATTCTTCGATCACACAACATTCTAGATAAACCATAGGCAAAAAATCATATCAAGCCCAAATACCTATCCATATGAATATTGATCTGATGATGATGACTCAATTGATGAAACAATAAAAACTCCTACTATTCATCCTGCTTTCGCCAAAGACTTTTTGAGTCATTATTATATAAGACCATATAGGACGTTCTCTCCTCTTATAAAGAATGATCGATTCCTTGTTAACTACTCACAACCTCCGTGCATAATACTTCACCATACCCAGAACATCTCAGAGTCATGCTAGGGTATGAACCAAAACATAGATTCATATACACAAAGTACCATGGTGATCTCAGATCTAAAGATCACTTGCACCACTTTTACTGAAGAACCATCTTTCGAAATGCTAGTAAGGCTTCATCAGATATTCTCCATATACATCAATTCAGTGAACTCATTTTTCAATGAGCACCCACATTCTCGTATTAGTGTCCTCACATAAGTGATTGTGAGATCATCACCCTCTCCATCAAGCATACATAGAATGTGCCAGTCTTGTCGATATTATTGATCCCTGACTCAATAATCCTATGACTGAAAATATTTTAGATTGAGCTATCAAGATTTTAAATCTCATTGGCATGATCTTATCATGGCCCTACAATCATTGCCTTAATTTATGGAGTTCGTCATAATCTTAACTAAATCATAATAAGATAATAAGATACAGTATATGACGAAACACAATGCCTCATATTAGTAATATTTAATCAATGTCATATGTATGAGTAGGAAGATAAAATAGAAAAATTCTATCGCATCATCCATGCGATTGACTTGCAGGACACTTTTCTTTTATTTTCATCTTAAACCAATGTTTCTGACTTGAAAACTTCTTTTCGTAGCTAAACCATGATATCACTATCCTCGACGAGTAAAGCTCTAGCTAGAGAAGAAGCTTTGGGCCTCAAAGGCCCAAGTGAAAGCTGCCGAAGAGGTGAAGGCGCTCAAAAAGAAGGCACCTAGTGCAAGTATTAGGTGCATTACGTGCTAAAAAGTCCATTTTAGAGAAGTATTAAGCGTAGTCGCACATGCAAGTGCTTTTTGCTTAAACATGCTAAGATTGAGACACCTAGTGCTCGTTCAATGCAATTGCTAATGCTAGTGAAATTTGTCAGATGATTGGTAAGGAAGGAAAATTCCAACCCATAAAAGCTACTCAACCGATGACTTTTCCCATTCCCCTTAACTGTTGACTTCTCCCCCAACCAAAAAACATGGTATTGGTGCAACTCTTTTGAAATTTAATCAAAATAATATATAAAAAAATAATTTTTATCTTTTAAAAGTTAGTGTATAATAAATAATGCTATTATCAATCAGATTCATCCTCTCAATTTACCAGTCCTACATGGAATTCACATTGGAAATATTTTCATCAAATATAATAAAAAAATTATCATTGGCCATAACAAACAATAATCAAACTAAATAAGGCATTCTAAATAAAATATATTTTTAACTATTTCATTAATAAAACACATTTTTAACTATTTCATGAATAAATATAGTTTCTATTCAAATAAAATTTGAATTAGACAATTACTGATTAGACTGCATTGCTCAATAAATCAATAGGCCAATCACTTTCTAAATATTTTAGATTTCCTTGGACTTAAACTATAAAAGTTGGTGAAATTAGATAGGTCAATTGATTGATTCATCTAGTTAAAACATTTGTTTAAATAATAATTAATATCTGTATCTTACTAAACAATTACCCTAGGACAAAAATAACCTCTATTATTCAAATTTTTGCTATATATCATCTTCAAAATATTATTTTTAATTCAAATTTTATATAATTGAATATATATTATATTCATGTTAAATTGATATCCTATTTTTGCTATCAAAAATTATTTCTGTGTGATATGTAACTTTAGGATATGTTTGTTGTCCATTATCAAAAATTATTTCTTTGGGTGATATGTAACTTTAGAATACGTTTGTTGTCCATTATAAGCAATAATAATTATTTTCATTGGTAAGTGATGGTTTTTTATTATCACTTAACTGGGAAAATATACTTTTTTCTAAAGTTTGTCAATTAAAATAGAATGAGAAGAGAATAACAGGATTTTAAAAAATAATAAATTTTAAACAAGCTGCACAAATACAAAGTCTTTTGGTTGGGTAAAGAAGTCAACTGGGGAACCAGGAAACTCACCAATGAGAAGTGTTTACCAGCCGCAAGACTCCCTTCTCAAATGGTCATCCAGGAATCTTCTCTAGTATTAGTTAATTATGTTGAATGAATGCCAGGTGTCATAACCTCAGTGTGTGCAAGCAAAAGACACCTACACACACAAGTACACGAAGCACTGATTATTTTTTACAGCTTGATTGAGCCCATGGAGTAGGTCTCTCTAATGGTTATCATCATGCTGGGTGGTTGTTGCAAAAGCTGCCAGTTTTCTTTAAGTTCGGTAACAATATCCAGTTTATCTTGCCCATGGAGCAAAAATTTTATTTCATGCTTTTTGCTGAACAATTTTCCTATATGCCTACAAGAACTTGCTTAGATGGACATCTCATAATGTAATTGCTCCAAATCCCTTTTATTACCAAAGAAACAGATTCTTCCATACACAACCAACATATCCAAACTCATTCTCTGACCCCATAAGATGTGTGACACAGGAAAATTAAAACATTATGGATCAAGAATTTAATGTTAAAGGAATTCCACATTTACAAAGATAGAAGTAACTAGAGAACAAAATGCAAAAAAAAGTTTCAAAAGGTAAAAATTGGGAAACTAAAGCAATACAAGAATATAGTTAATTTCTAAAGCAATACCTGATTAGGTGTCGCAGCTTCTGGTTGTCTATCTTTTCCATCTTCTGAGCCAAACCAAATTCTCTCACCAGGGACTGAACCTTCTGGAGGTAAAAGAAGCTCAACAGTTTCACGAGATTCATCAGAAACAGCCATTAGCATTCCATTCGACTTAATGCCACGCATGTTCCGAGGCTTGAGATTAGCTAGAACAACTACTTTAGCATCCTGCAAAAAATTCATGTTAACATCAAAGTTAATTTTTAATGTTTAACTGTTTGTTTTACTAGCTGTTGCTGGTACCAATTACTAACAAAATGAAAATGTTCTATAACTCATGCATGTTAAATTTACAGCTATCCTAAAATTAACATATTAAACAAACCAGCTGAGCAGGAAGCTCCAACCTCCAAATTTACAGGGTAAACATACATGCACTTGTACCTCATAATTTGAAGCTTTTTCGCAATAAGATGGTAACCTTCCATTCACAATAAATTGGATGCATGGAAAACTCAAGCTACAAGTGATTTTTCTCTTTATGTTTGTAAATGGCAAAAGAAATTATAAGCTGAGTGGTAAATGACATCCCTCGGGATGGTTTTGCAGGCAAACTGACCCATGCAACTAACCAGTACAAACACTGTACCGCTTGGTACACTTTCTTTTTTCTCTTTCTTCGTTGCTCGTTTTACCTGGTAGGTGCCTGTGACCCCTTACCGCGCTCACACTATGGTACATAACATACCAGCCAGTGATCAGTATGGGTTCACACCTTGATTTTTAACTTCTTGTTTGATAAGGTAAACTCTCCCAATCATAGTACTGAATAGTACAAGCAAAAACAAGACTGCAGCAATAGATAATAGCTGGAGTGGACAAATATATAGAGGTTTTTATGAAATCCCCTCTCACATCAAGTTGACTTTGGCATGAGGGTGAATTGCAAACAACTGTAAACATATGTTATTTAGATTTATTCAAATGCAATTAATTTTTGGATTGGAAACAAAGGAAAATCAGAGACCTTGGAATAATTTGAAAAAAATGAGGCTGGAATTATTTTTCAAAAATCTAAAAGATATGATGCCCTTGAGGCTAATAGATAGCTTGGTTGTTGAACTGTAATAACAGGAGATTCCAACAAATCACCAAAAGAGGACAAACAAGAATTAAAATTTGAAGGTTGAAAGGAAAAAGTAGGGGAAGAAAAGTAGCTTGATTTAAGATATGGACCAAGTTAATAGCGCTAGTCTCTCCCCTACAGCTCATCAATAGATCCTATTCTCCAAGCATCTCCTACATTAACAGGGCTTGTAGGGAAAAGAATAGCCATTGGTTGAAAGGATTTCACTTAACCTTTATTCAGAGGAAAAAATATAGAAAGGTTGCTTCAAACATGACAATGTGAATGTTCCAAAATTGTCATGTTCCACAACATAAAATAGGAAATATGACTCATCCCATCATTCACATATAATATATAATAGCCATAATGCATATAAGAATAAGGCAAGCTGTATTCCAAATACACAATTGGAGCATGTGAACTCTTTGTAGCTATCAAATTCCATGCCAAAGACAGGACAATGTTTCACTCCACCAATAACACGAATTGATTAGTGATCAAGAGCTAAGAACGGCAACCCTTATTCCATCATAGATCCATGCATCTATTTGTATGCATATGCTTAAATGGAAAAGGTTATATTTAGGTATATACATAGACTGTTGAGCAAAAGCATAAGGCAAGGTAATTGAACTCTCAACAAGACTAGGAGTAACAAGCAAGGTGAAGATAAGAAATCTACATGAAAAAGAAAAGAAAAAAGGTCATGAATTTTGTTTTTAGATAATTTACCAAACTTTAGTAAAAACCAATATTACATATTGCAAGTGTGCACAAAACTCATATAGATGGCAAAGTATTATGAGATCAGGTCTCGAGCAGTTGCTGCCTTCCTAGATGCACAATTCCAATGGATACCTTTGGTTAGCATTTTTCCACAACCACTAGCTTGATAACAAACTTCAAATCCTAACATTTTCTAATAACAAGCTTTCCATCAACCATTGATTATAGATGAAGACTGACTTAGACTTTGGACATCAAGGTAACCTAAAAGTTTGACTAGTATTAGGACTCCATGTTGGGATATATCTATCAGTATTTTTAGCCCTATGTTATCTTTATGCAGAAGACTTTGTAGTGGATGCAGTGATCTCTCACTTGAAGAGGAAGAAGATCTACCAAAGAATGGAGTAGCAAGATAGGCAGAAATAAATGACAAGAAATCTCAAACCCAAAATATGGAGAAGAGAACCAATAATTTTCTTCAGCTTAAGAAGGCTTTTACAATGGCTAGAAACCTCTACTTATAGTTGTATAACCTCTTGAACCCACCCATGAACTTGTCCATATTCATTTCTTTAGGACATTTTTACAAACAGGAAAAATAATCACAGAAAAGAATCTCCCCTATAATCTACTATAATTTTATTTGATAGAAGAATGTGGTCTTCTAAATTTTTTATCATCTTGTGAAAATGGAGTTCACGAAGGATTAACTCAATTTTTCTCAGCAAAAGCACATTGGAATCCTCCAGGCAAGGTAGTGCTATGACACCTTGTTCGTAAAAGCGAGCATAACGATAGGGATAAGAAGAAACAAACCATCGAACAAAATCACCCAATACAAAAAACAAAAGCACTGATGTAATGAGGTTTGCTTGTGGGATTCCGGTAGGCAACATGCAATCATCACCATTATAAGACACAATCTTAATAGACAAGAATGATCTAAGTAAATTGAGAATCACAGCATTTTCCATGATACAACTCAATTTAGAAAGGCGACCAAAACAGAAAGAAAATGGGCTTTATAAATAGGCCTAAACCCATGGGCAACAGTCAAGTCTGAATTGGGTTTTTACAAAGGAAGGCCTCAAGCCAACTCATTTGAAAGAAAGAAAATAATGGGTTACAGCAAACTGAAGCTTAAATAAAAAAGGACCTTATCAATCCTGTTCTAAACTCGCTTCAGCTACAGCATTTCAGAGATTCATTGGAGTTCACAAGATCCCTGATTTGTCTTGATGCCAGATCCTTCCAAATCTGCCTAGATTTGATGTATCAGCCTTATTTGATCATATCTTCAAAATATATTTTCCAAACTGCACCAACCTTTTAAACTAGCTTAGATCCGAACTCAATGTCGAATCTTTTGCTCCTATGGTCAACCTTTGACAGCACCAATTCAAATATGTGTTAGGTAGGTCCATGACACATGCATCACTCTATGTTCAAGTAACAGTGAAGGGAGTTTTAACCATATTGGATAAGAAATTGGAAAATTTCTGGTTGATCTGTGAACATAATTAGATTATCCTTCTTGTACGTGTAAATGTGCTTCCCTAATACTTGTTTAAAAGTTAAAGCCATGATATTATATTATGAGTAATAATTGAATAAATGTAAGCCTCCAATGTTGTGGAATTTGAAATCCTCCATTACACCCTTGTTCCTTTTCTTCTTAGAAAGGCATACTATTTTAATGGCCCAAGACTTGCAACCTATTCAAAAGTCAATGCTCTTTGATTCCATAGATATTGTGACTTGAGCAGTAAAGATGTATATGATTATGCAAACTAATTGTTAGGAACAACTTTCACAAGCCACCATTAAAGAAAAACAAAATTTAATTGGTTAGTTTCAAAGGCTACTCCAAATAACAAAGAGAGGGAGATCTTTTGATATAATGTAGGATGATCATTTGATGTTGCAAGTTTGTGATTGTCTATAGTTCACTGATCAATTATTCAAATCCTTGTTTAAAAGGAAAAATAACCATGAGTGACTGCAAACCATCTTAGTGAAAGAAGATGCTTAGGATTTGTTGCTGCCAATCCTCTTGTCACCTGTTCGCCGAGAACGAGCACCTGCAAAATAAAATTCGCACTAACCGGAGTTGTCTCCGGTGAGGACCCTCTGATGCTTAAGTTAGAGGGGGAGACTGGGCAACAGTAGTCTGAGAATGGAGACAGAGTTCAATGCATAAAAATTAGTTTACCGAAACTTGTTGCCTTACCCCCTTTTTTATAGAGTAGATCATCGTAACTGTCGGATATGGTCCCGCATTTAGCGGCGTAGAATCACAGGACGGTAATCTCGTAGTAGGTTATCAATCCCAATAGATTACGCCACGGTATCAGTGGAGTAACCGTCCGTGACGGTTATGATATATTTGAATGAGTCAGCCGACTGTGCATCGGAGATCGGTTGTCAGTTAGTAATATTCAAATCCTTGTTTAAAAGGAAAAATAACCATGAGTAACTGCAAACCATCTTAGTGAAAGAAGATGCTTAGGATTTGTTGCGGCCAATCCTCTTGTCACCTGTTCGCCGAGAACGAGCACCTGCAAAATAAAGTTCGCACTAACCGGAGTTGTCTCCGGTGGGGACTCTCTGATGCTTAAGTTAGAGGGGAAGACTGGGCAACAGTAGTCTGAGAATGGAGACAGAGTTCAATGCATAAAAATTAGCTTACCGAAACTTGTTGCCTTACCCCCTTTTTTATAGAGTAGATCATCGTAACTGTCGGATATGGTCCCGCATTTAGCGATGTAGAATCATAGGACGGTAATCTCGTAGTAGGTTATCAATCCCAATAGATTACGCCGCGGTATCAGTGGAGTAACCGTCCATGACGGTTATGATATATTTGAATGAGTCAGCCGACTGTGCATCGGGGATCGGTTGTCAGTTAGTAACTCTGAAATACCGACAGCTGAAGTAGTTTATTGTCCGAAGAGTCCGAACATCAACCGCCTACTGATCTTGATTCGGTGAGGGATGTTCAGTTAGTCGATCGAAAGTAGCGTTGGCCTGCTCAGCCGACATATAGTCGGTAATTACTTTCGAGATTGTCTGTTCATTTGGTGGGTCAAAGTCGGACATCGGTTGATGTGTGTCGGAGATCGGTCGATTTGTGGAGGTCGGTCGGTTTACTCCAATAGAATTTTTAGCAGTGGATTTAAAAGGGAGAAAGCAAATACAAATCCAGGTCACTGCAAATCAGACATGATGAAGTGCACTTCAGAAAAGAGATGTTCTGTTTATGTTACCTAAAAATTTGATCCCTTAGCACGGTTTTCTATTGCGGTGAGTTATGCGCTTTAATAATAAAAACTATAAATAACTATAAAAATGCTATAAACTATCAGCCTAAATTTTTGACACATTTCGTGTTGTGTTGAACCTTAATCTCATTTTTCTTTAATGGGGTAGTTCATGAATGCCACATCACTACTTTCAGCGCATCTTAATGCCTCAAAATGATCTTCCAGTACCGTCCTTTAATACATCTGCATTCACCACAAAGAGATCTTGGAATGACAACGTACTTTTACATCAATAAAATCCACCTATCACAGAAATCAATCCCTTCCAATCCACATTATCATAACCTTCTCCTAATTGAAAACTACATACTCAAATTGGAATAGAAAGACCCCTTTTTTTCTTTTCTAATATCAACTCCAGATGCACACTTAGAAATCCTCAAAGAGATAATGTATTTCTCTCTTGGCATCTTGCAATGCAGATAAAATAGAGAGAGAGAGAGAGAGAGAGAGAGAGAGAGAGAGAGAGAGAGAGAACCTGGAGGTGGTCTACGGGGATGTAGTTGACCAGGCCGCTACAGATGATCCTGGGCTCGGCCTCTCCCACGTCCACCTCCTCCACGTAAAGTGTATCCGCCTCGGGATGCCTCCACGCCCTCAGGACGCGCCCGACCCTAATATCCAAAGCATCCGCCGCTTCCTTCACCGGGTCGGAAGGTGGCGGAGTAGAAGCATCCTCCGCGGCGGCACCGCTGGTTTCCACCGCCGCGTGCGGAGCGAAGGTGGAGCAGACCCCCCTAGACCGCGAGAAGGGGAGGAAGGAGAGCAGTCCGCCGCCGCCGCATCCCCCCGCATTCCGACCGGATCGCAGGGAGAATTTTCCGCTGGAGAAGGAGAGAGAAGAGAATCTCCTCCCGTGGCGGCCTGCCACGAAGGCGGAGGAGATGAGAACGCCGGTTCGTGATACGGCCGCCATCATCCTGCCCAAGTGACCGAAGACGACCGCGTTATCTGGAGGGATTAAGCTCGCCTCACCGCCCGGTAGGCATCTGCGTATTTG
Source organism: Elaeis guineensis (assembly GCF_000442705.2). Taxonomy (NCBI): domain Eukaryota; kingdom Viridiplantae; phylum Streptophyta; class Magnoliopsida; order Arecales; family Arecaceae; genus Elaeis; species Elaeis guineensis. Next base: position 88,780,876 of record NC_026000.2, read on the forward strand.
CTTGTAACGTTCCAATAATCGCGTTATAGCATTTCGACATCCTAATCAATTTTAGAAAAACTAGTTTATAACCCAGAACGGGATGCGATTTGTTCTTTAAAAAAAATTTTTATTTATTAATTTATTAATATCTATATTATATATATCTTAAAAATAATTAAAATAATAAAAAAATTATTGGGTGGATGTATGGCCAGGACACCACCTCCCAAGATCTTTTCAGTACCACGCGATGCAGCAGGAAGAAAGAAGAAACAAAACAAAAGGAAAAACAATCAAAATACGTGGATCAGCCACAAAAGAACTCGCCTCCACGGGGCATGCAAACTTCACTATGAAAAAGAAAATTTTACAAGAGGAGACCTCACCCTCAACCCTTGTACACCCAATTCTCTCTCACCTGAAGTTCCCCTCACAAAAGCTCTCTCTCTCTTGGAGACCCCCCTGAACCCCTGAAGAGCCTGGCGACCGCTGTCCAGGAGCCTCCTGCTCCTTCTCTCTCAGCGCTCTCGTCTTTTTCTCTTCAATCGGGTTCGTACGGCTCCGTACGATGCGAAAAACCGAACTCTCTAACTCTCTGTTCGTCACAGGAGCTTTTATAGACCTTAATCACTAGTTAGATCATGATTAGGACTCCTTAATCAACCCAAATCACGTCTCAGACCGTCGGATCAAGACCGGGAGCCACCTAGGCCCTCCGATCACGCTCCGATCCATGGAATAGTGCCGTGGACCGCGAGAAACGTGTGGAAAATGCCCACGCAGTCCACAGGCCCCGTCGTGGACCGCCCGGTCCACGGCGGACGGGGTAAAGGGGCCAGCAGGCCGCTGGGCCTGGGCCTGGGACGGCCCCGCGCGCGGGCCTGCACGCGCCTGGGCCGCGCGCCCGCCTAGGCCGCGGGCCCCCACCCGCGCAGGCCTGGGTCGCGCGTCCCGCGCACCGCCGCCTGTGGCCGCGCCGCTGCCGCCCGCCGCCGGTCGCCGACAGTCCTCCACCGCCTCGAATGTCGTGCCAACTTCAAAAGCTCGTATCTCCTCCATCCGAGCTCCGTTTCAGGTGATCTTGGTCTCGTTGGACTCCATTTTTTGCTGCGAACCTCGCTGTGGGATCAATATGGGCTAAATCTTGAGACGTCAAATCCTAACAATCTCCACCTCGACTCGATATTCGGCCTCCTCCAAACTCTGAGAGCTTCTGGATCTCCTCGCCCTCATGCCCTGGGGCAATCGCCTGCTAATCATGGATGGGCAAACATGGGAGTTGAGCCAGGCTGCTCGATCCCATCTCCGTCGTATGCTGTGCTCCTCCTGACCTGAGACCTGCTCGGGGCATCATCCTGCGGCAATAGGAATCTCACCTTGCGACATCGCCTCTCGTCCTCCCGAGTCTCCTGTCTCGTGCCCGATCCTCCTCCTGGAGCTCCACCTCGCTCTGGGCTCCACCTGGCTCCCGATGCTCCACCTCGCACTGGGCTCCCTGCCAGGTAATAATATCTTCTGCTCCCCTTCTTCCCCTCCAGCACAATCCTATCGCCGCGTAGCACCCTCAGGATTCCTCCACCAGCTATCGTCCTGTAGCCTCTCGAATCCAGTCTGCTAAGTGAAATAAGATTCCGCCTGAAATCGGGTATGTATCGGACCTCCCCCAATCTCCTCACTGCACCATCATGTGTCCTCCAACTGACCGTCCTAATGCCTCTGATCGCACAGCTCGATCTATCCGGCAGATATACAGTGCCCTCACTGTTCTCCAAGGAGTCAAGCTGCTCCTTTCTGCAACACACATGATAGGGGCATACAGAATCTAATATCCACTGCTGGGAAGAAGTAGATACCTCATCAGATATCTCAAAGACATCTCCATCTAAATCACTGCCGGCCGTCGCTACAGCAGCCACCATCCGATTTTTCAGTTGAGGGCAATCTCTGGCTAGATGCCCCAACTCTTCACACCGGTAACACTTGATTTTGCTCAAGTCCCTCCTGGACTTAGACCGCCCTCGTTGCGATCTCCTGTCGCTCTGTCTACCACCTCCTGCACCTCCAGAAGCCACCAAAGCTGAGCTATCGACACCTGAGCTCGAAGCTGGGTTCTCCCTCCTGAGAACCTCGTTCTGGAGTATCGCCGCGGTGACCTCGTCCATCTTGATAGTGCTCTTCCTTACTAGAAGAGCAGTCACCAAGGACTCGTACGAAGGGGGAAGCAACGCCAGCAAAACCAGCGCCCTGGTCTTCTCCTCAACATTCTCACCAACGCTGAGGAGGTCGGTGAGGATCTTCTGGAAGTGGCTCAAATGCTCCTGCACGCTGTGTCCCTCAGTCATCCGTAGTTGGTAAAACTGCCTCCAGAGGAAAAGTGTGTTGGTGAGAGACTTCGCCATGTACAACTCCTCGAGCTTCGACCACAGCACCGTCGGGGAAGTCTCACTCAGTACATGGATCACCACCTCATCTGCCAGGTATATGCGGATGGTACTCACCGCCTGCATCTGTAGCCATTTTTAATCCCGCACCTCCATGGTGGTCGGCTTCTCATCGCATAAGAGAGCATCGATCAACCCCTGTTGGATGAGCACGTCCTTCACCCTTGCCTGCCACAAGGAGAAATTGCTCTTACCATCAAACTTGTTGATCTCCATCTTGATTGTTCCTATTTTCTCCATCTTCAGTCTTGCTCACCATCGCTGCAATCTGCGTCCTTGTACCGCCTTGCTCTGATACCACTTGTTGGGTGGATGTATGGCCAGGACACTACCTCCCAAGATCTTTTCAGTACCACGCGATGCAGCAGGAAGAAAGAAGAAACAAAACAAAAGGAAAAATAATCAAAATACGTGGATCAGTCACAAAAGGGCTCGCCTCCACGGGGCATGCAAACTTCACTATGAAAAAGAAAATTTTACAAGAGGAGACCTCACCCTCAACCCTTGTACACCCAATTCTCTCTCACTTGAAGTTTCCCTCACAAAAGCTCTCTCTCTCTTGGAGACCCCCCTGAACCCCTGAAGAGCCTGGCGACCGCTGTCCAGGAGCCCCTGCTCCTTCTCTCTCAGCGCTCTCGCCTCTTTCTCTTCAATTGGGTTCATACGGCTCTGTACGATGCGAAAAACCAAACCCTCTAACTCTCTGTTCGTCACAGGAGCTTTTATAGACCTTAATCACTAGTTAGATCATGATTAGGACTCCTTAATCAACCCAAATCACGTCTCAGACCGTCGGATCAAGACCGGGAGCCACCTAGGCCCTCCGATCACGCTCCGATCCATGGAATAGTGCGTGGACCGCGAGAAACGTGTGGAAAATGCCCACGCAGTCCACAGGCCCCGTCGTGGACCGTCCGGTCCACGGCGGACCGGGGCCAGCAGGCCGCTGGGCCTGGGCCGGCCCGCGCGTGCGGGCCTGGGCCGTGCCTGCGCGCGGGCCTGCGCATGCCTGGGCCGGCGCCCTCCTGGGCCGCAGGCCCCCCCCAGTGCGGGCCTGGGTCGCGCATCCCGCGCGCCGCCGCCGCTCGCCGGCAGTCCTCTGCCACCTCGAATGTCATGCCAACTTCAAAAGCTCGTATCTCCTCCATCCGAGCTCCGTTTCAAGTGATCTTGGTCTCTTTGGACTCCATTTTTTGCTGCGAACCTCGCTGTGGGCTCAATATGGGCTGAATCTCAAGGCATCAAATCCTAACAAAAATATATATTTTATACATAGTATGGATTATAAGATATTTATAAATTATTTTATTTTTTTTCTAGATTTATGATTTCCCATAGATTTTTTGCCGTTTAGCTCCTCCTAAAATCCTCGTCATCTTTTCATATTAGCATTCGTTCTCCTTTATTTTACTCTCCATCTCTAAAGCTCATTCTCTCTTTGTTGCTCAAGAATGACTACCCAAGAGGCATGAATTGAGCACTTTAAAAATTTTAACCAAATTAAAGCTTTAACAAGTATGTCCTCAAATAAAATGATTATGAAGTGAAAGCAATTAGTAGCAGCAGAAATAAAACATATAAATTGCTAACTATGGAATTAAAACTAAGCTAAGCAAGAATTGAAAGCAAATAAATCAAATACAAGAAAACACAATACAAACATATAAAATTTATAGTGGTTCAAAGTAATCCGCTCCTATATCTACTCTCCAAACTTTTCTTAAAAATTTCACTATAATCCTCCCTTGATTACAATATGTTTATTTTTTTGAGCTTACAAACAAACTCGATTTTTTCAAAATTACCAACCACAACCCTACACCGATAGTTTTTCGGACTCACTGTCAACCCAATTGATTTTAACCTTAACTCACCAACCACAACCATACAAAGATTATTTTTTCGAACTAACAATCAACCTTTATTGGTTTTAACCTTAACTCACCAATCAAATCACTACAAATATCTAATTCAAAGCTTGGACCAATCCAAATTTCTCACCCCAAGAAACTTGAAAGAAAATAAAATACAAAGCATACAATTTCAGCATAAAAGAAAAATTAAAAGAAGAACTCTTTTGAAGCGCAGTGAAAAAGCTGAATGATTGTTCTTTAGAAGCTTTGTCTTCTCTACTGTTGGTATAGAATTCCGCCGACGTCGGAGAAGCTGGAGTAGAGATGACCACATCCGCCGCTGGGACCTGCAAGGGAAGTCTAAACCGAAATTGGGGATGCTCCGGCAAGACCCTCCGATGCTCAAGTCAGTACTCTGCCTCAACAGAAATGAAGTGCTCGAATGAGAATTTTAGCAGAGTTTCGAGATAGAATTTTGAGCTTAGAGAGAACGTATCTGGGAGTCCCTTTTTATAGATGAAGAGTGTAACTGATTGACAGTGACATCTGTACCATCCGGTAGTGGGCCGTTCAGGGCCATGCAGAGTTTATTACGGAGAGTAGTGGCGTCAGGAGCCGTTCAGGGCCACGTGGAGTTTGTTACAGAGAGTGGAGTGGTGTCCGTTGTCGCAACTTGCCAGAGAGTGGTGGGGCCACGTGAAATCCGTTACAGAGAGTGAAGTAGAGTAGTGGCCATTGTCGTGACTTACCGGAGGTTCAGATCTGTCGACTGAAGTTCGGTTGGGATGCTTGATGGAGCGGAATGGCTTTCTGTCTCATCAATCTAGGAGAAGCTCGGATGTTTCCGAGGTTGCTGACGGGTCTACTGTTGTCGGGTGCCTAGAGCGCTGATGCTGCAGGCGGGAACCATCTGCTGTAGCAGATCGGACAGGGACTTTCTGTTGGGAAAGTCCGATTTCATAAGGAGTCCGGCAGAGGGTTGACCGACAATGGACTTCGGATGGCGTTACAGAGGTTTGTCCGCTGAAGGAGTCTGAAGGATCCTGTGGAAGTCCGGTTGGCGTTGTTGAAATCCGTATGGGGACCACTTATTGAAGAAGCTCGGCTGAAGTTCGCCTATAACAGGAGTTCGGAAGAAATTCGTTTACAATAGAAGCTCGGATGGACTTCGCTTACAGTAAAGATCCAGAGTAGACCGCTCGTAGTAGAAGTTCGGAGTAGACTGCTTGTAGTAGAGGTTCGGAGTAGAGATCCTACTGGTAGAGGCTGTTTGTCATAGAAGCTCGTCTGTGATCCACCCACTGTAGAAGTTCGGACGGAGCCCGGCCCTGGTAGGAGTTCGGATGAAGTCCACCTGCAATAGAAATTCAGGGTAGAGGTCCGGCTCTCGCAGGAGCTCGGGTGAAATCCAGAAGGTGGTTGACCATCGTAGAAACTTGGATGGAGTCTGGTTACTGTAGAAGTCCTACTGTTGGGGAAGCTCAGCCATTGATGAAGTCCGGAGGAAGTTCGGAGTAGAGTCAATCGTGGCTGGAAGAAGTCTGGAAGAGATTCGAAGAATAGTCAATCACTGTAGAAAATTCACTGATATTGAAGCCTAAAGAGCATTTGGAGCAGCCCGGTACGTGAATGGAGGAGCCCATTATCGAAGAAGTCTGGATGGTAATATGGAAGCTCGGATGATTGAGGGAGTTCAGAAAGATGCCACACAAGGTCGGAAGCCGGAAAAGCCCTAAAAGAGTCGACCATTTACAAACTTCGGCTGGGGTTATTTTACACCCACCATCAGTCCCCCTACTTCCGAGTTCGAGTTCCGAATGAAGGAAGTACAGAGAAACTTTCACAGCCGAAGTTGCCTCCCTCGATTTTCATACTCGGTTGCTTCTAGATATTTTGGCGTTTGGCACGCTGGTGCTGGAGCCTTTTCAAATCAAGGCGATCCGAAAAGATTTTTTCAAAATTCTCGCTGGAGCGTTGCTCTAGGTATGGTGCAATAATGGCTCTGTCAGCTGTCAGCCACTTTTAGCCGCCTGCTATGGTGAGTGGGACACGCGACGAATGTAGGTCAGCCAGAGGAGATCTGCAATCATTACTGCGCCGGGCCCTGTTGCCTATTTAAACCCCTCCCTTCCTCCAGGGATTTCACTTTGCCTGAGAGTCCTGTTGGTGCTCTTCTTCTTCCTGATAGCTCCATCCTTCCTCAGCATCCTTTTTGGCCTTAGGTGTTCTTCGAGTCGTCCCCATCTCTGCATCTCTTCATCCCTGCATCCTTCGGACCAGCCTAGGTTAGTTCCAGAACTCCCCTCCTTGTTTTTTCTCTTGTTGTTCTTCTTTTGTTTTTCTTCTGTCACATTCCATCTGTTCGGTTTTCCACAAACTTTCCGTTTCTTATTTCTCTCAATTTTTTCAGAGTTTTTAGGATTTTTGTTTGATTCAAAATATCTTCTAGCACTTCCTCCTCTAGCAGTTCTAGAAGTTCGTCCATCCCAGCTTCCCAAAACCTTAGCTCTGTAGAAGAACCTCGTCTGGTCTTTGTACCAGACACCATCTCCAGTTCGCTGACTCCGGAGGAACTCTCACTGATTAGGTTTCAGTATAGGGTTCCTTTGGAGTACGAGCTGGAGCTCCCCGGGCCAACTGGTCGGGCTAGCGCTCCTCCCCCTGGCTGCTTCTGTTCATATCAAGAAGCTTGGCGTGAGAAAAAAATTCATGAGAAGTTCCTTCTCATGAATCCAAATGGGTGCAATGGAAGTGAGGTGGCGCATGGAGATTGGATCAAGGTGGTTTAATTATTTAAACCAACCTAATTGAACCAAATAAGTTAGGTCCAATTAGACTAATTTAAACCCAACTTAATTAGGCTTAATTAGGCTCAATAAAATCATAATCAAATCAGAAATTGACTAAGCCCAACCCCTGATCAAATCAGGGACCAAATCATCTCGATGATTAGGTCAACTCTTAACCTAATCGGGTCAAACCCAACTGAATCCAATTCAATTAGACTTGATTCAAAAATAATTACTCAATCAAATTAAGTTAATTAGTGATCAAATCACTAATTAAATCTCTCATAAATATTGAGTCTAAATTCGATGGGCAATCAAGCATCAGAATTCATCGATATGTAAATCTGATCGAAAAATCCCAACCAGTGGGACTCTTGACCCTGGTACCCATAATGTGTGGAACTCGTGATCAGAGAATCATGATTTTCGATCACTGAGTCTCAAACATGTAAGATTCTACATCAGCCATCAGATCAGATAAGAACCTCTAATGTGTGTGACCCCGTAGGTTCGAACCTAAGCCGGTAGCACAGGAACCAATTCTTGTACTAATCGAAGTGACCTTCTAGCAATGGTACCCGATGATCAGATAGGTCGAATGGTCGCAATCGCAACACTCAAAACCTACATAAATATGGTTACTGTATAATTCATCCTTTTGACCTCTGTGTTTAGGACAACTCAGGATTAAATTGTCAACCCTGATCAGATCATCCGAATCGTCCTCAACTCAAACAGTCCTGTGACTTCTCACAAGGACTACCCTGACCAAGGTTTTGCTAAATAGAAATATGACTGTACACAGCTCATAAACTAGAGTGGTCAATCCCATCTTGACACACGCACCGACAAGTCAAGTACTTGACTACACCCAGCAGCCTTCCGTCACTGAATTAAAAATTCAGATAGTCCAGTGCCTAAGTGCAGTGAGTTGCTTGCAAGTCATCGTGGCGGTCTCAGATCGGAGGGATATTTATACCCATATTCCATCGGAGCAAATCTTGATAGCAGAAATAGCTCCAGAGTCGGTCACGTTCAGTGCAGATGTACTCTTACATCTCACCTGTATGCCATACCAGTGTCTCCACACTCATTGGTTAAGAGGACAACCAACCTATATGGCACACAACGACCTATGTTTGATAAACGTTGTCGTCCTTGGTAACAACGTATCATTTGATCGTGAACAGATTTAAGGACTAAACGACAAATCCTCCTTTGTCGAGTCTAAATAGTCCTAAGGACTTCACCACAACATAGGAGTTCATTAGAAGATGAAACATTTTATGCTGAAAAAAGTCAAAATAATTTTTATTAATTCATAATTCATATATAAATATAAAAATGAGCATAACCGTCAACAGGCTGACGATTGGCTTTGGGACACTATTCCCAACAATCTCCCACTTGGTCTAAAGCCAATCGGTGCAGTATCTAATACCCATCTTCGACTTGTAGTTGTCGAACTCCTTCACCGCAATGGCTTTAGTGAATGGGTCAGCCAGCTTCTCCTTTCTGTTGATCTTCTAAAGATCGACGTCACCTCGATCTATAATTTTTTGGATGAGATGGTAGCGGCACAGAATATGCTTCGTCCGCTGGTGTGCCTTTGGTTCCTTCGCCTGAGCAATGGCTCCAGAGCTGTCACCGTAGAGCAGAACTGGACCAACAAGGGAGGGTGCTACTCTGAGCTCGGTGATAAATTTTCTCAGCCACACCGCTTCTTTGGCATCATCTGATGCAGCGACATACTCCGTCTCGCAAACTGAATCAGCCACTGTGTGCTGCTTGAAACTTTTTCAGTAGATAGCCCCACCATTAAGGGTAAAAATAAATCCCGACACACTTTTGTTGTCATCATGATTAGACTAAAAACTAGAGTTTGTAAACCCTATAAGTCTCAAATCCGATTCACCATAAATAAGCCACTGGTCCTTAGTATTTCTTAAATACTTCAGGATGGTTTTAATAACCTTCCAGTGATTTTTCTCTGGATCAGATTGGTATCTACTCACTACCCCTAGTGAGTATGCCACATCTGGTTGTGTACATGTCATGGCGTGCATGATAGATCCCACTGCCGAAGCATATGAAATCCTACCCATATGCTCTCTCTCTTGAGGTGTTGTCGGATAATCCCTCTTCGAGAGAAAAATTCTATGGCCTATCGAAAGATAGCCTTTCTTGGAATTCTCTATGCTGAGCCTCTTCAGCATAGTATCAATGTACGTGGACTGAGATAAATCAAGCAACCTTTTAGATCTATCTCTATAGATCCTCATCCCTAGGATGTAGAAAGCTTCTCCCAGATCTTTCATGGAGAATTGTGATGACAGCCAAATCTTTATTCCCTGTAATGCAGGGACATCATTCCTGATTAAGAGAATGTCATCCACATACAATACAAGAAATACTACTACTGGACCATTAGCCCACTTATAAATGCATGGCTCTTCTCCGTTCTTAACAAAGCCATACGTCTTGATCGTCTTATCAAAACGTATGTTTCAACTCCGTGACACCTACTTAAGTCCATAAATGGATCTTTGTTGCCTGCACACCTTAGACTCATCTGTGGATGTGAATCCTTCAGGTTGTATCATATACACCTCTTCATCCAACTCTCCATTTAGGAAAGCTGTCTTCACATACATCTGCCAGATTTCATAGTCCAGATGGGCAGCTATCGCAAGCATAATCTGAATGGATTTGAGCATTGCCACAGGAGAAAACATCTCGTCATAGTGTATACCATTACGTTGACGATATCCCTTGGCAACCAGACGGGCTTTATAAGTTTCCACCTTTTCGTCTGGCCTCTCTTCCTCTTGAAGACCCACTTACATCCTATGGGTTTTACTTCTTCGGGTGGGTCAACCAATGTCCACACATCGTTGACCTTCATGGACTCCATTTTGGATTTCATGGCCTCTAGTCATTTCTCAGAGTCAGATCTCTGCATTGCGTCCATGTAAGTGATCGGATCCTCATTATTTTCATCAAGTTCGATAGGATCACCGTCCCGGAGCAAGAAACCATAGTATCTGTCTGGTTGACGTGGTACTCTACCGGATCATCTTAAGGGTGCTTGTACAATGGGCTCCAGATCTGATCTAACCAAAGCCGGTTCAGGTTCAGCAATTTGTGTCGATTTTTTCACCTGCCGAACTTCATCAAGTTCGACCTTAGAGGCAACAGTCTCTTCACCAAGGAACTCATTTTCCAAATAGATTGCCTTAAGGCTGACAAACACTTTTTGCTCATCAGCTAGGTAGAAGTAATACCCTTTGGTCTCTTTTGGGTATCCTATAAAATTACACTTGTCAGACCTAGATCCAAGCTTGTTCGTAATTAAATGTTTAACATAAATCGGACACCCCCAAACCCTAAGGTACGAGAGTACTGGCTTACGTCCTTGATGCGTAGTCGTTAATAGCACCAAAAATAACTCTACTCACTACGTAGGTAGGATGAGTCGAGATCGTATCCTCAGAGACTTTGGACTAAGTTGAGATTACAAAATAAAAGAAAAAATACATTATTTTGATTTAGAAAATAAATTATCTTAAAATTGATGTAATTAGAAAATAAAGAGCTCAGGAGTTTTGAATTAATTTTGCACTAGCAGAGTTATATCTCTTTTTTAATTAAATAGATGTTATTAATCTTAGAAAAAATACCTATCTTTCCTCGGCACACCTCGTACCCGTAGATCACGACGTGTCTCTGGAAAGTACTAGGTAAACAACTCTTCTTTCCTCGACACGCTCCGTACCCGTAGATCACAGCACGTCTTCAGAAAGTAAAAGTTGTTCCTAATATTAATCTAACAAGAAAGCATAAATAAAAGTATATGAAAGAGAGTAAATAAAGAACTCATGATAATTTAAATAAAAAGCATAATCTTTATTGCATATGAAAAATATAAAAAAGTTTAGAACAATAAACCCGCTCTGTGTCGTTATAAATTTTTTTCTTCACTCTCGAGACTGCTAGCCTAGCTGCTCATGAAGTAGTCTCTTTTTCTTCCTCTATGCAAGGCTTTAGAAGAATTTTTGGGCTCCCCCTCCAATGGAAGTACAAAAGCCTTTTTATAGGTGTTAGAAGGGAGGAGTTTTACATGATTTTTTGATGTGGGACTAAAGAAAATACTAAAGATTAAAAAATAGATGGATGAGATGGAAAGATCACAAGTAGATAAAAAAAATATAAATTTTTCCTCTTGAAGTATTTCTAAATATATATTTTTTTCCTTCCATCTGTTTGTCTGTCCCCACGAACCCCGCGCGCCCGCTTGCCTGTCGTGCCGTGCTTGCCTCGCGCCCGTGTCTGCCTGCGCCCACACGTCCGTGCCCACCCATCCGCCCACGCCCACACGTTCACCCACGTGCTGCTTCCACATGAACCCACCGCGTGACATTAGCTTACGCTCCAAATTACAAAAAGAAACTTTTGTTTCTTTAAAATGACGTCTATATCTTTTTTGGGTTCCTTGCATAGTATCTTCATTTTCTATAATACCGTATGCATCCTTCTTTTATTTAAATTTTATTTTAAGTCCAATTTTCTTCAAACTTGAGTCTTTTTATCTGTAAATCAGACTCTTTGTATCGACGATCATCTTTTCTGTAAAACATAAAAAGAAGCATTAAATTTTTAATAAATAAAATAAATTAAATATGATTTTCTGCTTTAAATGACTTAAATTAAGTGTTTATCACACCCTTCAACTTGAATTTTGCTCATCTTCAAGTAAAATAGATATATCAGCATTGTGTACTGACTCGATCTTAACTAAAAAGTTAGGTTAGGCAACCCAAAAGGTAGATGATACCTGATCAGACCATTAAAGAGATATTTCATTGGATTATCAATTTGACCCAATTAGTGGCTGAGTATTAACTAAAGAAATTTCAAGAGCTTTTCTTTCACCAACTCCCCACTTTACTCTTTAAATCCTCTAACTTAATGTGAGAGAGGTTTATTATCTTCTTGCAATTTAGTCCCCTTATTATCCACTATTTTTTTTTTAACATTGCCCACCTTTTTACGTGAACCACAATGCTTACTTAGGCGAAAGGGCCCGGTTACTTAGTAGGAAACTAATATATTATTTTTTTTAAGTAAAATTTAAAAAGAATTTTTGCATACCTCGACCTTTCCACCCAATCTCTCATGAAGCAGATTTTTTATTGAGATCAGTAAGAAGAGGATTGTAGAATCACTCCTAAAATTTGGTCTAGTCTAAATCCTACCATTTATTAGGTTTTCTTAATAATTTATTCCTCAGTATCTCTAAAATTATCTTGACCGTTAATCATTCATTTATTAGGATGCCTAATTGACTCTTAATGAAAATAAAATTTGGATACACAAAACTAATTATTTCTGACCATACTCGAGGATTTGATTAATTTTTATTTTCTTCTCCCCCCAACTTAATCTACATTATCCTCAATGGAGTAGGAAAGCAAAGAAAATAAAAAGGAGAGAGTGCACTTGGGATAATTTTGCTTCGGAAGTTGAAGATAGCTTCATTGATTAATAGGCTCTTGTTCTAAATTTCTGTAGCTGCGGTAAAGTAAAAAAAATAAAAAAATAAAAAAAAATATGAAATCGTTGGGTTGCCTCCCAACAAGCGCTAAGTTTTACGTCTTCAGCCAGACGTCATACATACTTGAGCGTAGCAGGAAGGGATTTCAATTCTAACATAGGTGGTGATTCTAAAGATGGGACTATTGGTGTACTGGCTAATGTGGGCAATGGCTCATACTTGATTATCCATGGAGGAGTGGTTTATCGTGTGGTGTATCCAATAAGGTGTTAACTTCTTTCATATATCCCTTAAAGTTATACACTCCAAAGTGAGCCAAGCAAGTATCTAAGGGGTCTGATGCTAGAATTGTGGGTGTTGCATCTTCTATAATGTCTTCTAGTATATCTACTTTGAAGCAACTATCCATTGATGGTCCTTGAGAAGCATCAAACACATTCAGTCTCAGTTTCTTATTCCCAAATGATACGTCCATGACTCCTGTCCTATAATTGATGCATGCATTTGTCGTAGCTAGGAAGGGTCATCCTAAGATAATAAAAATTTGTCTTGGGTTGCCATTTAATTCCATGTCGAGAATCAGAAAATCAACTGGAAAGTAAAACTCATCTACCTTGACCAAGACATCCTCAAGCATTCTACGTGGTTCCTTAATTGATCTGTCGGCTAATTGCAGTGTGACTGATGTGGGTTTCAGTTCTTCGAATCCAAAAAGTTCATACACTGAACTAGGTAAAAGATTCACACTTGCCCCTAAGTCCAGAAAAGCTTTTTCAATGTGATGATCTCCTATAACACAGAAAATGATGGGGGCTCCTGGGTCCTTAAGCTTTGGAGGAGTGGCATGTTGGAAGACAGAACTAACCTGTTCAGTGAGGCATACTTTCTTTGGGATTTGTGATCTAGATTTACGTTTTTGGGTGCACAAATCCTTCAAAAATTTGGCATAAGCAGGGACCTGTTTGATTGCGTCTAGAAGGGGAAGATTAATTTGGACTTGCTTAAATAATTCCAACATCTCATCGAGTTTTCCTCCCTTCTTATCTGCAGGAATAGGGGCTTTCAGGGCATCCAAAAATGGAGCTTTAGGCAAGTAAGATGATTCCGGTGCAGCTGGTTCCTTCTCTATTTTCAGATCCTCCTTATTCTTGGGTGATTTGGCTTCAGTTAGAGGTTCAGGGTCAGTCTCATTGGTTTTACTAGTGTGTTCAATGACCTTCCCACTTCTCAGAGTCATGATTGATTTGGCATGTTCAGAAAAAACTTCTGGGGTATTAGAGCTCTCAATCACAAATTGCCCTCTTGGGTTGCTCTTGGGTTGGCTAGGTAATTTTTCTCCTTCCCTCCTACTGAATGCAGTCGCTAGTTGACCTATTTGGGTCTCTAGCTTAGCAATGGATTGTGTGTGGGAGTTAAGGATCTGAGTGTTGACTTCTAATCATTCTAGTGCTTTTAGAACTTTTTCTTCAAAAGCTGAACTATGACCAGTAGTAGACGGTTGAGGAATATTTTGAAATTGATGGTATGGTCCATGCCTATATGTTGGATCCTGATATTGAGATCGAGGTGTGGTAGGACCAACCACTGATTATGGTCTCCAGGAGAAATTTGGATGGTTTCTCCAGTCGAGGTTATAAGTGTTCGAATATGGATCATTTCCTGATCTGCGAGCTTGTTGGACTTGAGCTTGCTGAACCTGCTTGTGCACAAACTTAGAAAATTGAGGTGCGGCTGGGCATTCACTAACAAAATGGTTCGGACTTGCACACAATGTACAAACTTCTTGGATTGGGTTAGGTAGAATCGAGGATTGTCCAGTATTTAAAAGACGATCTAATTTTTGGGACAGTTCATCTACCTTATGATGGATATCTATGGCATTTCCTACTTCATATATTCCACCTCTCTTTGGATTTAATATGGATTTATCTCTAATAGAGGCAGACATATGATGTAATGAATTTTCACTTAAAATTTCAAACAGTTGCCATGCCTCATCCTCACTTTTCAGCATGAATGTCCCACCGCATGATGCATCGACCATTTATCGATGTCTTTCAGATAGCCCATCATAAAAATATTGGATTAACTGCCACTTGGGTACAGCATGGTGGGGACATTTTCTAATAAGGTCCTTTAATCTCTCCCATGTTTCATGAAATATTTTTCTATCTAATTGGAAAAAACTAGTTATGGCTTTCCTTATTTGATTAGTTCTTCCTATAAAAAAATATTTCTTGAGAAACTCTACTTGCAGCTGGTCCCAGATTGATATAGTCATGGAATCCAAAGTATGTAGCCAGTATTTGGCTTTGTCCTTAAGTGAGAAAGGAAATAATTTTAACCTAAGAGCATCATCGGAGAAGCTGTGAATTTTGACAGTTGAGCATATCTCAAGAAATTCTTCAAGATGTTTATAAGGGTCCTCATTACTAAGTCCATAAAATGAAGGTAACATTTGGATTATACTGGACTTAATTTCATATTGAGTGGCCTCCATAGGAGGCACTTGAATACAAAGAGAGTAGGTATATGTGGAAGGAGTAAAGTACTCCTTCAATTGTCTGGGTGGATCATTCTCCTGATTTCGGTCTATATTTTTACGTCTATTAGCTCTAAAGGTTCTTTCTATTTCTGGATCAAAAGGTTGGATTTCTGATCGTAACGATCTACGGTCAAGCATACACCTTACAATTATACTTTAGAGCAAACATAAAAAATTTTAGTTTTTATAATATATATATATTTTTATAATAAAGTGAGAAAAGAATGAAGAAAATCTAAAGAGAAGAACCTAAGAATCTTAAATCTATAAAAAAGAAGAAATTAGTTAATGTTTAGATGTTAATTGCAATCAACTTAAACAAGTATAGACTCTCTATCCTAAGGTTAACTTAGATCTAGACAGCTCTTAACTTTCAAGACCGCTTTTGAGCACTCCAAGCTTAAGACTGACTAACTGACTCGGCCAGATAAGCGTAAGATGTGGGAGGTTTCCTGCTCATTGCTTTCCTTAGACACCAACTGAGTTGGCCAGATCAGTCAACGAAACCAATTGAAAACCACTTTCTTTAACCATTTGCCTTAGACACAGAGCAATTAACCAATCCGCACTCGGTTCAACTCTAGAGCTTTCTTATCCTATTGAGCTCGAAATCCTTAGGGGTCAATGTCTAATTAATTTTAGATTAAGGTCTAGGTTATGCAAATGCAAGGAAGTGATTTGTGGGTCAAAGAAGAGTGATCAAATCTCCACCTTATCTGATTAATGGGTTATTGCCCTTAAGATTAATTATGGAGATGAGATACAAAGAAACAAGGTGTCCAATCAAGTTAGAAATTTTTATATTTGAGGTTATGCTATTTTAATTAAGTGTTATAAAATATCAGTGGCTTTTTTTTTAATTTAATTTAATCGTACCAAGGTCTCCGGCAACGGTGCAAAATTTGATGCGTAGTCATTGATAGCACCAAAAATAACTCTACTCACTACGTAGGTAGGATGAGTCGAGATCGTATCCTCAGGAACCTTGGGCTAAGTTGAGATTATAAAATAAAAGAAAAAAAACATTATTTTGATTTAAAAAATAAATTATCTTAAAATTGATTTAATTAGAAAATAAAGAGCTCGAGTGTTTTGAATTAATTTTGCACTAGTAGAGTTGTATCTCTTTTTTAATTAAATAGATACGATTAATCTTAGAAAAAATACCTATCTTTCTTCGGTACACCCCGTACCCATAGATCACGACGTGTCTCTGGAAAGTACTAGGTAAACAACTCTTCTTTCCTCGGCACGCTCTGTACCCGTAGATCACGGCACGTCTTCGAAAAGTAAAAGTTGTTCCTAATATTAATCTAACAGGAAAGCATAAATAAAAGCATATGAAAGAGAGCAAATAAAAAACTTATGATGATTTAAATAAAAAGCATAATCTTTATTGCATATAAAGAAATACAAAAAAGTTTAGAACAATAAACCCACTCTATGTCGTTACAAAATTTTTTCTCCACTCCCGAGACTGCTAGCCTAGCTGCTCATGAAGTAGTCCCTTTTTCTTCCTCTATGCAAGGCTCTAGAAGAATTTCTGGGCTCCTCCTCCAATAGGAGTACAAAAGCCTTTTTATAAGTGTTAGGAGGGAGGAGTTTTACATGATTTTTCGATGTGGGACTAAAGAAAATACTAAGGACTAAAAAATAGATGGATGAGATGGAAAGATCACAAGCAGATAAAGAAAATATAAATTTTTTCTCTTGAAGTATTTTCAAATATATATTTTTTTTCCTTCCATTTGTTCGTCTGTCCCCACGAACCCCGCACGCCTGCTTGCTTGCTGTGCTGCGCCCGCGTCCGCCCGCGCTCACGCGTTCGCCCACATGCTGCTTTCACGTGAACCCACCGCGTGATATTAGCTTACGCTCCAAATTACAAAAAAAAACTTTTGTTTCTTTAAAATGATGTCTATATCTTTTTTGGGTTCCTTGCATAATATCTTCATTTTCTATAATACCGTATGCATCCTTCTTTTATTTAAATTTTATTTTAAGTCCAATTTTCTTCAAACTTGAGTCTTTTTGATATGCAAATCGGACTCTTTGTATCGACGATCATTTTTCCTATAAAACATAAAAAGAAGCATCAAATTCTTAATAAATAAAATAAATTAAATATAATTTTTTGCTTTAAATGACTTAAATTAAGTGTTTATCAGTCTTATCCATATCTCATATGGCGTTTTGGTTACAGACTTACTCGGACCCTATTTAGAAGGTAACAAACTGATTCGAGCACATATCTCCAGAGGAAGATTGGTAGACCAGCAAACCCCATCATGGATCGAACCATATCCAACAAGGTCCGATTCCTCCTTTCAGATACACCATTATATTGTGGTGTTCCAGGAGGAGTCCACTGAGAGAGAATCCCATTCTCCCCAAGATATGTCAGAAAATTATTGAAAAGGTATTCACCTCCTCGATCAGATCGAAGAGTTTTAATACACTTTCCAGTTTATTTTTCTACCTCATTTTGGAATAGTTTAAATATTTCAAATGACTCCGATTTATGCTTCATTAAATAGACATACCCATACCTCGATAGGTCGTCTGTGAAGGTTATGAAGTAGAAATATCACCTCTTACACTTGAGCTCATGGGTCCACATACTTCAGAATGTACCAAACCCAAGAGTTCACTGGCTCACTCATCTTTTCCAGTAAAAGGTGATTTGGTCATTTTATCAAGAAGACAGGACTCACAGGTTGGAAGTGATTCACAATCACCTACTTCAAGAATTCCTTCTTAAGCCAACCTGTTTATCCTGTTCTTATTGATATGACCTAGCCTACAGTGCCAAAGGTAGACTTCTAACACATTATCTATTCTAGGACATTTACCGGAGGTTTGAACCACATTAACAGGTTGTGATAGAAAGTAAATTTTATTATTAAGTTATCCAACAAACATTGTAACACCATTCAAAATGATATTGTAATTATTTTCTTTTATTAAAAATTGATAACCGTTCATGGCCAAAAGGCCTACAGAAATAATATTTAATAAAAAGCTTAGACAATAGTGATATTTACTCAGAATTACGTTTCGAGAATTGATTACAAGGTTCATGATTCCTAATTCTAGAATCGAAACTTTGCTTCCATCTCCAACGTTCTGGAATCTCTCGCCTTCATCAAATCTCCTACTGACCTGCAAACCCTGCATCGAATTGCAAATATGATAAGGGCTTCTGGTATCCAATACCCAGGGAGTAGTATCACAAATGAAAAAGTTGCAAGGTGTTATCATATAAGTACCTTGCTTCTTCTTCGGCCTGTTCGGGTCCAGGAAAGCAATGTATAGAGGACAGTTCCTCTTCCAGTGCCCCTGCTTCTTGCAAAAGAAGCACTTCGCCTGGCTCTGGTCGGGCTTGTGCTTCTTGGTCTGACCCTGTGCAGATGTCCCAGCATGCAGCTGCACCTTCTTATTCTTCTTCTTCTTGTTCTTCTTCTTTCCTTTCTTAAAGGGTCGACGACCAGAAGAAGACCCTCCCACAACATTCACCGACTCCTTATGGAGCTGGTGATCCTTCTCAAAGTTCTGCAGCAATCCCAACAAATTATCGTAGTTCACTGCAGGCTTTGTCATCCAAAAATGAGTAAGGGGAGGAAGGACTTGGGCAATGAATTAAGGATTGCATCCTTACCAAGCTGCTCGTGCAGGGGAAAGCCCAGTTTAGTTAGGTGCTCAATCATTTTGATCATGTATAGTACATGATCAGTGACTGAGGCTCCATCCCTCATCCGAGCATTGAAAATGGCACAACTAATTTTGTGCCTTTCAACATCGTCAGACGTGTCAAAGGAGTCGTTCAACATTTGAAGCATCTCCTGTGGCTGGGTGTTCTCAAACTTGCGGCTGAACTCATCATTCATTACCGCCAGCATAATGCACCGAACGGTGGTGCGGTCGTTGAGCCACTTCTGATAAGTGTCTTGGACCGTCCCTCTAACATTCGAGGCTGGCTCCTCAGGTGCCGGATCCGTTACTACATAAAGGATCCGCTCATGCTCAAGGATGATTTTTAATTTTCGATACCAGCTATCAAAATTAGGTTCCATGAGCTTGTCATTATCTAATAATGATCGGAGGGACAGGATAGTGGCCATAGCTGCATAAAGGAAAATCAGACCTCTATTAGTACATAAATTATAAATACTAAAGACTTGGACTTTAGTCTAAAGTTTCTCCCAATATTTTTACGAACTGGTAGTCTCAACCTCCAATTTGAGAAATTACTTTAATTTCTTAGTGGGTATTAGAATCCACACAGACTACACATGAGCCCAACTTTGGTTGGTCAACCCATGTGCATCTATGGGTAGGTTCATAACCAGTTATTTCTCTAAACAACTTCTAGTAATTGATTTTGCCCCAGAACCTAATCAGTAGGCTTTGGTCTCCACTGAAAAGATCTGGTTAGGTCCTACCATTAATATAATTTGATTTGGTGAATCGAATCAATAAATGATCAGGCCCGACTTTGGCCGGCCAACCTGACCCCCATCAGAAAGACTCAAACTAAATTATCATATTATGAATGATAATTCCATTAGTCAATAAGCACCAGGCCTTTGGGCCTCCAATGATTATTAAACTAATGGACTCATTATCACTCACTTAATGGGAGGCTATGACTTAGTTATCAATATAACTTAATCATTTTTAGGGACCTAATAATTTTTGAGAATTTTATTAAAGGATAGATGAGAAAAAAATATCCAGTCAATTTCAATCCTCCCACTGACTTCACCAAGTCAGATTAAAAAAAGATTTAATTAAAGCTGGCATTAGGAGCACCTAAATCAGTCAAACTGATTTACCTAATGACATGGGTGAGCTCTAATCACCAAGTGATCTAATCAAAACCTAATTCACCAGGTTGGCCAGGTAAGTGAGATCAGTGGTGGGGATAAGCCATTAACTTGTCAGAGATCGAATCACTGCGAGTAGCTCCCGCTTAAAAACCACTGATCAAAATGCCAAACTTACCTTAGACACCAACCGGTTCATTAGTTTTAATTTGATCAACTTATTAAATAGGGTTCCACCGCGTAGCCATGAATTAAGTCCATCTTGGTCTAGTTAAAGATATGGACCCATTCAACTACAACTATTGGAGTTGAGTCTAGAGTATCCTTGACCTAATCTAATTCAACTTTTGCTTAGATTTGATCAATTACTCTAATTTAGTCCATTTCCGCGTAGCCATGAATTAAGTCCATCTTGGTCTAGTTAAAGATATGGACCCATTCAACTACAACTATTGGAGTTGAGTCTAGAGTATCCTTGACCTAATCTAATTCAACTTTTGCTTAGATTTGATCAATTACTCTAATTTAGTCCATTTCTTTAAGTTAACCTTAGGTCTAACCCAATTATGGACCTAATCCATCTAACCCATTGATCCATAAGTTTATGCAATTTTTTAGGTCTTAATTCACAATTCTAGACCTACTAGACAATACTTAATTCTTTTAATTAAGTATTTGGACTGATGGGTCAGGATTTGGTATTTCGAAAATAATTTTTCAATTTGAAAGGTTTTATTTTCTGTTCACCAAATATGTTGACTCATTTCACAAATAGATCAGCACATTTCATAAATAGCAATCCTATTGCTAATTACATAACAGAAAATAACTCAATCAAAATAAATCATGAAT
Organism: Elaeis guineensis; assembly: GCF_000442705.2. Lineage (NCBI taxonomy): Eukaryota > Viridiplantae > Streptophyta > Magnoliopsida > Arecales > Arecaceae > Elaeis > Elaeis guineensis. Next base: position 88,801,718 of record NC_026000.2, read on the forward strand.
ATTTCTTTAGATCTAATCTAACACATTCATGATAAATTTCACAATTGAACTTTTACAATTAATTCTTTTCACTACTTCATCTGCATGGGATATAATTGCAGCAGCACTCCTACCACCATAGGAGACCCCATCGAATGGGAGGAGAGGACCTTTAAACCCTACTTTTCTCCTATGATCGGACGGCCATGGCAACCAACCCAATTCGATTACTTACTACTTGGATCAAGTATATCTAAATATACCAATTTTAAAATTTAAATTTTAAATTTTAAATTTTAAATTTTGAATTTTAAATTTCAAACAAATTTCAAATTTTTGAATTTCAAATTTTGAATTTTAAATTTTGAATTTCAAATTTAAAATTTCACCCAAATTTCAAATTTCAATTTTCAAATTTTGAATTTCAAATTTTAAAATTTAAATTTTAAACTTTTAGATTATAACTAAATCTACACATGCAAATATATATATCATATCTAAGAACCTGCTCTGATACCATTTGTGGATGAAATTCACTACGGGGGTAAAATGGTAATTTTAAAATTTTTTCAAAATTATGATTTTACAGCAAAAAAATATTAATTAATCTAATTAATTAACATAAATTTATCCTATACTAAGATCTAAATATGATATATATTTATATATTTATTTAAATTTAAAATTTAAATTCGAACAGTAAACACTTTACTGTAATGTGTTCAGAACACAATACCTTTGTGCGGGTAGTAGATCGCCGCAATCTGATCACTGTCAGAAGAATCTGATCATCGCGATGCAGTCACACAGCATGTCTGACCTCTGCAGATCATCCACACAAAGCTCCCGATCTGATCGACTCCTCACGAGTGCTAGCTCATTGTAGAGCCTTTTTGACGGTGGATGCTGATCGAACTCCTTCGATCGATATCTGTCGATTCTTCGAATGTTCTGGATCATCAACAGATATGCTTGAGAGGATGTTGAAGATCTCTTTGAGATTTTATGGGCTCACGATACTCATAGCTCACTTTCTCACTTCCCGAATCTTAGGCTAAAACTCTAGGAAACTCATCGGAAACCTTGCACCCATTTTTCTTTCTTTTCTTTCTTTTTCTCTTGGAAGGATATGGACTTCCTTCTCACGCACAAGACTTCTCACACCCCAAAATTTTTCTCCAAAAAACTTCTTCTTGCACGCCCCACTCTTCTCCTCCTTTTATAACAACATCAAACATCTTATCCAAAAGAAAGGATAAAGATGAGTAATTGCATATTTGAATTCAAATCAAATTTGAATTCAAATGGACACCAACTCATCCCTTATCCACTAAAGGCATGAGGTGTGGCTTAAATTGTGCATGGAGTGATTTCATGAGAAACCTTTTCTCATGTAATAAATAGGGCGTAAAAAAAGGGATAAGGTGCATAGATTAATTGCCCATTCAAATTCAAACTTTATTTTGAATTTAAATGGCCAACCAATCATCCTTATCCATCCATTTAGCATATTAAAGTGGGGCGTGGAGAGGGCTTGGCATGAGAAAAAAATTCATGAGAAGTTCCTTCTCATGAATCCAAATGGGTACAATGGAAGTGAGGTGGCGCATGGAGATTGGGTCAAGGTGGTTTAATTATTTAAACCAACCTAATTGAACCAAATAAGTTAGGTCCAATTAGACTAATTTAGACCCAACTTAATTAGGCTTAATTAGGCTCAATAAAATCCTAATCAAATCAAGAATTGACTAAGCCCAACCCCTGATCAAATCAGGGATCAAACCATCTCGACGATTAGGTCAACTCTTAACCTAATCGGGTCAAACCCAACTGAATCCAATTCAATTGGACTTGATTCAAAAATAATTACTCAATCAAATTGAGTTAATTAGTGATCAAATTATTAATTAAACCTCTCATAAATACTGAGTCTAAATCCGATGGGCAATCAGGCATCAGAATTCATCGATATATAAATCTGATCGAAAAATCCCAATCAGTGGGACTCTTGACCCCGGTACCTATAATGTGTGGAACTCGTGATCAGAGAATCCTGATTCTTGATCACTGAGTCCCAAACATATAGGATTCTACATCAGCCATGGATTAGATAAGAACCTCTAATGTGTGTGACCCCGTAGGTTCGAACCTAAGTCGGTAGCACAGGAACCAATTCCTGTACTAATCGAAGTGACCATCTAGCAATGGTACCCGACGATCGGATAAGTCGAATGATCGCAATCGCAACACTTAGAACCTATGTGAATATGGTTACTGTATAATTCATCCTTTTGACCTCTGTGTTTAGGATGACTTAGGGTTAAACTGTTAACCCTGATCAGATCATCCGAATCGTGCTCAACTCAAACAGTCCTATGACTCCTCACAAGGACTACCCTGGTCAAGGTTTTGCTAAATTGAAATACGACTGTACACAGCTCCTAAACTGGAGTGGTCAATCCCATCTTGACACACGCACCGACAAGTCAAGTACTTGACTACACCCAGCAGCCTTCTATCACTGAATTAAAAATTCATGTAGTCCAGTGCTTAAGTGCAGTGAGTTGCTTGCAAGTCACCATGGCGGTCTCAGGTTGGAGGGATATTTATACCCATATTCCATCGGAGTAAATCTTGACAGCAGAAATAGCTCCAGAGTCGGTCACGTTCAGTGCAGATGTACCCTTATATCTCATCTGTATGCCATACCAGTGTCTCCACACTCATTGGTTAAGAGGACAACCAACCTATATGCCACACAACGACCTATGTTTGATAAATATTGTCATCCTTGAAAACAACGTATCATTTGGTCGCGAACAGATTTAAGGACTAGACAACAAATCTTCCTTTGTCGAGTCTAAATAGTCCTAAGGACTTCACCACAACATAGGAGTTCATTAGAAGATGAAATATTTTGTGATGAAAAAAACCAAAATAATTTTTATTAATTCATAATTCATGTACAAATATAAAAATGAGCACAACCGTCAACAGGTTGATGATTGGCTTTGGGATACTATTTCCGACAACTTCTCCTCCCAGTTCGGTAGAAAGGAGTTGTTGAAAGGCGCCCCCTCTTCTATCCACAACTGGAAGAAGAGGTTCTTCTATGTCCGATACCCGACCTTGGAGCTGGGATTATCCCCTTGGGGCTCTCTGAGGGATTTCGTCCGTCGGGCTTCTAGCCTGGAAAGGGACGACCTCAAGCCTCCAGTAAGCTCGAGGCCTATCCAGCCCCCCTCCTCTCTGAACTGTTGAAGGAATAACTCTTGTTCAACGTCGGCCTGAGCCCTCTTGACCCTGTCGGTACTATCATTATTATAATTTTTTTTTTGCTTCTCCTTTCTCTTATTCTATTTCTGAGCCATGTCGATCTTCTTTTATTGCAGACATGGACACAGGCGTGGCTCGGAGGTTAGCCCAGGGTCTCAAGACCCACAAGAGAAAAGGCACCACAATTTCAGGGTCGGCGAAGAGAGCTAGGACAGAAGAGATGAGTTCGACCGTGCCTGCTCAGGTGGCCGTTGCCGTCGATGCCCCTTCTGACATTGAGCCTGAAGTCCCCCGAGTCTCTTCACAGAGCCCCCTGGTCGAGGTTTCCACTCTAGAGGCTCATCCTGAGGGGGCACCGGGGGTCGAAAGGAGGAGGAGGAAGAAGACCCTGGCCCGCAAGAGCCGTAGCTGCAAGGCTGCCATCGAGGGGGCCGACTGCTCCGAGAAAGATTTGGGAGAAAATCCCTTCAACAATAGGGATTTAATAAAGAGGCTGATCGAAGGGTGCATTCTGTCTGAGGTCATCCATAAGATCGTCCTTGCTGATCCTGAGCTGCGAGTCTGGGACTCTTTGGGATCTTTTCTTGAGGTAGGTCAATTTACTTTTTTCTTCTTCTTGCTTCTTTACTTAGTTTACTCCTTAGCCTTTATATTGACTCTCCGGTCTCTCTTGCAGATTGGACACCAGCTCATCACCAACGTCAAGGCGATGAAGATCGTCAAGAGGGAGGCAGCCTGGGTGGAGAAAGGTCACTTGGCCGAGGCCGCCCGCCATCAGGAGAAGATTGTCGAGATCACAAGTCTCCAGGAGGTGCTGCAGAAGGAGGGACAAACCTCGTCCGATCGAGGGCCGCCTTGGAGGAGGAAAGAAAGAAGGCAGAGGCCGAGGTCTCCGAACTGAAGGCGCAGGTCTCCGAGCTGAAGGTGCGGATCTCGTCCCTAGTCTCGGAGGCAGGGGCCCGAGCGGTGGAAGAGTTCAAGACCTCCTCCGAGATGGAGGATCTGCAGGTCCAGTTTGACCAGGATGCTTTCATTAAGGGCTTCAAGCTCTGCCAAGAGAAGATGGCTGGAAAGTTTTTCGAACTGGACCTCAGCTTCTTGGATGAGGCATCCGACGATGAAGTCGGACCTTCCGAAGCTGCGGCCGATCCTCCTCCAGCTGGGATCTCCTCGATTGCCGCGGTTGCCGCGACCGACCTTCCGGGGGCACCGAGCTCCTCCACTTCTGTGCCAGAGGTCCGAAACCTCTAGTTTTGTATTTTTCCTTTGTGGCGACTTTTCTTTGTTCTCTTGTACTTAATAATTATTTAATCAATGAAATCAGATTCTTCTTCACAGAGAGCTCCTTCTTCTTCTTCTGCATTTTTTCCTTCTCTTTTATCTTCTTGCACTAATTTGAGTTGTGCGCTCTTGTCTTCCAACGACAGTGTCCTGTCGAAGCTCTTCCCCTACCACAGGGGATTTCTCTGAAGTCGATGATCCAGGACCTCAGAAGGAAAGTTTGTCACTTGACGGAGAAATTCAAGAAGCTGGATGACAACTTCACTGACTGAGGAAGAGCCATTCGAAAGTCATTGTGGAGGCTACTCGCTTTCAGGACCTCCATAAGAAGGGTTTCATGGAATACACCTGGAGGAAGGTCGACTTCGTGGCAGAGCTTGAGGAACTCCGAAAATACGTCAGCGATCGATTTTGGACTCAGGCTTCCAAGATCAGCTCTCTTGAAGTTGAGCTGGCGGCTGCACGGGAGAAGATCGGCCAGTTGGAAGGGAGCTCATCCTGGCTCGCAGCTCAGGCCGAACGCGATCGAGACTGGTCGAAAAAATTCTCCGACCTTCAAAAGCAGCTGCAAGATGCTGAGGTGAACTACAACACCTACCGAGTCGACTGGTGCGGGCAAGTAGAGGACTACTAAAGGAAGCTCAAGACGGCGACCGATGAAGTTGCCAGCCTTCAGAGGCAATTATCTGGGAGAGTCCAGCCCACCTCCGCACAATGCTCTGACAAGCTCCGCTCCTTGAGGGAGACCATGGAAGAACTGTCTGTGGCCCTTGGACAGGAGAAGGTCGAACTGTAACGGTTGAAGATTCAGCTGGCCCACGAGCAGCAGGCAGTCAAGGATGTCGAGGTGGAGTCCGAGGTCCTGAGGAAGAGGCTTCAAAAGTCGGAGGGTGAGAGCCGGCGATTCCACCAGATGTACCGGGAGATGCTGCTAAGAAAGATGGAACTAGAAGAAGAAGTCAAAAACTTAAAGCAGTCCCTAATAATGTTTGGAACCGAGAGCTCGAAGTCAGAAGAAGCTGAGCTTCCTTAAAGCTCCTTTTTACCTTTCATCTTTCCATGTATTCTTTTTCTTTTCTTGTCATTTTTCTTTTTTGGGCCTTCAGGGTTTTGTAATGTACACTTCACTAATGAGATAAAAAGAAAATTTTTCATTATCTTGTCCATTCTTGTATTAAGTTGTCGTTTACTAAATTTTTTTTATCTTCCATCTTGTTCGACATCGGTGTTATTTGTAATTTCTTGTCTATTCTTGCTTTGAGTCGTCGTTTATCAAACTTCTTTTATCTTGTTCGATATCGACGTTATTTGAAGGTTCCTAGTTGCCGCCATGTTGATTTACCTTATTTGTTCATGACCGTAGGTCTTTTCGAGGTCATTTGAGTTTGACGCTTCCTTCCGATGCTCGAGCTTGGGGGTCCGAACTTTTCGTTACTTTGAGGAAGTTGATTTTTCCTCAGTCTGTGTCGAGTTCCCTCCTAGCGACTGAGGGTTTTTGATAAGAGTCTCCTTCCTCGTTGAGACGAGGTCCCTTGTGTCTTTGATGTAGTCTATTTTTCACTTATCACTGGTGTAGTTTGTCGCTTTCCCTTTTCATCTGCCCCCTCCTTTTTTTTTGTGTTCGAGTGAGGGTTTTCTCTCTGCGCTTAACGGGGTCATGGGAGTGTAGAGGAGCCATTGAGGAGACTTTCCTCCTCGTCTGGTCTTGATCAATCGGGTCTTCATTTGTGTTAGGATGAGGTTCTCCTCCTATTTTCGACAGTCAATTTCAGCTCCTGTTAGGATGAGGTTCTCCTCCTGTTTCTAACAGGACTGTGGGGGCACATAAGGGCTGTTGCTAGGGCCTCTCCCCTCATCCGGTCTCTAGATAATCGGGCCTTTGACTTTGCTCATGTTAGGACGAGGTTCTTCTCCTGTTCCTAACATGGCTATGGAGGCACATAAGGGCCGTTGTAAGGGCCTCTCCCCTCATCCAATCTTTAAGTAATCGGGCCTTCGACTTTGCTCATGTTAGGATGAGGTTCTCCTCCTGTTCCTAGCATGGCTGTGGGGGCACATAAGGGCCGTTGTAAGGGCCTCCCTCCCATCCGATCTTTAAATAATCGGACCTTCGACTTTGCTCATGTTAGGACGAGGTTCTCCTCCTGTTCCTAACATGGCTGTGGGGGCACATAAGGGCCATTGTAAGGGCCTCCCCCCCATCCGATCTTTAAATAATCGGACCTTCGACTTTGCTCATGTTAGGACTAGGTTCTCCTCCTATTCCTAATATGACTGTGGGGGCACATAAGGACCATTGTAAGGGCCTCTCCCTCCATTCGGTCTTTAAGTAATCGAACCTTCGACTTTGCTCATGTTAGGATGAGGTTCTCCTCCTGTTCCTAACATGACTGTAGGGGCACATAAGGGCCTTTATAAGAGCCTCTCCCCCATCCGGTCTTTAAATAATCGACCTTCAACTTTGTTCGTGTTAGGATGAGGTCCTCCTCCTGTTTCTAACACGCTTAGTTTCGATTGTCGGAAGGAGCTATTCCCTGTCGTTATGTGCTCATGCCAAAAGAAAAGATATACAAATATGAAAGAAACTTTTATTTAAGACAAAGTTATTGGTAATACATTCATAGATTGTTTGAATCCCATAGCCGCGAAAGGTCTGCTCCCTGTCAGGGTCCTCCAGAGATGGAGTTGATAATCTTAATTGGAGGCCGATCTTCAGGCTACTCCTCCCTCTTTGGTGGCTCCGATTGCGACAGGGCCCTCGATCGATCTTTCCTACCTTCAGGTCGGCGTCGAATGAATCTGTCGAGCCGACTTCACTGATGAGCTCCTCGATCTTGTCTCGGAGCTGAATGCACTCCTCCGTGTCGTGGTCGTGGTCACGATGATAGAGGTAGAACTTGTTAGGGTTGTACTTTCCGGGGCATGTGCGCATCCTTTCCGACCTTGGCAGCTGCTCCCTAACCTCCATCAACACTTGAGTTTTTGATGCGTTGAGAGGGACGTAGCTATGAAATCTTCCCGGGGGAGAGCCCCATCGAACTCTGCAGTCTGGGCTTCTCTGCCTACGAGCCCGGGGAGGAGTCTGGACATGCTTGTATCCGGAGGGAGTTCGAGAACATGGTCGAGCTTCACTCGACCCTTTTTCAACTGTGGGCTTGCTGGAGTCTCCTGCCTGCCGCTCCTTCACGGCCTCCTAGTCCTTCATCTTGAAGGCTTCTTTTGCTCAGACATATCTTTCGGCCCAAGCCAGCAAATCAGGAAAGTCCCTAGGATACTTTTTTTCCAGGGAAAATAGAAGATCGTTCTTTTGAAGACCATCCTTCAGGATGGCCATCGTGATCGATTGGTCCAAGTTCCAGACCTCCAACGTGGCGACGTTAAAATGGTTGACGTAAGCTCGAATGGATTCTTCCTCCTTTTGCTTGATGTTGATGAGGGATTTCGAACCTCTTTGGAGATGCCGACTGCTGACGAAATGAGCAACGAACTGGTGGCTCATCTGATCAAAGGAGAAGATAGTATCCGACTTCAGTGCCGAGTACCAATTTCTTGCTGCTCCCTTCAAGGTAGATGGGAAAGCTCGACACAGGATGGCGTCTAGTGCACCATGGAGCAGCATCATTATTCGGAAGGCCTCCAAATGGTCAACCGGATCTGAGGTTCCATCGTAGCTCTCGAATTGGGAGAGCTTGAAGTTCGACAGGATTGGCTCCTACATGATCATTTGAGAGAAAAGAGGGTCAGTGCAGATGTCCTCACCGTAAGCAGTGGGAGCATGGCAGAGCTCTTCGATCCGCCGGTTCATCTCCCAAAATTTTTGATCCAGGAGGTCCTCTCGACTGTGAGTCTCGAGGGTCTTCTGATGGAATGGAGGTAGAGACTCTCCAGGGGTGAAATCATGATCGGATGGTGGGCTCTCTGTCTTCTGCTTCCCCTTTTCGGGGAAGACAGGGTGACTTGCCCAAGTGGCCCGTTCGATCACCGGATTCTGAAACTCCGACGATGCTCTTTCCAGCCGCACTGATGCCTGCAGTTGCTGCGGCTGCTGCTGCATGGCCTGCACTGCTTCGGTGAGGTCTCTGACCTACTAAACCAGTAAGTTGAACTGCTCCATGCTGACTGCCATTGTCGGAGAAGGAGGAGCCTGAAAAATTGGAGACATGGTCGAAATTTGTGGAGCTCGCTGAGATCTGATCGTGGAGGCCAGGGATCGCCTGGTGGATGCCTTTCGAGGAGAAGTCAGGTGATATCTGGTAGGAGAAGGAGAAGTAGATGTCGAAGAAGGTGACTGGAGACAGTCCCATTGAGCACTCCTTTAAGAACAAGGGTACTGCAAAGACACAGGGCCCTTCCTTTAGCGCCAATTATGTTGGTGCAGAATTCCACCGACACTGGAGAAGCTGGAGTGAAGATGACCGCATCCGTCGCTGAGACCTGCAAGGAAAGTCTAAATCAGAGTTGGGGGTACTCCGGCAAGACCCTTCAATGCTCAAGTCAGTACTCTGTCTTAACAGAAATGGAGTGCTCGAATGAGAATTTTAGCAGAGTTTTGAGATAGAATTTTGAGCTTAGAGAGAACGTATCTGGGGGTCCCTTTTTATAGACAGAGAGCGTAACTGATTGACAGCGACGTCTGTAACCACCCGGTAGTAGGCCGTTCAGGGCCACACGGAGTTTGTTACGGAGAGTAGTGGCGTCAGGGGCCATTCAGGGCCACGTGGAGTTTATTACGGAGAGTGGAGTGGTGTCCATTATCGCGACTTGTCAGAGAGTGGTGGGGCCATGCAGAATCCGTTATAGAGAGTGGAGTAGAGTAGTGGCCATTGTCGTGACTTGCCGGAGAGTTTGGATCTGTCGGCTAAAGTTCGGCTGGGATGCCTGATGGAGTGGAATGGCTCTCTATCTCATCAATTCAGGAGAAGCTCAGATCTTTTCGAGGTTGCTGACGGGTCTACTATTGTCGGGTGCCTAGAGCGCTGATGCTGCAGGCGGGAACCATCTGCTGTAGCAGCTTGGATGGAGACTTTCTGTTGGAGAAGTCTGATTTTATAAAGAGTCCGACAGAGGGTCGACTGACAGTGGACTTCGGATGGCATTGCGGAGGTTCGTCCACTGAAGGAGTCTGAAGGGTCCTGTGGAAGTCTGGTTGGTGCTGTTGAAATTCATATGGGGACCGCTTATTGAAGAAGCTCGACTGAAGTCCGTCTGTAACAGGAGTTCGAAAGAAATTCGTTTACAGTAGAAGCTCGGATGGACTTCGCTTATAGTAGAGATCCGGAGTAGACCGCTCGTAGTAGAAGTTCGGAGTAGACTGCTTGTAGTAGAGGTTCGGAGTAGAGATCCTGCTGGTGGAGGCTATTCGTCGTAGAAGCTCATCTGTGATCCACCCATTGTAGAAGTTCAGATGGAGCCCGACCTTGGTAGGAGTTCGGATGAAGTCCACCTGCAATAGAAATTTTGGGTAGAGGTCCGGCTCTCGTGAGAGCTCGGGTGAAATCTAGAAGGCGGTCGACCATCGTAGAAATTTGGATGGAGTCTGGTTACTGTAGAAGTCCTGCTATTGGAGAAGCTCGACCATTGATGAAGTTCGGAGAAAGTTTGGAGTAGAGTCGATCGTGGTTGGAAGAAGTCTGGAAGAGATTCAGAGAATAGTCAATCACTGTAGAAAATCGGCTGATATTGAAGCCCAAAGAACATTTGGAGCAGCCCAGTATGTGAATAGAGGAGCCCATTATCAGAGAAGTCCAGATGGTAATATGGAAGCTCGGACGGTCAAGGGAGTTCAGAAAGATGCCACACAAGGTCGGAAGCCAGAAAAGCCCTGGAAGAGTCGGCCGTTTACAAACTTCGACTGGGATTATTTTACACCCAACACCAGTCCCCCTACTTTCGAGTTCAGGTTCTGAATGAAGGAAGTACAGAGAAACTTTCACAGCCGAAGTTGCCTCCCTCGATTTTCGCACTCGATTGCTTCCAGATATTTTGGCATTTGGCGCGCTGGTGCTAGAGCCTTTTCAAATCAAAACGATCCAAAAAGATTTTTTTGGAATTCCCGCTGGAGCGTTGCTCTAGGTACGGTGCAATAATGGCTCTATCAGCTGTCAGCCACTTTTAGCCACCTGTTATGGTGAGTGGGACACGCGACGAATGTAGGTCGGCCAGAGGAGATCCTCAATCATTACTGTGCCGGGCCCTATTGCCTATTTAAATTTGCTCCCCTCCTCCAGGAATTTCACTTTGCCTGAGAGTCCTGTTGGTGCCCTTCTTCTTCCTGAGAGCTCCGTCCTTCCTCAGCATCCTTTTTGGCCTTAGGTGTTCTTCGAGTCATCCCCATCTCTGCATCTCTGCATTTCTGCATCCCTGCATCCTTCGGACCAGCCTAGGTTAGTTTCAGAACTCCCCTCCTTGTTTTTTCTCTTGCTGTTCTTCTTTCATTTTTCTTCTGTCACATTCCATCTATTCGATTTTCCACAAACTTTCTGTTTCTTATTTCTCCCAATTTTTTTAGGGTTTTTAGGATTTTTGTTTGATTCAAAATATCTTCTAGCACTTCCTCCTCTAGTAGTTCTAGGAGTTCATCCATCCCAGCTCCCCAAAACCTTAGCTCTGTAGAAGAACCTTGTCTGATCTTTGTACTAGATGCCATCCCCAGTTCTCTGACTCCGAAAGAACTCTCACTGATTAGGATTCAGTATGGAGTTCATCCGGAGTACGAGCTGGAGCTCTCCGGGCCAACTGGCCGGGCTAGCGCTCCTCCCCCTAGCTGCTTCTGTTTATATCAAGAAGCTTTCCACGTCGGGCTTTAACTTTCGCTCCCATCTTTTGTCATCGCTCTCTTCCACTTTTTAAATATTTTTTTAGTTTCTGTAGTGCTGAACTCCTTTAGATTTTTGATAGGATTTCTTTCCCTCTGTTGCCTTGTCGAAGTCCAGCCAACCCTTTTCTTGTTTAGAAATTTCTATACTTTCAAGCATCACCCCTCAATAAAGGACTGGTGGTACTTCTCCCTCCAGTTTGGTAGAAAAGGGTTGTTGAAAGGCACCCCCTCTTCTATCCACAACTGGAAGGAGAGGTTCTTCTACGTCCGATGCCCGACCTTGGAGTTGGGATTACCCCTTGGGGCTCTCTGAGGGATTCCGTCCGTCAGACTTCTAGCCTGAAAAGAGATGACCTCGAAGCCTCTAGTAAGCTCGAGGCCTATCCAGCCCCCCTCCTCTCTGAACTTCTGAAGGAACAACTCTTGTTCAATATCGGCCTGAGCCCTCTTGACCCTGTCGGTACTATCATTATTATAATTTTTTTTTTGCTTTCCCTTTCTCTTATTCTATTTTTGAGCCGTGTCGATCTTCTTTTACTGCAGACATAGACACAGGCATGGCTTGGAGGTTAGCCCAGGGTCTCAAGACCCACAAGAGAAAAGGCACCGCGACTTCGAGGTCGGCGAAGAGATCCAGGACAAAAGAGATGAGCTCGATCGTGCCTGCTCAGGTGGCCATTGCCGTCGATGCCCCTTCTGACGTTGAGCCTGAAGACTCTCGAGCCTCTTCACGAAGCCCCTCGATCGAGGTTCCCGCTCCAGAGGCTCGTCCCGAGGGGGCATCGGGGGCCGAAAGGAGGAGGAGGAAGAAGACCCTGGCCCGCAAGAGCCGTAGCCACAAGGCTGCCATCGAGGGGGCCGACTGCTCCGAGGAAGATTTGGGGAAAAATTCCTTCAACAATAGAGATTTAATAAAGAGACTGGTCGAAGGGTGCATTCTGCCCGAGGTCGTCTACGGGATCGTCCTTGCTGATCCCGAGCTGCGGGTCTGGGACTCTTTGGGATCTTTTCTCGAGGTAGGTCAATTCACTTTTTTCTTCTTCTTGCTTCTTTACTTAGTTTACTCCTTAGCCTTTATATTGACTCCCCGGCCTCTCTTGCAGATTGGACACCAGCACATTGCCAACATCGAGGTGATGAAGATCGTCAAGAGGGAGGCAGCCCGAGCGGAGGAAGGTCGCCTGACCGAGGCCGCCCGCCTCGAGGAGAAGATCATCGATGTCACAAGTCTCCAGGAGATGCTGCAGAAGGAGGGACAAACCTCATCCAATCTGAGGGCCGCCTTGGAGGAGGAAAGAAAGAAGGCTGAGGCTGAGGTCTCCGAACTGAAGGCATAGGTCTCCGAGCTGAAGGTGCGGATCCCGTCCCTAGTCTCAGAGGCAGGGGCCTGTGCGGTGGAAGAGTTCAAGACCTCCTTCGAGATGGAGGATCTGCAGGTCCAGTTCGGCCAGGATGCTTTTATCAAGGGCTTCGAGCTCTGCCAAGAGAAGGTGACTGAAAAGTTTCCCGAACTAGACCTCGACTTCTTGGATGAGACGTCCGACGATGAAGCCGGACCTTTCGAAGCCACGGCCGATCCTCCTCTAGCTGGGACCTCCTGGACTGCTGCGGTTGTGTGACCGACCTTTCAGGGGTGTCGAGCTCCTCCACTTCTGTCCCAGAGGTCCGAAACCTCTAGTTTTATATTTTTTTTTTGTGGCGACTTTTCTTTGTTCTCTTGTACTTAAAAATTATTTAATCAATGAAATAAGATTCTTCTTTACAGAGAGCTCCTTCTTCTTCTTCTGCATTCTTTTCCTTCTCTTTTGTCTTCTTGCACTAATTTGAGTTGTGGCGCTCTTATCTCCCAACGATAGTGCCCTGCCGAAGCTCTTCCCCTACCACAGGGGATTTCTCTGAAGTCGATGATCTGGGACCTCAGAAGAAAAGTTCGTCACTTGACGGAGAAATTCAAAAAGCTGGATGACGAACTTCACCGGCTGAGGAAGAGCTATTCGGAAGTCACTACGGAGGCTACTCATTTTTGGGACCTCCACAAGAAGGGTTTCATGGAATACACCCGGAGGAAGGCCGACTTCATGGCAGAGCTTGAGGAACTCCAAAAATGCACCAACAACCGATCTTGGACTCAGGCTTCCAAGATCAGCTCTCTTGAAGTTGAGCTGGTGGCTGCACGGAAGAAGATCAGCCAGTTGGAAGGGAGCTCATCCTGGCTCGCAGCTGAGGCCGAACGCGATCGAGATTGGTCGAAAAAATTCTCCGACCTTCAAAAGCAGCTGTAGAATGCTGAGGTGAACTATAACGCCTACCGAGTCGGCTGGTGCGGGCAAGTAGAGGACTACCGAAGGAAGCTCAAGATAGCGACCGACGAAGTTGCCAGTTTTTAGAGGCAGTTATCTGGAAGAGTCCAGCCCACCTCTACATAAGGCTCCGACGAGCTCCGCTCCTTGAGGGGGACCATGGAAGAACTGTCTGTGGCCCTTGGGTAGGAGAAGGCCAAACTATAGTGGCTGAAGATTCAGCTGGCCCACGAGCAACAAGCGGTCAAGGATGCCGAGGCAAAGTCCGAGGTCCTGAGGAAGAGGCTTCGGGAGTCAGAGGGCGAGAGCCAGCGGTTCCACCAGATGTACCGGGAGATGCTGCTAAGAAAGATAGAACTAGAAGAAGAAGTCGAAAACTTAAAGCAGTCCCTAATAATGTCTGGAACCGAGAGCTCGAAGTCGGAAGAAGCTGAGCTTCCTTAAAGCTCCTTTTTACCTTTCATTTTTCCAGGTATTCTTTTTTTTTTTCTTGTCATTTTTCTTTTTTAGGTCTTCAGGGCTTTGTAATGTATACTTCACTAATGAAATGAAAAGAAAATTTTTCATTACTTGTCCATTCTTGTATTAAGTTGTCATTTATCGAACTTCTTTTATCTTCCGTCTTGTTCGATGTCGGCATTGTTTGTAATTCCTTATCTATTCTTGCTTTGAGTCGTCATTTATCGAACTTCTTTTGTCTTTTGTCTTGTTCAATATCGACATTGTTTGAAGGTTTCTGGTCGCCGTCGTGTTGATTTGCCCTTTTTGTTCATGATCGTAGGTCTTTTCGAGGCCATTTGAGTTTGACGCTTCCTCCCGGTGCTCGAGCTTGGGGGCCCGAACTTCTCGTTACCTTGAAGAAGTCGATTTTTTCTTGGCCTGTGTTGAGTTCCCTCCTAGTGACTGAGGGTTTTTGATAAGAGTCTCCTTCCTCGTTGAGACGAGGTCCCTTGTGTCTTTGATGTAGTCTGTTTCTCACTTATCACTGGTGTAGTTCGTCGCTTTCCCTTTTCATCTCTCCCCCTTTTTTTTGTGTTCAAGTGAGGATTTTCTCTCTACTCTTAACGGGGTCATGGGAGTGTAGAGGAGCCATTGAGGAGGCTTTCCTCCTCTTCTGATCTTGATCGATCGGGTCTTCATTTGTATCAGGATAAGGTTCTCCTCCTATTTTTGATCGTCAATTTTAGCTCCTGTTAGGATGAGATTCTCCTCCTGTTCCTAACACGACTGTGGGGGCACATAAAGGCTGTTGCTAGGGCCTCTCCCTTCATCTGGTCTCTAGATAATCGGGCCTTCGACTTTGCTCATGTTAGGATGAGATTTTTCTCCTGTTCCTAACATGGCTGTGGGGGCACATAAGGGCCGTTGTAAGAGTCTCTCCCCCCATCCGATCTTTAAGTAATCGGGCCTTCGACTTTGCTCATGTTAGGACGAGGTTCTCCTCCTATTCCTAACATGACTGTGGGGGCACATAAGGGTCGTTATAAGGGCCTCTCGCCCAATTTGATCTTTAAATAACTGGGCCTTCAACTTTGCTTATGTTAGGACGAGGTTCTCCTCCTGTTCCTAACATGGCTGTGGGGGCACATAAGGGTCGTTGTAAGGGCCTCTCCCCCCATCCGATCTTTAAATAACCGGGCCTTCGACTTTGCTCATGTTAGGATAAGGTTCTCCTCCTATTCCTAACATGACTGTGGGGGCACATAAGGGCCATTGTAAGGGCCTCTCCCCCCATCCGGTCTCTAAGTAACTGGGCCTTTGACTTTGCTCATGTTAGGATGAGGTTCTCCTCCTGTTTCTAATATGGCTGTGGGGGCACATAAGGGCCGTTGTAAGGGCCTCTCCCTCATCCAGTCTTTAAATAATCGGGCTTTCAACTTTGTTCGTGTTAGGACGAGGTCCTCCACCTGTTCCTAACATGCTTAGTTTCGATTGTCGGAAGGAGCTACTCTCTGTCGTTATGAGCTCATGCCAAAAGAAAAGATATGCAAATATGAAAGAAACTTTTATTTAAGGCAAAGTTATTGGTAATACATTCGTAGATTTTTTGAATCCCATAGCCGCGGAAGGTCTGCTCCCCATCGGGGTCCTCCAGAGATGGAGTTGATAATCCCAATTGGAGGCCGATCTTCAGGCTGCTCCTCCCTCCTTGGCGGCTCCGATTGTGGTAGGGCCCTCGATCGATCTTCCCTACCTTCAGGTCAGCATCGAATGAATCTGTCGAGCCAACCTCGTCTGATGAGCTCCTCGATCTCGTCTCAGAGTTGAATGCACTCCTCCATGTCATGGCCGTGGTCACGATGATAGAGGCAAAACTTGTTAGGGTTGCGCTTCCCGAGGTGTATGCACTCCTTTCCGGCCTTGGCAGCTGCTCCCTAACCTCCATCAGCACTTGAGTTTTCGATGCGTTGAGAGGGGCGTAGCTATGGAATCTTCTCGGGGGAGAGTCCCACCGAACTCTGCAGTCCGAGCTTCTCTACCTATGTGCCCGGGGAGGAGTCTGGACATGCTTGTGTCCGGAGGGAGTTCGAGAACGTGGCCGAACTTCACTCGGCCCTTTTTCAACTGCGAGCTTGCTGGAGTCTCCCGCCTGCCGCTCCTTCGCAGCCTCCTCATCCTTCATCATGAAGGCTTCTTCAGCTCGGGCATATCCTTCAGCCCGAGCCAGCAAATCAGCAAAATTCTTGGGATACTTCTTTTTCAGGGAAAATAGAAGATTGTTCTTTTGAAGACTGCCCTTTAGGGCAGCTATCGCGATCGATTGGTCCAAGTTCTGGACCTCCAATGCGGTGACATTAAAATGGTTAACGTAAGCTCGGATGGATTCTCTCTCCTTTTGCTTGATGTTGATGAGGGATTTCGAACCTCTCCGAGGATGCCGGCTGCTGATGAAATGAGCAATGAACTGATGGCTCATCTGATCAAAGGAGAAGATAGTACCCGACTTCAGTATCGAGTATCAATTTCTTGCTGCTCCCTTCAAGGTAGACGAAAAAGCTCAACACAGGATGGCGTCTGACGCACCATGGAGTAGCATTATTGTTCGAAAGACCTCCAGGTGGTCAATTGGATCCGAGGTCCCGTCGTAGCTCTCAAATTGGGAGAGCTTGAAGTTCGACGGGATTGGCTCCTGCATGATCATTTGAGAGAAAGGAGGGTCAGTGCAGATGTCCTCACCATAAGCAGTGGGAGCATGGCGGAGCTCTTTAATCCATCGGTTCATCTCCCAGAATCTTTGATCCAGGAGGTCCTCTCGACTGCGAGTCTTGAGGGTCTTCTAGTGGAATGGAGGTAGGGACTCTCCGGGGGTGGAATCGTGATCGGATGGTGGGCTCTCCGCCTTCTGCTTCCCCTTTCCAGAGAAGATAGGGCGACTTGCCCAAGTGGCCCATTCAGTCATCGGATTCTGAAACTCTGATGATGCTCTTTTCTGCCGCACTGATGCCTGCGATTGTTGCGGCTGCTGCTGCATGGCCTGCACTGCTTCGATGAGGCCCCTGACCTGTTGAACCAGCAAGTCGAACTACTCCATGCCGACTGCCGTTGCCGGAGGAGGAGGAGCCTGAAAAACTGGAGACATGGTCAGAGTTTGCAGAGCTCATTGAGATCTGGCTACGGAGGCTGGGGATCGCCTGGTGGATGACTTTCGGGGAGGCATCAGGTGGATATCTGGCAGGAGAAGGAGAAGTAGATGTCGGAGAAGGTGACCGGAGACAGTCCCATTGAGCACTCCTTTAAGAATAAGGGTACTGCAAAGACACAAAGCCCTTCCTCTAGCGTCAATTCTGTTGGTGCAGAATTTCGCTGACGTCGGAGAAGCTGGAGTGGAGATGACTACGTCCGTCGCTGGGACCTGCAAGAGAAGTTTAAATCAGAGTTGGGGGTGCTCCGGCAAGACCCTTCAATGCTCAAGTCAGTACTCTGTCTGAACAGAAATGGAGTACTCGAATGAGAATTTTTACAGAGTTTCGAGATAGAATTTTGAGCTTAGAGAGAACGTATCTAGAGGTCCCTTTTTATAGACGGAGAGCGTAACTGATTGACAGCGACTTTTGTAACCACCCGGTAGTGGGCCGTTCAGGGCCACACAGAGTTTGTTACGGAGAGTAGTGGCGTCAGGGACCGTTCAGGGCGATGTGGAGTTTGTTACGAAGAGTAAAGTGGTGTCTGTTGTCGCAACTTGCCAGAGAGTGGTGGGGCCACACGGAATCCATTACAGAGAGTGGAGTAGAGTAGTGGCCATTGTCGTGACTTGTCGGAGAGTTCGGATTTGTCGGCTGAAGTTCGGTTGGGATGCCTGATGGAGCGGAATAGCTCTCTATCTCATCAATCCAGGAGAAGCTCGGATGTTTCTGAGGTTGCTGATGGGTTTACTGTTGTCGGGTGCCTAGAGTGCTGATGTTGCAGGCGGGAACCATCTGCTGTAGCAGCTCAGATGGGGACTTTCTGTTGGGAAAGTCTGGTTTCATAAGGAGTCCGATAGAGGGTCGACCAGCAGTGGACTTCGGATGGCGTTGCAGAGGTTCGTCCACTGAAGGAGTCTAAAGGGTCCTGTGGAAGTCCGATTGGTGTTGTTGAAATCCGTATAGGGACCGTTTATTGAAGAAGCTCGGCTGAAGTCCACCTGTAACAGGAGTTCGGAAGAAATTCGTTTACAGTAGAAGCTCGGATGGACTTCGCTTACAGTAGAGATCCAGAGTAGACCACTCGTAGTAGAAGTTCGGAGTAGACTGCTTGTAGTAAAGGTTCGGAGTAGAGATCCTGCTGGTGGAGGCTGTTCGTCGTAGAAGCTCGTCTGTGATCCACCCACTATAGAAGTTCGGACAGAGCCCGACCCTGATAGGAGTTCAGATGAAGTCCACTTCATTAGAAATTCGGGGTAGAGGTCCGGCTCTCGTGGGAGCTCGGGTGAAATCCAAAAGGCGGTCGATCGTCGTAGAAACTTAGATAGAGTCTGGTTACTGTAGAAGTCTTACTGTTGGGGAAGCTCGGCCATTGATGAAGTCCGAAGGAAGTTCGGAGTAGAGTCGATCGTGGCTGAAAGAAGTTTGGAAGAGATTCAGAGAATAGTCGATCACTGCAGAAAATCAACTGATATTGAAGCTCAAAGAGTATTTGGAATAGCCTGATACGTGAATGGAGGAGCCCATTATCGGAGAAGTCCAGATGGTAATATGAAAGCTCGGACGATCGAGAGAGTTCAGAAAGATGCCACACAAGGTCGGAAGGCAGAAAAGCCCTGAAAGAGTCGGCCGTTTACAAACTTCGACTGGGGTTTTTTTACACCCAACATCTACTTTAAAGCTTGATAGGATGCAAAAATGATGAAGATGATTACTCTTGAAAGCCCATTAAATCTATGCTCAAATTCCTCTCTTTTTCTTTTCTTTTTGGATATTCAATATTCCTTATCCAACTTGATGATTTTCTCTTTTCAATCCACTTGTCTTGCTTTCCAAATGTTTCTCTTGTTGGGATATACAGGGGTTTCATACATACATTTCAAAAATTTTACAACATAAGAACATTAGATTCAACTATTTATGCTATAAATACATGCATAAGATCTGATCTTAAAACTCCTACAAACAGATTTATAACATGAATCTAAAATAACAAGCATGTGAACCAAAAATTGGCATTCAGCAATAGATCTAATCTACTACTATTAGAGTTCTGAACCCAATATCTGAGCATGGATAGTCAAACTCCATGATCAAGAACGTGAATCTGGAAGTCTTCTCTAGTCGCTCGTAGCCGCACAAGCATCTGGCCTCTATGGATGGTCCACATGAAGCCCTCAGACCGATCAGCTCTTTGCAGGAGTGCTAGCTTGTGCAGTCGACTTCTGATGGCAGATCTGATTTGATTTTTTTTTTGATCATCTTGAACCTTTTCGATATTGAAGATAGATCAAAAGAGGATGCTAGATGATAGAAAAAAAATAGATAAAGACTCTCTTCTTTTTTGATTTTTTTCTCACCCAAAAACTCTAGAATAGTTCTAAGTCTCTCACCCGAGAGGAGGTTGATCTCCTCCTTTGCACACGCCATCATGGTATGAACCCACCCCAAGCCTCACATACCAAAAAGGATATTCAGCCCCTCTTTCCCTCTAGTATCTCACAATAAAAATTAGAGAGTCATTGGCACACAAAAATCAAGCATTTTTATGGTTGCCAGCATCATCAAATTAGATAGGATAAGAGTTAGATTTTGTTGCAATTCAAATCATTTTAAATTTTAATTTAACTCCAATATTTTCTCACTATTATCTAACTTAAAAAGGGACCTACCAGAGAATTTGGGGCATAGAAAACATACGGGAGCTCTTCCTTTTTGTTGCACAAATCAGGGTCCTTCATAAGGTGCTGGTGTGTGGGAGGATAAGGATAAAGTTTTAGGTTTAAATTCAAACCTTTTGAATCCAACTTAAAACAAACCTAATCCAATCCAAAGAGAGGGACAAAAAGGGTGTTAACTTCTAATTTTCTCATGCATAAACTAGTTTTGTGTGATGAGAAAAGGCTTGAGTCTTTCTGGGTGGTGCAAGGGGGAGAGTCCCATTCATTTGGGACTCTAGGGTTTAATAAATTGGATTTCTTTCAAACCCAATCTAATTAAATCCAAATAAAATATAATGAACCTAATCTAATTAGAATCCCATAACCTTAATTAAATCTGATCAAATTAGCAAATTAATTGAGCCACAGATCTGATCAAATCAGGATCAATTCTCCTTTATCGATTAGGTCATTTCATAACCTAATCAGACCTGACCTGATTGAATCCAATTCAATCAAACTTGATCCAAAGTTTAATGCTCAATTAAATTGAGATAATTAGTGATCTAATCACTAACTAATTCTTCATTAATGATAGAGTCTCAATCTAGTGAGATTCTTCACCAGAGTCTCCATCCAGTGGGACTCTTCAGATCAGCCATCTGATCAGAGAGAAACTTTTAATGTGTGTGACCCCATAAGTTCGAACCTAAGTTGGTAGCATAGGAATAGATTTCTGTACCAATCAAAGTAATCATGTAGTAATGGTATCCAACATTCAGATAGGCCGAATGTATGTAAAGCAACACTCAAGAACCTACTTGGATACAGTTACCATATAATTTATCCCTTTGACCTTTGATGCTCAGATGACTTAGAGTTTAAACTGTCAACTCTTAATAGTACATTCATTATGTATCTCAATCTAATAAATCCTGTGACTCCTCACAAGGATTGCCCTGGCCAAGGTCTTACTAAATTGAAATGCAAAATATTCTCTCCAATCTATTGGAGTGGTTAGTTCCATCTTGACTCACGCATCGACTTCACAAGTACTTGACTATGTCTAAAAATCTTTCGATCCTGAATTAGAAATTCAGATAGTTTGACACCAAAGCATAGTGAGTTATTTGCAAGTCACTGTAGTGATCTCAGGTTGAAGGGATACTTATATCCATATCCCTTTGAAATAACTCTTGACAGTAGAGTGCTCCGGAGTTGGTCACGTTCAATAAAATATACTTCTACATTTCACATGCATACTATACCAACATCTTTATGCTCTTTGGTTAAGAGGACAACCAACTTATATGACATATAATGACCTATACTTGATATGTCTACTGTCCTAGTAATAGCATATCATTTAGTCACGAACTCATTTAAGGACTAAACGATAAATCCTCTTTTATCGATTTAAAATAGTCCTAAAGACTTTCATCATAACATAGAAGTTCGATATAAAAAATATACAAGCTTATAGTGAAAATTGCTAAATAAATATTTTATTAATTAATTCATATATAATTATATTAATTAGCACAACCGTCAACAGACTGATGATTGGTTATGGGATATATTTTCCAACATCTCTGCCTTTTATAACCTTGAAAGTGGCTAAAGAGTGAGTTTTAGTCGTTGGAAGGGTTGAAATAGCTATTATGAGAAAGTGGGAACAAAAAGCTACAAATCTAAAAACTAACCGTTATAGTCAGCTATAGTAATTGGGTCGACTCAATTTTTTACTAGATCGACTCAGCAACAGTAACTGGATCAACTCAATAAAAATTGGGTTAGCTCAGTCACTAGGTCTAAAATTTTAGCTTTTTGTCTTTTTTCTTTACTAAGACTAGATCGGCTCAGTCTTCTACTGAGTCGACTTAGTTTGCATGCCAAACGTGCTAACATGTCGGAATCGACTCAAAATCTTTTGGAGTCGATCAAAAACCTTTCAATATTATTTTTCTTTATATTTTGATCTCTCAAACTAGAATTTCTTGGCTCCAATACTTCTAAAATTCTTCAAATGTTTCTCCAACTTTAGAATTTGTTCTTAAAATAAATTCTTTATTGTGAGCACTGAAAAATCCTACATACATTCTTAAAACATATGATTAGTATCATCTATATTCAATATTTTAATATTATTAAAATTAATTTTAGGACCAACAATTTTTTTCTTTTTGATGATGACAAAACTTTGAGTATATGCGTAATAAAAATAAACAATGTGTTTCAACCAAATAGAATTATGAAGTGATAGAGTAAATACATGTGAATTCATACTTCATGCATTATCTTAATTAATCTTTAATTCATTACACATTTTATGTATACCCATATTAAAGAATATATCAATTCAAATCTATCAGTATAAAGATCTCAATCATCAAGTTAATGAACATCTTAAGCATTAATCCTTTGAGCATATACTCACCATCTCTCTCCCCATTTTTGACATCATCAAAAAGGTCAAGAGAAGAATTTAAAAATAATCATCAAAATCAATGAAGTAGAATTCAAAGAGAGTATCAAATTGAGAGATGTATTAAATTTAAATTTTATGGCATATCTCTCCTTTCTAAAATAAGTCTCTTGGTTCAAAATATGCTCAACAATAATTCTTTCTTTGCTAGATTAACTTGAATTTAATTTTCTTTTGATCAAAATTTATCAAATACATGTCTCCCCCTTTCTTTTTCAAGTTATGCATATTCAATCAATTTTAAGAAAATAAGCTTTGTATCTTTATCTCCCTTAATTTTACAAATTAAAGCTAGATAATATTACTTTTCAACTTTTCATCTCCTTCTATTTCAAATTAAGCATATTTAAATTTAAATTTAATTAACTATTCATTTCTTCTTTTAATATTTTCTCCTCCTTATATTTGCAAACAAAGTCAATGTAAAAATAAACAAGATTTAATAGTGCAAGTATCAATTGAGTGGACTAAGTATTAAACTAAGTATTCGATTAATTCAAGTATCAAACACACATAGCATTCACTCAAGTAAGCACCAAATTTTTTAAAATTTTACTTTTCATTAATTTTGAAGGATATTTATATAAGATGTTTATAAATATAACAAATATCCAAAAGTCCAACAAGTATAGCATACACATCAATCAAGCATACAATCTTTTATGCATGTATGTCTTATCTTGATATTCTTTTAATCATGCAAATTTTGACATATTTCAATGATAACATTTCTTATAAGAATGTTAGAAAACTAATTTGTAGGTTTTATATCCAAATAAGATCTTATATACTCAAGCTTATTTTAACTTAGATTTCTCAAATAATTAACAATCAAAATAACATGATATAAAGTATTAAGAGAGCATACAAATAAATAATATATTCAAAACATTTAACTCATAGAATAAGATCATTACACATATTGATAAATCATCAAAATTAATTATATCAATAATCAATGATGATATGATGTAAAGAGGATTTAGCTTTTACCAAATATTGTCACCCATTTTCTTAAGTCCAAACCATCCATCCATAAGAATTAGCTCTTTTTACTATATTAGATGCTTGGTCAACCTACAAAAATTATTTTTCAGCTTTTGGTACCCAAACCATCTAGGGTCCATTTAAGTTAGAGCACATGGTTTCTTTTGAAATTTAAATTTATTTAATTAATGTGTGGCCGATTATTTTAGTATTGTATTCTAAAATTTTATGACCTACTTTATTGCATTTGAAATAAGTTATGAAACAATTTTTATATGAAGCTCTTGAAAATGTATTTTGACTATTTTCTATTTTCTAAAAGAGTTCAAATTAATTTTAGCTTTATGGAAAATAGATTTTTGACTTTTCATCATTGATTAAAAATTTTTAAAGCTAAATGTATATTTTTCGGCAATGGACTTCAATATTTCAATCTCTTTTCTTAGTTGAGCATTTTCTTGTATAAGAGATTTTTTAGTGTTTGATAATTTTTTATTTTTTTCAATCAAAGATTTCTTTTTCTTTAATAATTCATCTTTTTCAATTATAGACTTATTCTTTTCTTCATCCAACATTTTCTTTTCTTTAGCTAAAAATATATTTGACCTTTTAAGCTCCTTATTTTTCAGCCTCAATTTATTAAATTCATCCATTAATTCATTGAAGGTATCAAATAATTTATCAAATATAAATTGAAAAGAGTTTTCAAATTTATCTCATCCTTAATGATCATGAGGCAAAGATTTATTGCTTCCTCTTCCTCATCGGAGCTTGAAATATCACTATCTCTCTAAATACCTAGCATTGCTCTTTTCTTGATCCTTTTGGGATGCTTCTTGAGTAAGGAACAATCCGACTCGTAGTGACTTCTCTTGTTGCAATTATAGCAAGTGACATTTTTCTTTTGTATTCTTTCTCCATCTTCTTTCTTCTATCACTATCTCTCCAAATACCTAGCATTGCTCTTTTCTTGATCCTTTTGGGATGCTTCTTGAGTAAGGAACAATCCGACTCATAGTGACTCCTCTTGTTGCAATTATAGAAAGTGACATTTTTCTTTCGTATTCTTTCTCCATCTTCTTTCTTCTTCAAGCTTTTCTTTATGAAGAACTTTCTTGAAAGTAGAATCATGTCCTCATCATCCCCTTCACTTTCTTCTTCTTCATCTCCCTCTGACTCATCACTTCCTTCAAAATTGATAATGGACTTGAAAGCAAGGATCTTTCTCTTAGGCTCCTCTTCTTTCTCTTTTTGTACCATATTCAACTCATGTGTCATGAGTGAACCAATAAGCTCTTTTAGGGATAGCTTGGTGAGATCTTTAGCTTCTTGAATTACTATCACCTTTGCTTCCCATTTCTTTGGCAAAGATCTCAAAACCTTGCAAATAAGTTCATGATTAGTATAGGATTTGCCAAGACCATTCAAAGTATTAATAATTTCAGTAAATTTGAAAAACATATTAGAAATAGTCTCATATTTTTTATATTTTAAATATTTCATATTTATGAACAAATAAATTAATTTTGGACTCCTTAACTTGGCTTGTTCCCTCATAAATTATTTTCAATCTTTTTTAAATTTTTTTGGCTGATGTACAACTAGATATTCTATTAAATTCATGTATATCAAGAGAACAATAAAGAATATTGATGACTTTTGTATTTAATTGAGCCATCTTTTTGTCATTTACATCCCAATCCTTTTCAGATTTAGAAACATATACATTATTGACAATTATTGTGGGTGTGTGAGGACCATTGAGTATGATACTTCATATATTATAGTTTTGTACTTGAATAAAAATTTTTATCCTAGCTTTTCAATAAGTATAATTAGTGCCATTGAAAAAAAAAGATCTAATGGTTGAGTGTCCTTCACCCAACAAAGAACCAAATGGGTCAGCCATGAGATCTTTAACACTAAAATTTTAAATCAAAAAAAAATCAGAGCATCTGCTCTAATACTAATTATTATCTAGGTATGGCTACCCAAGAGGAGGGGTGAATTGGATATTTTAAAAATTTTAACCAAATTAAAGCTTTAACAAGTATATCGTCAAACAAAGTGATTATAAAGTGAAAGCAATTAATAGTAGTAGAAATAAAACATATAAATTGCTAACTATGAAATAAAAACTAAGCTAAGTAAGAATTGAAAAAAAGTAAATCAAACACAAGAAAGCATAATACAAATACATAAAATTTATAGTAATTCGGAGCAATCCACTCCTATATCCACTCTCTAAGCTTTTCTTGAGAATTTCACTATAATCCTTCCTTGATTATAGTATGTTTGTTTTTTTGAACTCACAAATAAACTCAGTTGATTTTTCGAGATCACCAATCATAACCCTACACCGATAGTTTTTCAAACTCTCTATCAACCCAATTGATTTTAACCTTGACTCACCAACCACAACCGTATAAAGATTATTTTTCTAAACTAACAATCAATCCTAATTAGTTTTAATCTTGGCTCACCAATCAAATTACTACAAATATCCAATTCAAGGCTTGGACCAACTCAAGTTTCTCACTCCAAGAAACTTGGAAGAAAACAAAATACAAAGCATACAATTTCAGCACAAAAGAAAAATTAAAAGAAGAACTCTTTTGAAGCACAGTGAAGAAGCTGAATGCTTGTTCTTTTGAAGCTTTATCTTCTCTACTTTAAAGCTTGATAGGATGTAAAAATGATGAAGATGATTGCTCTTGAAAGTCCATTAAAATCTGTGCTCAAATCCCTCTCTTTTCTCTTTCTTTTTGGATATTCAATGTTTCTTACTCAACTTGTTGATTTTCTCTTTTCAATCCACTTATCTTGCTTTATAAATATTTTTCTAGCCTTTTATAATCTTAAAAGTGGCTAAAGAGTGAGTTCTAGCCATTGGAAGGACTGAAATAGCCGTTATGAGAGAGTGGGGATAAAAAGCTGCAAATATGAAAACTAGGTGTTATAGTCACTTACAATAAATGGGTTGACTCAACTTTTTACTAGATCACCTCAGCTACGGTAATTGGGTTAGCTTAGTAAAAATTGGATCGGCTCAGTCACTGGATCTGAAATTTTAACTTTCTGTCTTTCTTCTTTACTGAGACTAGGTCGGCTCAGTCTTCTACTGGATCGATTTAGTTTACATACCAAGTATGCCAATATATCAAAATCGACTCAAAACATTCAGGAGTCGATTCAAAATCTTTCAATATAATTTTTCTTTATATTTTGATCTCTCAAACTAGAATTTCTGGCTCCAATGGTTCTAAAATCCTTCAAATATTTTTTCAACTTTAGGATTTGCTCTTAAGATAAATTCTTCATTATGAGTACCTGAAAAATTCTATATACATTCTTGAAACACATGATTAGTATCATCTATACTCAATATTTTGAAATCATTAAAATCAATCCTAGGATCAATACTCTTCTTCCTTCTGCTACCATGGTAGAGCTTAAGAGGCTCTTATTAGAGAGTCAGGACCTCATCTGGATCAAGTGCATCAGCTCTCAATCAGATATCCGCGATCTGGGCCTCGACTCCACTTTGAAGGCCTGTGCTATTTTCAAGGGCATGGTCAACCAACAGTCTACCTACAATATCATTGATCTCATTCTCTAGCTCATTTGTGAGACCAAGATCACTAGCAGCATCATCCTCCTCGTCTGCTAGCTTGGCACCGCCAATGCTATGGGCCTTATCAAGTCCCTTGGTCAGGAGATCCCTTTGCCATCGTCTCTGACTATGAGCTTTTCTCTCTTGAGATGCCAAAACCCTCATCCAAGATTGTCATGTGATTTTTAAAATCATATGATTAGTGAACCATAAAATTATATGATCATCTAAAATCATATTAATATATATGTTGAGAGAATTTCATGTTCATTCTCTTTCCTCCCTTTTATTTGGCAAACATTTGGACTGCACTGTTACCAAAAAAAAAAAAACTTTGGACTGCATAATGCTCGCTCCTTAAGCAAGTTATGATATAAAAAATAATAAACTAAAGCAACACGCTTCTCCACTCTAAAACCACCAGTGCGAGCTCGGATTCTTGTCTCCTCAATTGAAGAGCCGAATAATGGAACGGGACATCTTCTCTCATCTACTGCTTCTAGAAAGAGCTGCTTCTCCTCCTCTATCGATGCCATCTCCCCTTCAACCATATCTTATGGCTTGGAAAAGATGAGATCCCTCTCCTAATTTTTTTTTGATTGATTATGATGTCACAAGGCTTCAGAAGATAGATGACAAGGTCGGTCTTGGACTAGACTAGAGTGCTTTTGAGGGTCGTTTGGTGAAGTCCATAAGAAATCCTGCAAAAGAAGTTCAGATCCAGTGGGGTACCCTCTAGATTAGGACCCTTCGATAATTAAGTTAACCAGGGCCTTGTGAATCAACGGTAGAAATGGAAAGACAAGAAGATAAGAGAGAAGATTTTGGGAGAACAAAGTGAAGACTCTTATTTTCTTTAGTGAGGGAAGTTGAAAGGATTCAGCAGAGTCTCAATACTGTGAGTTTTGACTTACCTTACGGAGGACACCCTACCCCTCTTTATATAGAGAGGGCTTTCATGGGCTGTTAGGCCATGAGGAGAGTTTATTTTTGTATTCCTACATCATCTCAAACTAAAATCGAACTAACAGTGTTAGTCGAAACAGATAAATATATGAATAATTCTTCACCTTCAACTAGTTTTAATAGCAATAGGACTCCATTGAGTACTCCTTAAGATCATCGAAGATAGCTCGGCATTCATCTATCTAGTTAAAATCTTTGATTTGTCTTAAGATTTTGAAGAAACGAAGACGTTTCTCGATTGGTCTAGATATGAACTGACTAAACGATGTTACCCATCTAGTAAGCCATTGTACCTCCTTTATTATGCTCGGATGTTTTGTCTTGAGTAGTACACAAAGTTTTTTAGGATTAGCTTCAATTTCTCTTTAGGTTATCAGAAAATCCAAAAATTTTTCTGATGTTACTCCAAAAGCACTTTTGTTGGGGTTGAACTTCATTTGATATTTACATAATTCTTTGAAAGCTTTTTTTAGGTCGGTAATGTGCCGATCTGACTTAATACTTTTTACCAACATATCATCAACATAAATTATCATATTGTGGCTAATCTATTGCTTGAAGATCTTGTTGACTAAATGCTAGTATGTAGTACCTATATTTTTAAGACTAAAAGATATCATTTTATAATAATATAAACCTTTTTTTGGTGATAAAGGTCATATTTTTTTCATCCTCAGATGCCATTCTGAACTGATTATAATCAAAAAAAGCATCAATAAAGCTCAATAATTTATATCCTGAAGTAGCATCAACCAGTTGATCAATTCTTGAGAGAGAAAAGCTATCTTTTGGGTAGGCTTTGTTGAGGTCGGTATAATCAATATAGATTCTTTATTTTTTATTTGCCTTTCTGATCATGATAATATTTGCAACTCACTTCAGATATTGTAACTCTTTGATGAATTCAGCTTTTAAAAACTTATCAACTTCTTCATCTATTACTTTTTGCTTTTCTGGAGTGAAGCTTCTTTTCTTTTGTCACACTGATTTATATTTTAAATCAATATTTAGCTTATGTATAATGACATCAGTGGAGATTTCAGACATGTTAGAGGTTGATCAGGCAAAGACATTAGTATTTGTCCGAAGAAAAGATACTAATTTTTTCTTTAGATCAGGTTTCAGTTGAGATCCAATTTGAATAGTTTTCTCTATATCTTTGCTTAAAGGAACAATAATAAGTTGTTCGACTGGTTCTCCTCAATTTCTGCTGACCTCAGTCTTATTCTTTCAAACAGGTATTTCGATTAGTAGAACCTCTATTGGTTTCTTCATCTTTATAGCTATCAAGAAACATTACGTAGCAAGCATTTGATCTCCCTACATCTCTCCAACCTGCCTGATCGAAAATTGGACTAACAAGTGATAAATGAAAATTATAGCCTTGAGAACATTGAGCCCAGGTCAACCAAGAATAGCATTGTAAGCTAACGATATCTTGACAACTAGAAAAGTGAGCCATACAGTGGATTGATGAGATTCTCTTCCTGTAGTGATTGGTAGAGTAATTTCTTCTTCTACAACTATAGAATCTCTAGAGAATCTGACCAGCTGGACACTAACCTATTTTAATTGACCTAACATATTCATTTTTTGGAATGCATTATAGAACAACATATCAGTGGAGCTTTCATTATTAACTAATATCTTTTTTACATCATATTTTACTATTGTCATAGAGACAACAACAGCATAATTGTGAGAAGTTTGAACCCCTTTGGCATCATCATCAGAAAATGAAATGGTATTGTCAATACATTGCTGCTTTGGAGAAGGGTCTTTGGTTACTTTCGCTGTTCCCCAAGCTCCATTGAGACTTGAGATTATGTTAATGACCCCAGTAGTGGGTTTGTTGAGCTCATTGTCATTATCGAATCATTGTTCAATAGCTTGGTTTGTTCGATCTCAAATATACTTGCCAAGATGACCTCGATGAATTAGCATCTTAATCTCATCTTTAGGTTGCCAGTATTCTTCGATATCATGGCCATGATCTCGATGGAAGTAGCAATATTTTCTCTTATCTTTTTTTGTCGATGGGATGTTCATAGGATTAGGTCTGTGAAGATGTCTTTGATCCTTAATTTTCATTAGTATTTGGCTTCGAGGAGTGGATAGTGAGGTGTAGGTGTCAAATTGTCGAGGTTGGCTTCTAGACCTCAAATTTTTTTTGAGATTGATCAGAATTGCTTCCTTGTTGATTTCCATGGTCTTCTTCTCAAGGCTGCTTTTTTTCATTCTTTTCTTTCTTCGCTTGGCGAAGTATGCTCTTCTCTTCTTCAGCTTGAGCATATTTTTGGATCCAAACTAACATTTGCTCATAAATGTCTGGATAATTCTTGTTGAAGGAGAAAATCAATCGATTGCTATGGAGTTCTTGCTTCAAAGTAGTTATGGCAATGGACTCATTAAAGTTTTTCACTTTCAGTGTGGCAGCATTAAAGCATGCCACATATTCTCAAAGAGATTCGCCTCCTACTATTTAACAGCAAAAAGACTATTAGTATTCTTCAAATGGATCTGATTATTATCGAAATAAGTAATGAACAGTTTTGCCAATATTCAAAAGAAGAAATAGATTCTGACTAGAGTCTGGAGAACTAGATTCTTGTAGATTTCTTAAGAAAAATTGAGAATGCAACACAAAATAGGGCATCAAATATCACTTGTAATCTCATAATGTTGGATGTATGACCTGGAAAGCCAATTATTGACTGACATATTGTATTAATTCCAAGACATATTTTGGTACTTGATTTATTGAAATTAACAAATTGGGTAATTATTTTCATTCTAAAGTAATGTGTCTTGGAATCATCCAAGAAGTTGGTCAATGACATATATTCTCAAGAGTTGAGAATTTGAGGTATGTATCATTATAGATTAACTCTTGAATTACTCTCGATCGTTAAATCATCACAAAGATGGTAATTAATGAAAGAATAATATCCTACAAGTCAATCACATGTGTGATGCGATGGGATATTTTTTCATATTTTATCTTTCAAACTCATGTAATTTGACATTTATTATAAATGAGGTATTTTGATTCATTATATGTTGCATCTTATACTTGTTTAATATTATAATTGTTGGGTATAAAATACCCTCAGCCGAAGTTCTCAGCAGGATTGATCCTTCCAAGACTCATCCGGCTTTCGACTGCAGATGCTACCTCTCCGGACTTCTCCAACAGCCGGATTTCCACGGTGCTGACTGAACTCCCTCGACGGACGAACTCCCACAGCGCCACCCCAAACTCTTTCAACATGAGTTCCCCTAGCCATCTATCAAGCTGCCCCAAGTGCTCACTAAGCTCTGCCGCCAGCCGACCTCCTACGGCCGTCGGCTGCTCCCCAAATCCCTTCCAGACCTCTTCCAGCCAAGTTCAACTCCAACCCAAACTGCCTCGGACCTCACCAGCAGCCGAACTTCACCAACGGCAGATTTCTACAGCTACCGGACTCCAACGGGAGCCGAATCTCGTCTCCAACTCCAGCTACAGGCAGACTCCGTCCGGACTCCCATGGGAGCCGGACTTCGTCCCCAACTCCGATTGAAAGAAGACTCTGTCCGGACTCCTATGGGAGTCGGACTTCATCCCCGACTTCGACTACTGGTAAATTTTGTCCGGACTTCATCCCGACTTTGATTGCAGGTAGCCTTTGACCGGACTCCTACGGGAGCCGGATCTCGTCCCCAACTCCAGCTACGAGAAGACTTCAACCGGACTCCTACGGGAGCCGGATCTCGCCTCCGACTCCGGCCACAGGGAAACTCCGTCCGGACTCCTACGGGAGCCGGACTTCGTCCCCGACTTTGACTACTGGTAAATTTCGTCCGGACTCCTAAGGGAGCCGGACTTCATCCCTGACTTTGATTGCAGGTAGACTTCGACCGAACTCCTACGGGAGCCGGATCTCATCCCCAACTCCAGCTACGGGAAGACTTCAACTGGACTCCAACGGGAGCCAGATCTCGCCTCCAACTCCGACCACGGGGAAACTCCGTCCGGACTCCTACGGGAGCCGGACTTCGTCCCCGACTTTGACTACTGGTAAATTTCGTCCGGACTCCTAAGGGAGCCGGACTTCATCCCTGACTTTGATTGCAGGTAGACTTCGATCGGACTCCTACGGGAGCCGGATCTCATCCCCAACTCCAGCTACAGAAAGACTTCAACCGGACTCCTATGGGAGCCAGATCTCGCCTCTGACTCCGGCCACGGGAAACTCCGTCTGGACTCCTATGGGAGCCGGACTTCATCCCCGACTTCGACTACTGGTAAATTTCGTCCGGACTCCTAAGGGAGCTGGACTTCGTCCCTGACTTTGATTGCAGGTAGACTTCGACCGGACTCCTACGGGAGCCGGATCTCGTCCCCAACTCCAGCTATGGGAAGACTTCAATCGGACTCCTATGGGAGCCGGATCTCGCCTCCGACTCCGGCCATGGGGAAACTCCGTCCGGACTCCTACGGGAGCCGGACTTCGTCCCCAACTTTGACTACTGGTAAATTTCGTCCGGACTCCTAAGGGAGCCGGACTTCATCCCTGACTTTGATTGCAGGTAGACTTCGATCGGACTCCTATGGGAGCCGGATCTCGTCCCCAACTCCAGCTACAGGAAGACTTCAACCGGACTCCTACGGGAGCCGGATCTCGCCTCCGACTCCGGCCACGGGGAAACTCCATCCGGACTCTTACGGGAGTCGGACTTCATCCCCGACTTCGACTACTGATAAATTTCGTCCAGACTCCTAAGGGAGCCAGACTTCATCCCTAACTTTGATTGCAGGTAGACTTCGACTGGACTCCTACGGGAGCCGGATCTCATCCCCAACTCCAGCTACAGGAAGACTTCAACCGGACTCCTACGGGAGCCGGATCTCGCCTCCGACTCTGGCCACGGGGAAACTCCACCCGGACTCCTACGGGAGCCGGACTTCATCCTCAACCTCGACTGCAGGTAAGCTTCGTCCGGACTCCTAAGGGAGTCAGACTTCGCCCCCGACGCCAATTGCAGATGGACTCCGCCCGGACTCCCACGGGAGCTGGGCTTCATCCCCAACTCCGATTGAAAGAAGACTTCGTCCGGACTCCTACGGGAGCCGGACTCCGAGCTCCTCTCAGACAGGTGGCCAGCCACCTCTCTCTACCAGACACTCTAGCCGAACTTCAGCCGATAGGCCTGGGCCCGATGGTGGGCTGCAGCAACGGCCACGATATTGCTCCACCCACTGTGACGGATTCCGTGCGGCTCCATCACTCCCTGGCAGATCGCTATAATGACCACGATTCTGCTCCACTCCCTGCGACGGATACCGCGCAATTCCTCCCACCTTCTGGCAAGTCGTGACAACGGGTGCCGTTCCACTACCCACAACAGACTCCACGTGTCACGTTTCGGCGATGGCCACGATCCCACTCCACTACTCTTTGCAACAAACTCTGCCTGACTCTGGGCAGTCCACTGCCAGACAGTTACAGATGTCACTATCAGTCTACTGCCCCCTTTTCGCCTATAAAAGGGGACCCCAGATATGTTATTCTATAAGCTCTCATTTTTACCTAGAAACTCTACTAAAATTTTCGTTCGAGCACTCCATTCTTGTTGAGGCAGAGAACTAACTTGAGCGTCGGAGGGTCTTGCCGGAGCAACCCCACCTCCGGTTTAGACTTCTTTTGCAGGTCCCAGTGGTGACCGCGACTCCCTCAACTCCAGCTTCTCTGGTGCAAGCAGATTTTTGCACCAACAGGATTGGCGCTAGAAGGAGGGTGCGAACCTTCGCAGTACCCTTGTTCTTAAAGGAGCGCTCAACGAGACCACCTGTGGTCATCTTCTCCGACATCCACTCCTCCTTCCCCTCACTGGATCCTCGCTCGATGCCTCCCCGCAGAGCATCCACACGGCGACCCGTGGCCTCCGGAGCCAGGCCCCAGGCTCCGGCCTCGCCTCCAGTTTCCCAGGCCCCGCATCCTCCATCAGCGGTGGCCAGCAGGGAGCGGTCGGACGACCGACCTCCGATGGATTTTGCCAACACCGTCTCGGAAGGATCCCGACAGGAAGCAACCAACGTATTGACCATACCCCCAAGCGACAAAAGATTGAGGAGCCCATAACCTTTACTGAAGAGGATGCTCAGGGAGTCTAATTCCCTCGTAACGATGCGGTTGTGGTTTCCTTGAATATAGCAAACTACGACGTCCGCTGTATTCTTGTCAACAATGGAAGTTCGGTCGATATTTTGTTCTACGATGCCTTTTCTAGAATATCCATCTTTGACGGCCATTTGAGGCCGATTACTTTCCCTCTAGTAGGGTTTACCGGTGATGCTGTCTCGATGGAGGGAATAATGACTTTGACTGTAGCTGCGGGCCGATATCCAAGACAATCCAGGGCTCTGGTGAATTTTCTGGTGGTGAAGGCATCGTCAGCCTACAACGCAATCCTCGACCGACCTGGCCTCAATGCCCTCCGAGCCATCGTGTCGACCTACCATTTGAAGTTGAAATTCTCCACCAGCCAGGGGATCGGAGAGGTCCGAGGAGACCAAGCCCTGGCCAGACACTGTTACAACATAGCCTTGCAAAGAAGCGACCAATCCGATCCCTGTCCAGTCGATGGGCTGGATGCTCGCGACGACCTCACTGAAGAGAGGGGCGGTCCAATTGAAGATCTGGTACCGATCCTTTTAAACGACGGGAATGCAGAGCATGTGGCGATGATTAGCTCCAACCTGGGGGAAGAGGTGCGGATGCGTCTCATCGATTTTTTGTGGAAGAATGCGGACGCCTTCGCTTGGATCCCGGCGAACATGCCGGGGATTGACACAGAAGTTATGGAACACCGCTTAGCCGTTGTTCCCAAGCATCGACCGATGAAAGAAAAAATTCGAGGTCATGCACCAGAGAGGCAGAAGGCGATAGCCGAGGAAGTGGACAAGCTCCTTAAGGCCGGATTCATTAGAGAAGTCAACTACCCTGATTGGATTTCCAACGTCATCCTAGTCAAAAAGGCGAACGGCAAGTGGAGGATGTGCATAGACTTTAAAAAGCTGAATAAGGCCTGTCCAAAGGACAGCTATCCCCTTCCCAGAATCGATCAACTGGTGGATGCGACCTCGGACCATGAGCTCCTCACCTTTATGGATGCATTCTTCGACTATAATCAAATCAGGATGGCACCGGAAGATGAAGAAAAGACCACTTTCATTACTAACCGTGGCCTTTACTGTTACAGGGTCATGCCTTTCGGCCTCAAAAATGCGGGCGCAACCTACCAGCGGTTGGTGAACAAAATCTTCAAGGAGCGATCGGCTGCAACATGGAGGTCTACGTGGATGACATACTCGTAAAAAGCAAATCTTCCATGAACCACGTCGCCGACCTCGAGGAAACCTTCGCCGCCCTCCGAAAATATAAAATGAAACTAAACCCGACTAAATGCGCTTTCGGAGTGACCTCGGGAAAATTTCTGGGCTTCATGGTGTCGGGGCACGGGATTGAGGCCAATTCAGAAAAAATTCATGCCATCCAGGAGATGACCGCCCCAAGGTCGATAAAAGAGGTTCAGTGCCTCACAGGAAGAGTAGCAGCCCTGAATCACTTTGTCGTGAGGTCAGCCGAACGGTGCTTACCCTTTTTCCAAACTCTCAAGCAACCAAAGAACTTCTGTTGGACCCCTGAGTGCCAACAAGCATTCGAAGAACTAAGGAGCTACCTCGGCTCACCCCCGCTGTTGGCAAAGCTAGAGCCTGGAGAGGAACTATTTTTGTACCTGGCAGTCTCTCCCATGGCCCTCACGGCAGTCCTTGTCAAAGAAGAAAGTTCAACGGCCGATCTACTACGTCAGTCGCGTGTTGAGAGACGCCGAGACCAGATATACCAAATTAGAAAAACTGACTTACGCCTTGTTGATTGCAGCCCGGAGACTCCGACCCTACTTTCAAGGGCACACCGTAACGCTGCTCACCGACCAATCAATCAAGGCGGTTCTGCACCGGGCGGATGCCTCCGGAAGGATGGCCAAATGGGCGATCAAGCTCACAGAATTCGACATCCACTATCGACCCAGGCCAACAGTGAAAGCCCAGATATTGGTAGATTTTATAGTGGAGTGTACTATCCTTGAGGAAGCCGAACCTGAACAAGGCGAACTTATCGGCCTGAAGCCCCCACCGAGCTCCCCCAAAGAAGAGGCAGGTCCTTCTGACTACTCTTGGGCCCTCTGTGTGGACAGGTCTTCCAACATGTCAGGCGCAGGTGCGGGCCTGGTCTTGACCAGTCCGGAGGGAATCATCGCGGAGTACGCTCTGCGCTTCGAGTTCCCCGCAACGAACAACGGAGCAGAATATGAAGCTCTGATCGCAGGATTGAGGATCGCCAAAGAGCTGGGAATCGATTGGCTTCGGGTCCACAGCAACTCTCAACTAGTAGTGGGACAAGTCAACGGAAACTACGAAGCACGGGAGGACAGCATTGCTAAGTATCTCGAAAAGGTGAAGGAGCTCGTCCCCACCTTCAGCAGCTTAGACATCAGGCAGGTTTCGAGGTTGGAAAATACCAGGGCTGACCTTCTCTCCAAGCTGGCAACGCTGGCCCCGATCGAATTACCCAAAGGTGTTCTTTTTGAAGTGCTCAAGTGCCCAAGTACAGAGGAATTATGGCCCATGATGGAAATTGACCACGAGCCCAGCTGGATCGACCCACTGATAACCTATCTCAGAGATGGAGTTCTCCCCCAAGACGCAAAAGAGGCTCGAAAGCTCAGAAATCAAGCCTCCCGATACATCCTTTATGAGGGCAAGTTGTACAAGAGATCATACTCTTTGCCCCTTCTGAGATGCCTCCGGCCTTCGAAAGCTGACTACGCCTTGTGGGAAGTGCATGAAGGAATTTGCGAAAACCATCTGGGGGCTTGATCTTTATCCCATAAGTTGCTCCGCCAAGGATATTACTGGCCGACAATGCATCATGATTCGATTGAATATGTCAGAAAGTGTGATCGATGCCAGAGATATGCCAATATCCAGAGACAGCCCGCCACCAAGCTTACACCTTTGAGTGCCCCATGGCCTTTTGCGTAATGGAGGATGGACATCCTTGGACCCTTTCCCATGGCGTTGGGACAGAGGAAGTTCCTCCTGGTAGCAATTGACTACTTCACCAAGTGGGTCAAAGTCGAACCACTGGCGAAAATCACAGAAGCCGAAGTGCAAGATTTCGTCTGGAAGTCAATCATTTGCAGGTTCGATCTGTCGAGAACCTTAATCACTGATAATGGGCGGCAATTCATGGGAGCAAGATTCATCGAATTCTGTGAAGATCTAAACATCTCCTATAACTTCACATCAGTAGTCCATCCTCAGGCGAACGGCGAAGCTGAGGTGACTAACAGAACCCTTCTGCAGGAGATCAAGACAAGGCTTGAAAAGGCGAAGGAAACTTGGGCGGACGAACTTTATCATGTGCTGTGGGTGTATTGAACTACCCAAAGACTGCCCATGGGAGAGACCTCCTTTGCTTTAGCCTTCGAAATGGAGGCCGTCATCCCCATTGAGCTTAAACTCCCGTCGGCACGAGTCGTGGCATTCGACGAACACCAAAATTTGCAAGGTCTTAAAGCCAACCTCGACCTGCTGGAAGAAAGGCGGGAGGTAGCTCAAGTCCGAATGGCGGCCTTTAGACAGAAGGTCGCTCGCTATTACAACTCTCGGGTCAAGAACAAAGTCTTTAGAGCAGGAGATCTAGTACCTCAACGAGCCGCTGTCTCGCAACCTCAGGATCGAGGGAAGCTCGCCCCAAACTGGGAAGGCCCGTATGAGGTCAAGGAAGTAGTCCGGCCCAAAACTTATTATCTTAAGGAACTCGGAGGAGCAGACCTTCCGCGACCATGGAGCTCGAAAAACTTACGGATGTACTACCAATAACTTTATTTCAATTAAAGGTTGTATGTCTACATGTCTCCCCTGTTTTGCACTATCTTACATTGACAGGGCAGTCCAAACAAACTGCATCGAAAACAAGAGGGGAACTTCATCTTGACAAAGTCGAAGGCCCAGTTCTCTTTAGACCGGATGGGGGGAGAGGCCCTGCAACACCCACATGCGCCTCCACAGCCCTGTTAAGGACAGGAGGAGAACCTCGTCCTAACTTGAGCAAAGTCGAAGGCCCAGTTCTCTTTAGACCGGATGGGGGGAGAGGCCCTGCAACACCCACATGCGCCCCCACAGCCCTGTTAGGGACAGGAGGAGAACCTCGCCCTAACTTGAGCAAAGTCGAAGGCCCGATTCTCTTTAGACCGGATGGGGGGAGAGGCCCTGCAACGCCCACATGCACCCCCACAGCCCTGTTAGGGACAGGAGGAGAACCTCGCCCTAACTTGAGCAAAGTCGAAGGCCCGGTTCTCTTTAGACCGGATGGGGGAGAGGCCCTGCAACGCCCACATGCGCCCCCACTGCCCTGTTAGAGACAGGAGGAGAACCTCGCCCTAACTTGAGCAAAGTCGAAGGCCCGGTTCTCTTTAGATCGGATGGAGGGAGAGGCCCTACAACGCCCATATGCGCCCCCACAGCCGAGTTAGGGACAAAAAGAGAACCTCGCCCTAACTCGAGCAAAGACAAAAGCCCGATTCTCTTTAGAACGGAAGGGAGGAAGGGCCCAGCGATGCCCATATGTACGCCTACGGCTGCATTAGAAACAAGAGGAAGACCTCGTCCTAACTAGAGCTGAAACCTGTTACGATAGAAATAGGGGAAGAACCTCATCCCGGCATCAATTAAAGTCTGGTCATTCAAGACCGGAAGAGAAAAAGGGGGGACCTTTCCCAGCGGCCCCTTTCGCAATGCGACCTCATCCGGACTCCTACGGGAGCCGGACTTCGTCCCCGGCTTCGACTGTCGGTAAACTCCGTCCGGACTCCCACGGGGGCCGGACTCTGCCTCCAGCCTCAACTGTGGGAAGGCTTCACCCGGGCTCTTATGGGAGTCGAGCTCTGCTCGTGACTTTACTTACGGGTAAGCTCCATTCGGACTCCCACGGGATCCGGACTTCGTCTCTGACCTTGATTGCAGGTGGACTCTGATCGGACTCCTACGGGAACCAGATCTCACCCATGACTTCGCTTACAGGAGCCGGACTTCCGCAGCCCCACCAAGAGTGGAGGAAAAATTCCAAACGAAAAAGAAAAAGGGAGGAGCGGCTAAAAAGGAAGGCGATGAACCATGTCAGTGACGAATGGAAGACAAACAGCATTGAAGGCGTAGAGAACCCTGTCTCAGCAAGGATTGGGGTTCTTATCAAAAACCCCAGCTCTCAAGGAAGTTCTCAGCACGAGCCCGAGATGAAACTCCCTTGGGATGATGAAAGACCAGACCTCCGAGCCCGAGCCCTGATGGGAGGCATCAGACCTGAGCGACCCCAGACAAATCTGTGGCCATGGGCGAAAAGAACGGATCGATACGATGGCAATCGGGTACCTTCGAACGACGTGAAGGCCGAAAAGAAACTCGGCAAGCGACAATTCAACACGTGAGTATAAGAGGTAGTAAAAATTTTCCTTCTCATATTATTCATCCAATGTACATTACAGAGCCATTGGTTGAAGAAAAAGGACAACTGAAAGGCGAGCCGACATGACCACTACCAGCAACCTACGGACGACGTTAAAAAAAAAAAAAAAAAAAAATAGAAGAGAAAGAAAAAAGAGTGAAAGAAGAAGAGAAGTAAAGAGAAGGGAATGCAACAACAGCAATAGTAAAGAAAGGAAGTTCGGCTAACAATAATTCGACGCAAAGCGCAAATGAAGTAACAAAATCTCCTTCTCATTTCTCGATGTATGTTACAAGATCTGGAGGGCCAGAAAAGGAAAAACATTGTTACAAGACTCGAAAGGGATACACTAGAGGCCACTTCGAGTTGTAAACTTCTCTTCTCGATTCTGTCCTTCCCATCAGCATTTTCCAGTACGTGTGACAAGCCTCTCGACTCTCGCCCCTCGCCTCGTTCCGCTCCACCTCCGAAATCCCAACCCTAGGGGGAAAAGGATGGGATAGATTCCAGGGGGCAGCAAGGGCAACGGCAGCGGCGACGACAACCTATTTCAAGAAGAACCGGAGTTACCCCGGAGGCAGCGATAGCGCCGGAGATATGCACCACCACCGTGTGCTCCGCGACCACCTCCGCCCTAGGTGTTCCGGCAAGGTCGGCATGTGCTACTTCCACCATCCCCGCAACAAGTTCTGCTACCCCACCGTCGGTGCCGATCACTTCTGGTCCCTCGGCCCCGACGCCATCAAGGATCCCGCCACAGCTTGTGACGAAAGCTCTGCCCCCTTTACCGATGTCGCCCCATCCGGTTACTCCAAAATTCTCAGGCAGAACATCTTCACCGGTTGTCCCCGTTATTAAACCCCTGTTGTTGAAGGAATTCTCCCTTGAGCCCCATTTAAGGCGGCAGGAACCCTCAGCGGCAGTCTGACAACCAGAGAACTTGTGGACTGCTGTTCTCCTCCTTGCACTCTTCTTAGTCCGTGACATCGCCTTAAAATTGGCCTCCGGGGCGGCCCCGACAGGGGAATCCTTTAGAGAAACTCTGGGGACTGGAAACGACAGAGAGCCGGCGGAAATGGCAAAGACCGGCGTGAAGGACGCTCGGAGTCAGATGGGGCATCGATGGAGTGGCTGAGGGGTTAAGCCCTCAGGCGAAAGATAGATGTCGTGGAGCCCATGGAGGAAAGGTGGGGGCTTAAATAGGCAATGGAGCCTGGCGCAGTTATGGTGGCAGGTGTCCCTGGGCCAACCGGTGCCCACCACGTGTCCCGCGTGTCTCGCTCGTCGTGACCCAGGGTTGACCGTTCGCGGACTTTCATGGCGTGACGCTTAGGATCGTGTCCTGGTGGGAGTTTCGAAAAGGCTCTTCAAGTCGCCCTAATCGAAAAAAGGCTCCAGCACGCGCGCATTTAATGCCAAAATATCCGGGGACGGTCGCGCACAGGATTCAAGGGGATAACTTTGGTTGCAAAAATTTCTCTGTACTTCCTTCATTCAAAATTCAAACTCGGAAGTAGGGGGACTGGTGTTGGGTATAAAATACCCTTAGTCGAAGTTCTCAGCAGAATTGATCCTTCCAAGACTCATCCGACTTTCGACTGCAGATGGTACCTCTCCGAACTTCTCCAACAGTCGGATTTCCACGGTGCTGACTGAACTCCCTCGATGGACGAACTCCCACTGCGCCACCCCAAACTCTTTCAACATCAGTTCTCCCAGCCATCTATCAAGCTGCCCCAAGCGCTCACTAAGCTCTGCCGCCAGCCGACCTCCTACGGCCGCCGGCTGCTCCCTAAATCCCTTCCAGACCTCTTCCAGCCAGGTTCAACTCCAACCCAAACTGCCTCAGACCTCACCAGCAGCCGAACTTCACCAACGATAGATTTCTACAGCTACCGGACTCCTACGGGAGTCGAATCTCGTCTCCAACTCCAGCTACAAACAGACTCCGTCCGGACTCCCACGGGAGCCGGACTTCGTCCCTAACTTCGATTGAAAGAAGACTCCGACTGTGTCCCCGACTTCGACTACTAGTAAATTTCGTCCGGACTCCTAAGGGAGCCGGACTTCATCCCTGACTTTGATTGCAGGTAGACTTCGACCGGACTCCTACGGGAGCCGGATCTCATCCCCAACTCCAGCTACGGGAAGACTTCAACCGGACTCCTACGGGAGCCGGATCTCGCCTCCGACTCCGACCATGGGGAAACTCTGTCCGGACTCCTACGGGAGCCAGACTTCATCCCCGACTTGGACTACTGATAAATTTCGTCCAGACTCCTAAGAGAGCCAGACTTCATCCCTGACTTTGATTGCAGGTAGACTTCGACCGAACTCCTACGGGAGCCGGATCTCATCCCCAACTCCAGCTACGGGAAGACTTCAACCGGACTCTTACGGGAGCTGGATCTCGCCTCCGACTCCGACCACGGGGAAACTCCGTCCGGACTCCTACGGGAGCCGGACTTCGTCCCTGACTTTGACTACTGGTAAATTTCGTCCGGACTCCTAAGGGAGCCGGACTTCATCCCTGACTTTGATTGCAGGTAGACTTCGACCGGACTCCTACGCGAGCCGGATCTCATCCCCAACTCCAGCTACAGGAAGACTTCAACCGGACTCCTATGGGAGCCAGATCTCGCCTCCGACTCCGACCACGGGGAAACTCCGTCCGGACTCCTACGAGAGCCGGACTTCATCCCCGACTTCGACTACTGGTAAATTTCATCCGAACTCCTAAGGGAGCCAGACTTCATCCCTGACTTTGATTGCAGGTAGACTTCGACCGGACTCCTACGGGAGTCGGATCTCGTCCCCAACTCCAGCTACGGGAAGACTTCAACCGGACTCCTACGGGAGTCGGATCTCGCCTCCGACTCCGGCCATGGGGAAACTCCGTCCGGACTCCTACGGGAGCCAGACTTCATCCCCGACTTTGACTACTGATAAATTTCGTCTGGACTCCTAAGGGAGCCAGACTTCATCCCTGACTTTGATTGCAGGTAGACTTCGATCGGACTCCTATGGGACCCGGATCTCGTCTCCAACTCCAGCTACAGGAAGACTTCAACCAGACTCCTACGGGAGCTGGATCTCGCCTCTGACTCCGACCATGGGGAAACTCCATCCGGACTCCTACGGGAGCCAGACTTCATCCCCGACTTCGACTACTGGTAAATTCCATCCGGACTCCTAAGGGAGCCAGACTTCATCCCTGACTTTGATTGCAGGTAGACTTCGATCGGACTCCTACGGGAGCCGGATCTCATCCCCAACTCTAGCTACTGGAAGACTTCAACCGGACTCCTACGGGAGCCAGATCTCACCTCCGACTCTGGCCATGGGGAAACTCCACCCAGACTTCTACGGGAGTCGAACTTCGTCCTTAACCTCGACTGCAGGTAAGCTTCGTCCAGACTCCTAAGGGAGCCAGACTTCGCCCCCGACGCCAATTGCAGATGGACTCCACCCGGACTCCCATGGGAGCCGGGCTTCGTCCCCAACTCCGATTGAAAGAAGACTTCGTCTGGACTCCTACGGGAGCCGGACTCCGAGCTCCTCTCAGACAAGTGCCCAGCCACCTCTCTCCGCCAGACACTCCAGCCGAACTTCAGCCGACAGGCCTGGGCCCGATGGTGGGCCGCAGCAATGGCCACGATACTGCTCAACCCCCTGCGACGGATTCCACGCAGCTCCATCACTCCCTGGCAGATCGCTATAATGACCACGATTCTGCTCCACTCTCTACGACGGATACCGCATGATTCCTCCCACCTTCTGGCAAGTCATGTCAGTGGGCGCCGTTCCATTACCCGTAATAGACTCCACGTGTCACGTTTTGACGGTGGCCACGATCCCACTCCACTACTCTTTGCAACAAACTCTGCCTGACTCCGGGCAGTCCACTGCCAGACAGTTACAGATGTCACTATCAGTCTACTGCCCCCTTTTCGCCTATAAAAGGGGATCCCAGATACGTTATTCTATAAGCTCTCATTTTTACCTAGAAACTCTGCTAAAATTTCTGTTCGAGCACTCCATTCTTGTTGAGGCAGAGAACTGACTTGAGCATCGGAGGGTCTTGCCGGAGCAACCCCACCTCCAGTTTAGACTTCTTTTGCAGGTCCCGACGGCGACGGCGACCGCGACTCCCTCGACTCCAGCTTCTCCGGTGCAAGTGGATTTTTGCACCAACAATAATGAACCTCATAGGTTAGGATAATAATCTTAGGGCCATGATGAAATCATGCTAGTGAAATCTAAATTCTTGATAGCCTTAATCTAAAATATTTTCAGTCATTGATTCATTGAGTTGGAGATCAATGATATCGATAAGATTGGTACATCCTATGTATGCTCAACAGAGAGGGTGGTTGATCTCACAATCACTTATGTGGTGATACTAATACAAAAATATGGGTGCTCATTAGAGAATGAGTTTACTGAATTGACCTAATAGAGAACATCAGATGGAGCCTTATTGCATGTTAGCTAGTTGTTCTCTAGTGGGAGCAGTGCAAGTGATCTTTAGACCTGAGATCACCATGGTGCCTTGTGTATATTTTAGTTCATTTCCTAGTTTGATTCTTTGATCCTTGTGTGGGGTGTTCTGGATATGATGAAATATGCATAGAGGTTGTGAGTGGTCAATAAGGGATCGGTCACTCCTAATAAGAAGAGCAAACATCCTATGTGATCTCATAGGTTGATGATTCAAAAGGTATTTAGCCAAAGAAGGATGATAATTAGAAAGAAATTTCTAATATATCATCAACTGAATTATTACCTTCTGATCGAAATACATATAGATGAGTATTTGTGCTCGATATGATTCTATGTCCATAGCTCATTTGGGATATTGTATGACAGAAAGATTGAATTGCATGATAACTTGCCATTGAAGGATAATTTTGATATTTTTATCAAATTTTATATCTTTCAGATAGTCATGATATATTACTAGATGCCAA
The DNA here is from genome assembly GCF_000442705.2 of Elaeis guineensis. Lineage (NCBI taxonomy): Eukaryota > Viridiplantae > Streptophyta > Magnoliopsida > Arecales > Arecaceae > Elaeis > Elaeis guineensis. The sequence goes on from NC_026000.2 coordinate 88,846,227, forward strand.
TCTTAATATATAGATTTATAAGAATTAAAGAAATTTAATTTAAAAATTAATTATAAGATATTCTAATTAATTGATGTATTTGGGCTGACCTAATCTAATCAAATTGGTTTAGGTTATGAGCTTGAGTCTCTGCTGGCTAGATATGGAACCCAATAGGTCACACACTTTAGAATTTAATCTTAGTCTAGTTTAATTGGATTTATTATAAATCTTATGGGTTAATTTGATATGCTGGCACATTGTGTTAACCCAAATTTTCAATTAGATTAGTTCGAAGGTGTTTGAGCTAAGCCTAACCTGTTGCCTAGAACCTAATTGGATTAGGTTGATTTCTTGCCTTATCTTGAAAGTGTTTTAAGTGAGAAAGGAGTCCTCCATGCCACCATAGAAGTTCATGCCAAATTAATGTGTGCCTATTTATTTTTTGGCATTGGAAAGAAGAAAGAGTCTTTAAATGGGTCACTTAGTTTTCCTTGCCTTATCTTGATTGCCTCTCATTTTTGTCACACACCAAATTAAATAGGAAATTATGGGGTGCAGGTGAGGAGAAGTCCTTCTATTTGAAGGCTCTTTTGTGCCATAAAATAACACATGGAGAAATTAATCTCCGTGTGAATAAGTGGAGCGCCAAGAGTTGGCACGCACCCTTGGACTCCTTGGCGTCGCTTCTTCCCTTATATAAAGGGGGCGCCACATATGAATTAAGTCTCTAATTTTTTGGTTGTTAGGCATGTGATAAGAGAGGAAAAAGTAAAAAAATTTTGAGAAAAAGACAAAAAGATAAGAGAGAAAAAAATAGAAAGAAAGGCAAGAGTGGAAAAAGGAAAGCAAGGGGTTGCTCGTCCTAGGGTTTGGCTTTTCCAATTGTTGGAGCTCTAAACCAAATTTGAGTGGTGAGATCTCTTGAGAAGTGTGGCATGGTCCTAATGGAGGATTTGAAGGCATACAGATGGAGGTGCAATCGATTATTGAAAAGGAAAGCCGGCAGTGATCTTAAGAAGAAAGGCTGTAGCACTACTTCTATTGGAAAGGACCCTAATCTATCCCGTATGGATCAGCGTTGAAGGGCTTCTAATTTAGAGTTTTATGGAGATCATTCTATTACGAGACCATCATCTTCAGAAAGTATAATTTTTGTCTCATTGCATGCTTGTTTTGGTTTGATTGAAGTCTGCAAGGTGTTTCTAGAGTTTGTATTCCGATCGGCTAGTTTTAAACGTTAAAACTTCTTCTATGCATGTTAAAAATTTTTGAAATTCATATTTCACTGCATGATCGAAATTCAATAGTGGTATCAGAGCCACCCTTGTTAGATTCAATCAAACAAATGCTATTGTTGTAATATAGATTTGATCTGATTCATATGATGCCATTTGTTTTAATTATTTAGTTGCATCGATCTTCAAATCAAAAATTAGTTTTGACCATGATCATAGTTAAACTATTAAATTTTAGTTGTTAAATTTAAAATTTATCATAATCTAAAATTTTATGATTCATGGTAGATTGATATTTTAATCGATTTTAATTAGGGTGCATTAGATTTTGGTCAATTGTTGACCTGGTCAAGCCTAATGTGATTAGGGTTTTGAATAAGATGTAATCTAAGTTGGATTTAGTGTCAAAATATTGGCTCAAATCATATTTGACATATGAATTAGATAAAGTGATGGATCCAAATCATAGTCAAATAATTTTGGCTCAAGTGTTGAATCAAAGTCATATATGCACCCTACATGATTCTTGTTATCATGCTTTTAGCATAGGCATATGAATGATATTACAACTTGAATAGCATGAAATAATGCATGATATTATTTTTTTCTTGTGATATGCATATTGCATTTGATATAAATTGTTAAGATGTGTATGAGACCAGTCAAAGACCCTCAATCAAAAATTATATTAAGTTGTAGTGTCGAGATTCACTTGCTAAGCGAATTTTGGATTCATTGATCAGTTGGTGTCTAAGATAAGTGTCAAAGATAATTTTTTAATTAGGTCTATTTGCTTATCTAGCCAGTTGTTGGTGTCTAAAAAAAGCATCTGGGAGCCTCCCACCTACTTAGCCAATTTGGTCAATTAAGTTTCGAATTTGAATTGCTTAGTGATGTAGATACTATAAAGACCTTCCTTGAAGCTAAGTCAATAGAGTATGTCAAGATCTGTAGTGAGCATGTTGTGCTATCCACAAGATTTTCTATGAAGATTGATATGATGTTGACTAAGTACATTTGGATGTTTATGGCATATTTGAATAGTATTGCTTTGTTGTACTATCCACAAGGACAACATTATTTAAGTATGACCATATAAGAATGGAGAGTCAAACTTAACTAGAACACTATAGTTTGTTATGTTATCCATAAGACTATGAGTATTCTAGAGGTAAGAGAAATATTGAGAATTGTATAAGATACAATTGGTAAAGAATTACCTACCCTTGAACTCATAAATACTTGTTGTACTATCCACAAAGTATGTGTGAGGAATAGAGATCTCAACCCCACTTAGAAATATGACCATATTTTTTATTTTCATACTTGAGGGCTATGAAATTCATTAAAAAATGAAAGACACAATTAGACAAAAGTCCTAATCTTGTAGTGCATGTCATCATGAGTTGTCCGCTTATATTATGTTCTTGTACTTGTAGATTTAAACTATATAATGGCATCCTCACTTTAATTGTGTGGTATACTAGATGCTAATAAGTTGACCGAATCTAATTATGTGGACTAATTGAAGAACTTGAGAATTATTCTCACTCAGGAGAAAATCTTCTATATTCTAGCTATCCCAGCACTCGATATGATCGATGAAGATGTTACTGAGGAGGAAAGGGCTACATACAAGATGTGACAAGATGACGTGTGACTGTCAAGTGCATCATGCTTGCATCTATGAGCAATGGCTTCAGAGACAACATGAAGGCATGGATGTTCTCTCCATACTCCTTAACTTAAAGGAGTTATATGGAGAATAAAGTCAGACTACTAGATATGAGATATTTAAGCAGTTATTCTATGCTGGGATGAGTGAAGGCACATCTGTGCAAACTCATGTCCTAAAAATGATTGATTTGATCATTTATCTAGGACAGTTGGATTTTGCCATGGATAGTGAGCTAAGTCAGGATTTGATCCTATAGTCACTCTCTGAATCATTCTCATAGTTTATCATAAACTATCATATGAACAAATCGAACACAAGCCTGCCTGAGCTGCTCAATATATTGAAGACAACTGAAAACCATTTCAAGGGTAAAAAGGCATTTATTCTTCTTGTAGATAAGATCTCCAAGAAGAAAGGCAAAAAGAATTCTAAGAAAATATGAATCCTAAGGCCAGCATCTCTAAGAAAAAGGTGAAGAAGATCTCTGCCAAGGATACTTGTTATCAGTGTGGTAAGAAAGGGCATTGGAAGAGAAATTGCAAGGACTATCTTGCTAGTTTGAAGTACAAAGAAGCAAATATTGCTAAAAATTTATATATGATACAAACAAATTTATCATTAAATACTTTAACTTTAGATTTTTGAGTATTAGATACTGCATGTGGTTCATACCTTTATAAATCATTACAGGGTCTATAGGTAATAAAGAATCTGAATGAAGGTGACTTCGTGCTGTTCGGTACTAGTGAAGAGTCCATCCAGATCGAAGCTGTAGGAACCATACTATTGAAGTTGCCTTTAAATAAAATTTTGAAATTAAAAGACTATTTTTATATGTCTAATATTGTTAGAAATATTATTTTTATACTTTTATTACTGGAACAAATTTTTGAAAATAAAGGAAAGGGCAAGAGTTGCTATATTTATCTTTTTAATGAATATTATGGCAATGCTTTTATAGAAAATGATCTTTTATTCTTGTCACTTAATGATAATGTTCCTCATATTGATCAAATGAAGAAAAGAAAAAGAGAAGATGTGAATATCACATATCTCTTGCACTGTCAACTTGGTCATATCAATGAGTCAAAGATTAACAAGTTATATAAAAAAAAAATTCTTTGATCTTTATGATTTTAAATCATACAAAATTTATGAATCTTGTCTCATGGATAAGATGATCAAGACTCTATTTACTGGATATGAAGATAGGGTGACTGACTTATTGGGACCTAGTACATACTAATATTTATGGTCCAATATCGATTCAAGCCAGAGATGGATATTCTTACTTCATCACATTTACAAATAATTTATCTAGTTTTGGATATGTGTATTTAATGAAATACAAATTCAAAGCCTTTGATAAATTTAAGGAGTACTAAAGAATAGTTAAGAAATAAACTAGTAAAAGTATTAAAGCTCTTCGATTAGATCGAGGAGAAAATACTTAACTAGTAAGTTCTTGATCATTTGAAAGATAATGAAATTCTCTTTCAATGAATCCTTCTTTATACTCCATAATTAAATGGTATTACGAAAAGGAGGAATTGTACCTTTTTAAATATGGTGCAATTCATGATATGCTTCACAGATCTTTCAATCTCCTTCTAGGGATATGCTCTCGAGATCATAGCATATATTTTAAATAAAGTACCAAATAAGTCCACCTCTAGCACTCTATATGAGATATGAAAAGAGAAGAGGCCCAGTCTTAAACATCTTAAGATTTAGAATTTTTCTGCTTATATGAAAAATGTTGATGGATATAAGCTTAGTGCTAGATCAGAAAAATACAGATTTGTAGGTTATCCTAAGGAGAATACAAGATATTACTTCTACCATCCTACTTAACAAATGATGTTTGTTAGTAGGCATGCGACTTTCTTGAAGAAAGAGTTCATCCAAGAAGGGGGCAATGGGAGGATAGTTGAAATTAGAAAGTTCAAGACCTACAGTTTATCTAAAGGCAATATGTGGAGAGTTTACAAGTTGATCTTTAACCTGATGTGTCCATTGTTGAGGCACAGCCATTACACACACCTCCTCTTCGAAGATTAAGAAGAGTGCATAATGTACCATTGAGATATGGATTTATTATTGAGAATGACAATACTTTCCACATCATTGAGAATGATGATCCCATGACCTATTCAAAAGCAGTCATGAGTACTGACTCTGATGTAGGAACCAGATCTAGGGTTTCAGGGTTAGATCTTGAAACTTTTTCAAGATCATACAGCGGAAGACTAAAATAAATCAAAATTATTTTTTAAAATTAAAGAATCTCTAGATCTAAGATTCTATTACATAATTATTACATAGCATTAAATCAAAAATTAAAATATATAAATATAGCATGAACTACATGTTGATCATATCAACATGTTTCTACACTACATCTAATGTATGTATTAAACAATAGATCAGATCTATTACCCTGCAAGTTAGACATTCTAACCTTGTTGATCTGAGCTTGAGGATGATGTTGCAAGATGCACATGCATCCAGCCTCTAGGAGTCGTCCACATGAGCCCACGAATCTCGATCAGAAGTCCTGCTTCAGGAAATCAGCACAGTATGCTAGTACTGCGCTGATCCTTCTTTGATGGTTGATCAGGTGCCTCCTTCTTCTTGGTTTGGACTCTTTCAAAGATGGAAAGTAGAAGGAGGAGTTTTAGATCTAAGACGCTCTCAGGAAACTCAAGATGGAGGGAGGAAAGATATGAAAACAAACAACCCTAGAAGAAGACCCTCTTCTTCTTCTCGTTTCTCTCTCTAGACACCCTAACTTGTGTCTTTTATATCTCCACGACCCAAAGGTTTTTCTCTCTAATTTTTGGATGGCCAAAAGGTCTCTAAAATTTCTATCTTCTTCAAAAATTTTATAAAGAAACTCATTTTATATAGAGAGATATTATAGAGTCCTTGTCTAGGTCAAATACCTAGTCAAGGCTTATCCAAACATGGCAAGTTAAGGGGTGCCCAACTCTTGAGCACCTCCTCCTTATTTTCATACATGGATCACCAGAAAAGGGTGCACAATGTGTACCCTAAAATCTATGAAAATTTTAAAAAAAAATTGGATAAATTTGGTGCAAAATTGAAAGAGTTTTGGATTTCTTAAACTCTATTTCATAGAATTCGAAATCCAAACTTATTCCTTTTTGATTTGATCCAAACCACCTTCCATGTAAGAAAGAAGAGAGGAGACCTTTTGTGAACATGGGAGAGACCTAGGAGAGGGCTTTTGTCACACAAAATAAGAGGAGATTGGCGTTGAATGAGAAAGAGGGCGTGGGGAAGGCTTATGTGGTGCAAGGTGGAATCCTAGTCTTACTAGGATTCTATCTTATGACTTGTTTTAATTTGGTTTCTCAAACCAAATCAAACCAAAATTAGATCAACCTAATTAAAATAAGTCTTAATCAAATTAAATTATATTTAAATCTTATTTAATTTTCTAATCAAATTAGAAATTAGATTGACCCAAGTCCTAGTTGAACTAGGACTAGTTTTTCCTTGCACTTGGCTTATCCAATAAACCAATTGAACTTGATCCAATCAAGCCCAAACTAAATCTAATTAAATTATATTTAATTAGATTTAATATCAGCCCATTGACTTAATCAAATTAAGCTAATTAGTAATCAAATTACTAATCAATCCTCCTGCAACACTTGCACTGGGTTAAATGTCAATCGTATTGATCATTTAACCCTAGAACGATTCTTAATCATTGATCAACCATCCGATCGGATCATGAACTCTAATGTGTGTGACCTCATAGGTCCGAACCTAAGTCGGTAGAATAGGAATAAATTCCTGTACCAATCGAAGTGACCATCTAGTAATGGTACCCGACGATCGGATAGGTCGAATGTGTAGAACAACATCCTTAGAACCCATGCGGATATAGTTTTTATATAATTCATCTCCTTGATCAAAATGATCATAGGACACCTCAGAGTTCAACTGTCAACTCTGATCAGGTTGTCCACATTGTATTTCAAAATATCAAATCCATCTGATGGATTATCCTGGCCAAGGTTTTGCTAAATTGAAATATAGCGACTCATTTTTCTCAACTCTTGGAGTGGTCAATCCCATCTCGATCACACTCTGACTTCGCAAGTACTTGACTGTGTCCAGAAGCCTTCCATCCCTGAATTAGAAATTCAGTTAGTCCAGTACCAAAGCACAGTGAGTTGCTTGCAAGTCACTGAGGCGATCTCAAGTCTAAGGGACACTTATACCTATATCCCATCAGAGATATTCTCGACAGCAAAATACTCTGGAGTTGGTCACGTTCAATGATATGTATCAGTACATCTCACCTGTATGCCATACCAGTGTCTCCACACTCTTTGGTTAAGAGGACAACCAACCCATATGGCCTACAGCGACCTATGCTCGATAGAAGCTGTCGTCCTTATTAAAAGCCTATCATTTGGTCATGAACAGTTTTAAGGACTAATCGATAAATCCTCTCTTTATCGAATCTAAATAGTCCTAAGGACTTCATCATAACAACGAAGTTCATTAGAAGATGAAAGCTTATGATGAAAATACCAAATATATTTTATTTATTAACAAATCAATTATAATACTTGGTTGCTCAACCGTCAACAGCTTGACGATTGGCTTTTTGGGACACATTTTCCAACAACTCCCACTTGTCCTAAAGCCACTTGGCACAGTATCTAATACCCATCTTCGACTTGTGGTTGTCGAACTCCTTTATTGCCAGGGCTTTAGTGAAGGGGTCGGCCAGGTTCTCCTTTCCGTCGATCTTCTGAAGGTCGACGTCACCTCGATCCATGATCTCCCGGACCAGGTGGAAGCGGCGCAAGATGTGCTTCGTCCGCTGATGTGCTTTGGGTTCCTTCACCTGAGCTATGGCACCAGTGCTATCGCAGTAGAGTAGGACTGGACCATCGAGGGAGGGTGTTACTCCGAGCTCAGTGATGGATTTTCTTAGCCACACAGCTTCCTTCACGGCATCTGATGCTGCGATGTACTCCACTTTACAAACAGAGTCCGCCGCAGTATGTTGCCTGGAACTCTTCCAGTAGATGGCTCCACCATTCAGAGTAAAGATATAACCCGACACGCTCCTGCTGTCATCATGGTCAGATTGAAAGCTAGAGTCTGTGAACCCCACAAGTTTCAGATCTGACTCGCCATAAACCAACCTTTGGTCCTTAGTATTTCTCAAATACTTAAGGATGGCTTTAACCACTTTCCAGTGATTTTCTCCAGGATCAGATTGGTATCTACTCACTACTCCTAGTGAGTATGCCACATCTGATCTTGTACATGTCATGGCATACATGATAGATCCCACGGCTGAAGCATATGGGACTCTACTCATACGCTCTCTCTCTTCAGGAGTTGTCGGACAATCCTTCTTAGAGAGAGAAATTTCTTGGCCTATCAGTAGATAGCCCTTCTTGAAATTCTCCATGCTGAACCTCTTCAGCACAGTGTCTATGTACATGGATTGGGATAACCCAAGCATCCTTTTAGATCTATCCTTATAGATCTTCATCCCTAGGATGTAGGATGCTTCACCCAAGTCCTTCATGGAGAATTGTGATGACAACCAAACTTTTATTCTCTATAGTGCGGGGATGTCATTCTTGATTAAGAGAATGTCATCCACGTACAAGACAAGAAATACCACAACTGGATCATTTGCCCATTTATAGATGCAGGGCTCTTCTCCATTCTTAATGAAGCCATACGTTTTGATCACCTTATCAAAACACATGTTCCAACTCCGAGAAGCTTGCTTCAATCCATAAATGGATCTCTGAAGCTTGCACACCTTGGACTCATCTGTTGATGTAAACCCCTCAGGTTGTATCATATACATCTCTTCGATCAGCTCTCCATTCAGGAAAGCTGTCTTTACATCTATCTGCCAGATCTCATAATCCAGATGGACAGCTATTGCAAGCATTATCCGAATGGATTTGAGCATTGCCACAGGAGAAAACATCTCGTCATAGACAATACCATAACGTTGACGATACCCCTTGGCAACCAGATGGGCTTTATAGGTCTCCACCTTTCCGTCTGCACCCCTCTTCCTTTTGAAGACCCATTTACACCCAATGGGTTTAACCCCTTCAGGTGGGTCAAGCAATGTCCATACATCGTTGACCTTCATGGACTTCATTTCGGATTTTGTGGCTTCAAGCTATTTCTCAGAATCAGGTCTCTACATTGCATCCATATAGGTGATCGGATCCTCATTATTCTTATCAAGTTCGATGGGATCACCGTCCCGGACCAAAAAACCATAGTATCTGTCCGGCTGATGCGGTACTCTACCAGATCGCCTTAATGGTGCAGGTACATTGGGCTTCGAATCTGATCTAATCATATCCGACTCAGGTTCAGCTATTGGTGTCGGTCCTTCTACCTGTTGAACTTCATCAAGTTCAACCTTAGAGGCAACGGTTCCTTCACCAAGGAACTCCTTTTCTAAAAAGATTGCCTTAAGGCTGACGAACACCTTTTGTTCATCAGCATGGTAGAAAAAATATCCTTTTGTCTCTTTGGGGTACCCTATGAATGAGCATTTGTCAGATCTAGGTTCAAGTTTGTCTGTGACTAATCATTTGACATAGGCCGGGCACCCCCAGACCCTAAGGTGTGAAAGTGCTGGCTTACGTCCCGTCCATATCTCATATGGAGTCTTAATTACAGACTTACTTGGAACCCTATTTAACAGATAACAGGCCGATTCGAGTGCATATCCCCAGAAGGATATCGGTAAGCTAGCAAAATCCATCATGGATCGGACCATGTCTAACAGAGTCCGATTCCTCTTTTCAGACACCATTATGCTGTGATGTTCCTGGAGGAGTCCATTGGGAGAGAATCCCATTCTCTCCTAGATATGTGAAAAATTCACTAGAAAGGTATTCTCCTCCTCGATCAGATCGAAGAGTTTTAATACTCTTTCCAGTTTATTTTTCTACTTCACTTCAAAATTGTTTGAACATTTCAAATGAATCCGACTTATGTTTCATCAGATAGACATATCCATATCGGGATAGGTCATCCGTGAAAGTTATGAAGTAAAAATATCCACCTCTAGCACTGGTGCTCATGGGCCTACAAATATCAGTATGTACTAGGCCCAAGAGCTCAGTAGCTCTCTCACCTTTTCTAGTAAAAGGTGACTTGGTCATTTTACCAAGAAGACAGGACTCACAGGTTGGAAGTGATTCACAATTACTGACTTCGAGGATTCCCTCTTGAGTCAACTTGTTTATTCTGTTCTTGTTTATATGACCTAGCCTCCAATGCCATAAGTAGATATCTGACACACTATCTAATCTAGGGTGCTTGCCAGTAGAATAGACTCTTATCAGGCTTGATCTTTTTGGTCTGGCTCTACACTGATGTCCCAACCTGAACTTGCACCTTCTTCACTTTCTTCTTCTTATTCTTCTTTCCTTTCTTAAAGGGTCGAGAACCAAAAGACGAACCTCCCACTAAGTTCACTGACTCCTTGAGGAGTTGGTGATCCTTCTCAAAGTTCTGAAGCAACCCCAGTAACCCGTGGTAGTTTACTTTAGGCTTTGTCATTCTATAATGAGTGAGGAATGGGAGATAAGCTTGGGCAGCGAGTTCAGTATTGCATCTTTTCCAAGCTGCTCATGCAAGGAAAAGCCGAGCTTACTCAATCGTTCCATCAGCTCGATCATGTACAATACATGATCAGTGATAGAGGCACCATCCCGCATTTTGGCGTTGAAGATGGCACAACTAGTCTTGTGCCTCTTCACATCATCGGGTGTGCCAAAGGCATCCTCCAACACTTGAAGCATATCCTTTGGCTGAGCTGTCTCGAATCTGCGACTGAACTTGTCGCTCATGGCAGCCAGCATGATACAGTGCACTATGGTCCGGTCACTGAGCCACTTTTGGTAAGTGTCTCTGACTGTTCCACGTGCATTGACAGCTGGCTCCTCAGGTGCAGGATCCATTATCATATATAAGATCCATTCATGCTCCAGGACTATCTTCAACTTTCGGTACCAGCTACCGAAGTTGGATCCCACCAACTTATTATTATCCAACAATGATCGGAGCGATAGGGAAGTGGCCATATTTGCACAAAGGAGAACCATAACCTAATTAGTAATTGATTCATTAAACCTAAAGATTTGGACTTTAATCAAAAGGTTTCTCCCACTATTTTATTCAAATTGGTAGCCTCTACCTCCAATTCGAAAAATTACCCTAATTCCTTAGCGGGTACTAGAATCCACTTAGACTGCACACAAGCCCAACTTTGGTTGGTCAACCCATGTACATCTAAGGATAGGTTCATAACCAATTGTTTCTCTAAACAATTTCTAGTAATTTTAATTTTGCCCCAGAAACCTAATCAGTAGGCTTTGGCCTCCACTGTAAGGATCCGGTTAGGTCCAACCATTAACATGATCATACTTGGTGTATCTAACCAATGAATGATTAAGCCCAACTTTGGTTGGCTCACCTAACCACCATTAGAGAGACACTTTCAAGTCGTCATATGATGAGTGATAATTCCATTAGTCAACAAGCACCAGGCCTTTGGGTCTGCAATGATTATTGAGTTAATGGACTCATTATCAAACACCTTAATGGGAGGCTATGACTCAGTTATCTCCATAACTTTATCATTTTAAAGACCTAATAATTTTAAAGAATTTAAATAATATAGAGGATGAGATCAGATGAACCAGCTTATCATGATCCTCCCACTGGCTTCACCAAGTCAGCTTAAGGGAGACCATAAAAAGGGCTGGTCTAGGAGCACCTAAATCAGTCACACTGATTTACCTAGCTGACATGGGTCAGCTCGAATAGTCAAGTGATCCGATCAAAACATAATTTCACCAAGAGGCCAGGTAAGTTCGATCAGTGGGAGGGTCTGCCAAAGATTGCCTTAGACACCATCAGAAATGGCCAGGTAAGCGGGCTCCCAATTAAAAACCACTGGTCTGGTTTACCTTAGACACCAACTGGTTTAATTAGTTTCGATTAGATCAATCTAACAGTTCGTGGTAGACCGCTTAGCCAAGAATCAAGTCCATTTGGTTCTCGTTAAAGATATGGACTTGACCAACTACAACTATTGTAATTGATCTAGAGAATTCTTGACCTAATCTAAGATAACAATTGATTAGATTTAGTCAATTCTCTAATTAAGTCCATCTTCAATCTAACCATAGGTCTAACCCAATTAATGGACCTAATTCCCACTAACCCATTAACCCAATGTGTTATGGTTTGTGTCTTAGGTTCTTCAATTCACAATCCTAGAACCTAATCAAACAACTTCTTAATTCTTAATTAAGTTTTGGGCTAAGGGTTGGGTTCGGCTTTTCAAAAAATAATTTTTATATTTATAAAATAATTTTATAATATGATTCTACCAACCATATTGCATGTTTGATTCATAATCAAGATACAAGTAAAATAAATATGAAACTACTTTAGATCTAATCTAAACAGGTTCATGTAATTGAAATAATTTCAACTTTAAATAATTTCTTTGCACAAAAATTATTAACAAAGAGATTTTATTTTATATTTAAATATCTTTTAAATCTAATAAATTATAAATTTAATCTAGATCATATCTAATAAATTTATGATTAAAGATAGATCTACACAAACTAGGACAACCTTTGCACTGTAAGGGGTAAACCTTACAGCAGGACAACCTTGCAGTTCGTGATTGATCTAAAATTTTAATTTTAGATTTAATAATCAGATTATAAATTAGATATAATATAAAAAATAATCTAAGCATGTATAAATAATCATGTAATAAAGAATCTAGCTCTGATACCAATTGTAGGAACCAGATCTAGGGTTTCAAGGTTAGATCTTGAAACTTTTTCAAGATCATACAGCGGAAGACTAAAATAAATCAAAATTATTTTTTAAAATTAGAGAATCTCTAGATCTAAGATCCTATTACATGATTATTACATAGTATTAAATCAAAAATTAAAATATATAAATATAGCATGAACTACATGTTGATCATATCAACATGTTTCTATACTACATCTAATATATGTATTAAACAATAGATCAGATCTATTACCCTGCAAGTTAGATGTTCTAACCTCACTGATCTGGGCTTGAGGATGATGTTGCAAGCCACACATGCATTCGACCTCTAGGAGTCATCCACACGAGCCCACGAATCTCGATCAGAAGTCCTACTTCAGGAAATCAGCACAGTATGCTAGTACTGCACTGATCCTTCTTTGATGGTTGATCAGGTGCCTCCTTCTTCTTGATTCGGACTCTTCTAAAGATGAAAAGTATAAGGAGGAGTTTTAGATCTGAGACACTCTCAGGAAACTCAAGATGGAGAGAGAAAAGATATGAAAACAAACAACCCTAGAAGAAGACCCTCTTCTTCTTCTCGTTTCTCTCTCTAGATACCCTAACTTGTGTCTTTTATATCTCTACGACCCAAAGGTTTTTCTCTCTAATTTTTTGATGGCCCAAAGGTATCTCAAATATTTATCTTGTCCAAAAATTTCATAAAGAAACTCATTTTATATAAAGAGATATGATAGAGTCTTTATCTAGGTCAAATACCTAGTCAAGGCTTATCCAAACATGGCAAGTTAAGGGGTGCCCAACTCTTGAGCACCTCCTCCTTATTTTCATACTTAGATTACTAGAAAAGGGTACACAATGTGTACCCTAAAATCCATAAAAATTCCAAAAAAAATTTAGATAAATTCGGTGCAAAATTGAAAGAGTTTTGGATTTCTAAAACTCTATCTCATAGAATTCGAAATCCAAACTTATTCCTTTTTGATTTGATCCAAACCACCTTCCATGTAAGAAAAAAGAGAGGAGACCTTTTATGAATGTGGGAGAGACCTGGAAGAGGGCTTTTGTCACACAAAATAAGAGGAGATTGGCGTTGAATGAGAGAGAGGGCGTGGGGAAGGCTTATGTGGTGCAAGGTGGAATCCTAGTCTTACTAGGATTCTATCTTATGACTTGTTTTAATTTAGTTTCTCAAACCAAATCAAACTAAAATTAGATCAACCCAATTAAAATAGGTCTTAATCAGATTAAATTAGATTTAAATCTGATTTAATTTTTTAATCAAATTAGAAATTAGATTGACCCAAGTCCTAGTTGAACTAGGACTAGTTTTTCCTTGCACTTGGCTTATCCAATAAACTAATTGGACTTGATCCAATCAAGCCCAAACTAAATCTAATTAAATCATATTTAATTAGACTTAATCTTAGCCCATTGGCTTAATCAAATTAAGCCAATTAGCAATCAAATTGCTAATCGATCCTCCTGCAACACTTGCACTGGGTTAAATGTCAATCGTATTGATCATTTAATCCTAGAACGATTCTTAATTGTTGATCAACCATCTGATCGGATCATGAACTCTAATGTGTGTGACCTCATAGGTCCGAACCTAAGTCGGTAGCACAGGAACAAATTTTTGTACCAATCGCAGTGACCATCTAGCAATGGTACCCGATGATCGGATAGGTCGAATGTGTAGAACAACATCCTTAGAATCCATGCGGATATAGTTTTCATATAATTCATCCCCTTGACCAAAATGATCATAGGACACCCCAGAGTTCAACTGTCAACTCAGATCAGGTTGTCCACATTGTATTTCAAAATATCAAATCCATCTGATGGATTACCCTAGCCAAGGTTTTGCTAAATTGAAATACAGCGACTCATTCTTCCCCAACTCTTGGAGTGGTCAATCCCATTTCGATCATACTCTAACTTCGCAAGTACTTGACTATGCCCAGAAGCCTTCCATCTCTGAATTAAAAATTCAGTTAGTCCAGTACCAAAGCACAGTGAGTTGCTTGCAAGTCACTGAGGTGATCTCAAGTCTAAGGGACACTTATACCTATATCCCATCAGAGACATTCTCGACAGCAAAATACTCTGAAGTTGGTCATGTTCAATGATGATGTATCAGTACATCTCACCTGTATGCCATACCAGTGTCTCCATACTCTTTGGTTAAGAGGACAACCAACCCATATGGCCTACAGCGACCTATGCTCGATAGAAGCTGTCGTCCTTATTAACAGCCTATCATTTGGTCGTGAACAGTTTTAAGAATTAATCGATAAATCCTCTCTTTATCGAATCTAAATAGTCCTAAGGACTTTATCATAACAACGGAGTTCATTAAAAGATGAAAGCTTATGATGAAAATGCCAAACATATTTTATTTATTAAAAATCAATTACAATACTTGGTTGTTCAACCGTCAACAGCTTGACGATTGGCTTTTTGGAACACATTTCC